>NW_027517451.1:3855000-4210000 GCF_048772815.1 Callospermophilus lateralis
AACATCTCTAGCAGTTAGAGAAATGAAAGTTAAAGCAACACTGAAATTTCATCTCATTTTAGTCAGAATGGCAATTATCAAGAATGCAAACGGAGTTGGTAAGGATGTGGGGGAAATGGTACATTCAAATGTTGCTGGTGGGGCTGCAAATTGGTGCAAACAATATGGAAAGCATTATGGAGATTCCTCAGAAATCTTGGAATAGAGCCACCATTTGACCCAATTATCCCACTCCTCAGTTTGAACTCCAAAGTCTTAAAATCGGCGTACTACAGTGATACAGCCACATCAATGTTTATAGAAACTCAACTTACAATGGCTAAACAATGGAACAAACCCAGATGCCCTTCAACAGATGAATGGACAAAGAAAATGTGATATATATACACAACAGAATATTACTCAGTCATAAAGCATGGAATTATGGCATTTGCAGTAAGTGAATGGAACTAGAGATTATCATGCTAACTGAAATAAGCCATTCCAAAAAAACTTCAAAGGTGAATATTTTCTGTTAGGTGAATACTAATTCACACTAGAGGAAGTTTGAGTAGAAGTACTTTGGATTAGACAAAGGGGAATGAAGGGAAGGGAGGAGGAATGGGAATTAGAAACAAAGTAGAATGAATCGGACATTACTATGCTTGTACATCTATGATTACATGACCAATGTAATTCTACATCATGTACAACCAGAAGAATGGAAGTATGTATTTTAACATATTGTACATATATTCTACTATCTGGTATAACTAATTAGAACAAAAAAATTCTCTTATGACTTTATATGAAGTGAACATGAAACCATCATTCCTAGCTGTTTTCCCTAGATTGTCTTGTTCCTACGATGATAGTTCAGAAAACACTTTAAGCCATAGGGTAACTGGCCTATAATTATCAATAACAACTTGAATTTAATGTGGATTCTTTTTCAGAAATTTTTAAACACATGAATCGATTATTGGTGGGCTTGAAAATTAAGCCATACACATTTCAAAGATACTAACTATGCTTATTTAATTCCAGGAAGAAATAGGTAAGTCTCCTCCCAACACATCTCTCATAGTCAGTATTTGGAGACTAAATTTCCAAGTTTCTCCAGTAATTTAAACTGTACCTGTGTCTTGAGGAAACAATGAACAAAGGTTCACCTGAGCTTCCTGGAGCTTCTGTTTTTTCACACATTCTCTCATTATAACTTACACATCATTTGTTTTAGTGTTCTTATTTTCTATAAAATATAATTTTGAAAAGTGTTAGTCTTGCCCAGCGTCTTTATCATCTTTAAAAGAACGTTTGTAGATTCTCTTACTTTCAAGAGCCTCACCTTCAGTTTCAACAAAGAAAAGATAAGCAATGCAAGGAATAAATATAGCCACATTATAAAGATTTCAGAAAGCTTCCAGTGTGTATTTATCTGTCCTTCAACTTATATTAACTGTTTTGTTCCTAAGGTTGGAACAAATCAAGCTAGTTTCTTCCTTTGGTGCCTCTCCAAGTAACAGGCTCTTCCTTAATTAAATTCTTGTTTATAAGGCATATGTGTAAAGATGTCATTAGATGGAGCAATTAGTACTAGCTAACAGGTCTTCCAAATTCATCTACTTGCAAGTATATTTCATCTTCCAGAGGAAGCCAAGACAGAATGTTTATTTTAGAATATTCTTCTAAGCAACCACCATTAACAAGAATTGGGCCAAGATATGATGGTTTAGTGAATGTGTTTCATGTGGCAGTCGTTTATGTATCAGTATACCAAGACACATAGTCAACGGGCAAATATTTGTTTTTTCTTTGGAGTACCAGGAATTGAACTCCTGAGCCACATCCCCACCCCTGTTTTGTACTATTAGAGACAGGGTCTTTTGGGGGCTAGGTTTGAACTCGTTATCCTCCATCCTCAGCCTCCGGAGCCACTGGGAATCTAGGCATGTGCCACAGCACCTGGCTAAAGGCATAATTCTTTTTCTAAAAAATTTAAAACTATCATGAACTGATATAAAAGAACCGGATTGCAGTAATTTGCACACATGTCGGGGTCCAGCCCCAGCGGGGTCCAGGGAGTCCTGAAGGAAGAGTGGCGTCGGCGAAATGATGAGACAGGAGTCGTTCCGTTTGAGCAATCTCCAGAGAGAGAGCTAAAACTGCTTTCTCTGGGTCCCCTTTTTATTACAATTTTTCTCATCATTATAGATTTACAATACGTCATTGATTATATAATTTAAAACTTTGCCAAGACATGACATTTCCTTAACCATGATTGAGAGCACACCGATCTACATTCTTCCAGGATATGACCCCCAGCCATACAATCATCAAAGTACAGAATCATCAATAAAACATGTCACCAATTTACATCCTTCAGATTTTTCCAAGATTTACTATTTTTTCCAAGATATGTTATTTCCTTATTAACTGATGCCAAACTACATAACCAGACTCTAAGTCTCCTAGCCAATCATTAACCTAAAGTACATTTGTACTTTATTTTTAATTCAAAATTCCCATCTAAAAAAAGTCCCTTTAAATCTTATATTTAAAATATCCTAAAGTTTATGAATCATCCTTAAAACATATCAGAAACCTATACAACTAAAGACTTAAGAATTTCTAAACTTAAGAATCTAAATAAAATAATATTTCTAACATTATTTTAAACCTGTGTCTTATAAACCTATTTTAATTGATTCCTAAATTTATTCTCATAAAACTGGTTGAGCTGCTTTCTCGAAGAGTTTCTTTGTTTTTCAGTCAAGGTACACTAGTTCTCAAAGAGTTTGTTTCTCAGTCAAGGTGCACTAGTTCTCAAAGAATTTGTTTTTCAGAGGATGATTGTTGTCCATTATTAGGTTTGTCCACAATGTACTAAGATAGAAGAATAGGCTTTTACTTTGTCCTTGATATGCTGAGGGGTGGGTAGAACGGCCTCCAAGGCATGAACTACCTGTTCTGTTCTAGCCATCTGAAATTTAATTTGTTTGGCATTTAACATACTCATGCCTCCTGTGAGAAACATAAGCATGAAAATGCAAAGTCCCAATTACATAAAAAAGGGTCTCATGGTTTCGGTTACCCACCAACCAGCGTGGCTTTGCCAGCATTCATCCTCACTGTGACCCTGTCAAGACAGTGGGAGAGCGGCTTTGCCAACACTTTTTCTCACTGTGACCCTGTCAAGACAGTGAGTGGGGGATCGCCTCCACCAATTCCCCCTTTTTTATTTTTTAAATGAAGTAACTTTAGTTCCAGATGGGCTGAACGAATTTTACGACTCAGCAATCTGAACAGGACTGGAAGGACAAAAATAAGGACAAGAATAATTAAAATACTTAAACCACTATTAATTAAAATAGAAAATAAAGTTTTGTTGGAGACTAAAGAGTTTAATTTGGAAACAAAAGTGTCAGCTAATTCTGGAATGGTTGTTTTTGAAATATGTGCCTGGCTAATGTCTTTAATTTTTTTCTGTAATTTATCTATATCTAGAGTTAAGTTAGTGTTTTTCCATAATCCTCGTAAATGACATTGTATCTGAGACCATGTTTTTTTAGAATAGTTATATGTGTGAGGAGTAACACAAATCCATTTATATTGAGAATGACATCTAGTTGTCATTCGAGTTTTTATGTTTTGAATTTGATTACCAATGTAAAGGACAGCCTCTTCTAAAGCATTAACTCTAGCTTCTAACTTTGTATCTATATGTTCCTGAATCATAAGTGCAGTAGAAATATTTTTTGACAACTGATTTACATGATGAGCAGTATGAACTTCTTTAACTAATGTAGTGGTGGAAGCAACTATGGACCCTATTATACCAATTAATGCTGAAATTTCTAAAATTAAGGTAGCTACAAAACGTTTAGGTCTAATTAAGGTTTGATTAACTGAATCTAATGCTTGTAACCCAGGATCATCATACCAAACAGAATCTAATTTAACAGGCAACATAACATAAGAAGGTTTATGTACAATTAAAATATGATTGGATGCTGATATGCTAGGATCAATACAATTTGTTAATGTACAACCTTTACAAACAACATCATAAGTTTCATCCTCTAATTTTGAAATCTTTAGTGTTCCTTGATTTTTAAGTAATATTGCATAAGGGGATCCTACACAAGCTGTAACAAAATGACTCTCATGTACTAAAGAAGGCCTAATCATATGTATTATGTCTAAAGAAGCCAATAATCTGTAAAGTTCTGTATAAACCGGATAATGTTGTTTAATTTTAGTAAAATATAAAGGGGCAACCCATCCAGCTGAGAACCATTCATTCATGGGTTCAAGTGGAACGCTCCTAATAATTCGTATTCGAGGAGTATTCCATGAAGGTGACGATAAAATTTTAGGAGCCTCATATTTAGATTTAGAAATAGAAAAATCATATATTGGAAAAGAAGAATTTTTTGGAAAGATTTTAAATCCTCTTTCAATAAACATACATGTATGCCACATTGGAAATCCAAATTGTCTATCTATTTTTACCCATGAATGATCAAGATGGGACTCAGCTTTTTTACAATCTTGAAACATAGAAGGAGGCTTTTTTGAAGGCAAATTTTTTTTAAAATCAGGAAAATCTAAAGCTAAAATAGAAAGCATCTAAAGATCCTTTATATCATTTTCCTCATTTGGAGAATTTGTCATAAAAGTTCTATAATTAAGTGGTATGTAGCCCACAATTGGAATAATATTATAACTAAAACACAGAGGAGGTAAATGACTATGACCCTTAAAACTAAAATTATGAGTTGATATAGGAGTAATAAAAGAATTAGATTTACCCCCCAGGAGATTAGTATTATTGGTAAATACCTTAATATCTCCTTTTCCCCAAGTAGTGAGATGAAATAAAGGTGGATCAGGATAATATGCCCAATAATATTTAGAAGACACATTGGTTACCTGACAGGCAAGAATAGCTAGCATAGCAACAAACATTTTCTCAGGAGTGTAGGGGTTTGACTGAGTAGAAATAAGTTCTCGAGCTTGATGAGTCAATTGTTTTAATTGTCCCCAAGTTGGTAATTCTGCAAATCTTGTAGAAGATGATCGTCTGAATAAGGATTGAGGGTCATCAAAGCTCATTTGAGAGAAAGATGGAATCAAGGTAGTCATCAAATCTTCCTCAGGCACCGTGGTCAATGGTGAGGCGTGTTGGAGACTCGGAGGGCACGATCTGTTTCGCTTTCTGGTCCAGAGGCTGGACATAGGGTCGAATCAGTCTGTCAGGAATCCAAATGGGGGAATCTGCGTCCTGTGGGAAGACACAAGCATATCCTTGCCCACAAGTTAGTAATACATCAGGTCCTTTCCATTTACCTGTCAAAAGATCTTTCCATTTTACCAACGGTTTTGTTGATATTTTTTCACTTTCCCAATGTCTTAACATGGGAGTCACTCCTTTATAATCACAATTAAGATGATTGATCACAAACAAAGTATGTTGTAAAACATGATGAGGAGAACTATATTTATATTTTTCTTCTTGAAGTTTAGTAATTTGAGCTTTCAATGTTTGATGAGCTCTCTCAACTATAGCTTGTCCTTGAGGATTATAAGGAATTTCTGTAGAATGAGAAATTTTAAACATATCACAAAATTTTTTAAAAGCATTTGAAGTGTAAGCTGGTGCATTATCTGTTTTTAATGCTTTAGGCATTCCCAAATATGAGAAACAAATAAACAAGTGTTGCACTACGTCTTTATATGTTTCCCCAGTTCTTGCTGAGGCAATAATCACATGAGAAAAAGTATCAACAACAACATGAACATAACTTAATTTTTCAAATGAAGGAATATGAGTAACATCCATTTGTCATAAATCATTAGGTCTTAAACCACGAGGATTAACTCCCATGGGTAAAGTTGGCAATAATGATGGACAGGTTTGACAATTTTTGACAATAGTTCTAGCTGATTCCCTAGGGATATGAAATTGTTGTCGAAGGGCAGAAGCATTTTGATGATGTAAAGCATGACTAGCTGTAGCTTCCTGAACAGTAAGAATTTGGGGTCTGGTTAATGAATCTGCCAATGTATTGCCTTGTGACAATTTTCCTGGTAAGTTAGAATGTCCTCGAATATGTCCTATAAAATAAGGATGTTGTCTATCTAAAATTAACTTCTGTAAAGAATTTAAATGATGAAAAATTGTAGTCTTATGTTGAGGAAGAGAAGCTGTCTCTATATGAGGAAAAATTTTTACAATATATTGAGAATCAGTATATAAGTTAAACATTTGATCTTTTAATTGGGTAAAAGCCATAATTACAGCTATGATTTCTGCCCTCTGAGCAGAGGTTTCCTCTGTCTGTTGAACATAGGTTTTATCATTAATAACTAAAGATGTTCGTCCATTTGAGGAGCCATCAGTGAAAACTAAAGCTGCTGGTTGAGGTAAAGGTTCAGAAGAAAACAATTTTGGAAAAATAACAGGGTTATTTTTAAGTAAATATAACAAAGGGTGAGATGGCAAATGAAATTTAATATGACCATAATATCCCTGTAAAGCTATTTGCCAATCTTCAGAATGTTCCATAAGTGTATTTAATTGATCTCTGGAATAAGGAATCACCAAACTATCCATTTTTTTCCCAAATAACTCTCTACTTCTATGTCTTCCTTTTATTATTAATAAAGCAATCACAGTAGGGTATGAGCAAATAACCTTTTTAGAAGTAACCGGCATATGAATCCATTCTAAAGGGCCTGACTGCCATAATACTCCTGTGGGTGTATGAGGAGTAGGTAAAATAAGAAAATCCCAAGTTTGAGTATAATCAACTCTTTGTAATTGTTGTTTATTAATAGTTTTTTCTACCTTATTTAAAGCCAATTTAGCTTCTTCTGTCAAAATACGAGAAGAACGTGGGTTAGAGTCTCCTTTCAAAATATCAAATAAGGGTTTAAGATCTGTAGTAGTAAGTTTCAAAAAAGGACGAATCCAATTAATATCTCCTAAAAGTTTTTGAAAATCATTTAAAGTTTGTAAATGATCAATCCGTAATTTCAAATTTTGATGGGAAACAGTTTGAGTATTTATAATTCTACCCAAATAATTGTAAGGAGGTGATTGCTGAATTTTATCTGGGGCAATGATTAAACCAAAATTTTGTAAAGACTGTGTCAGCATTAATAATATATGATGAAGCAATTGGACATCTTTATGAGCAATTAATATATCATCCATATAATGAATGATATAAGCATCTTTATACTTATCTCTTATTGGTTGTATTGCTATTGCAACATATTTTTGACAAAGAGTAGGACTATTTTTTATACCTTGAGGCAACACCTTCCATTGGAAACGTTGATATGGCTGTTTTAAATTCACAGAGGGAAGGCTGAAAGCAAATCTTTTGCGATCATCAGGATGTAATGGAATAGTAAAAAAGCAATCTTGTAAGTCTATTACCATAACATGAAATCCTTTAGGGACAGCTACTGGAGATGGGAGTCCTGGTTGTAAGGAACCCATATCCTCCATGGTAGCATTTATAGCTCTTAAATCTTGTAATAATTTCCATTTACCTGATTTTTTTTTAATAACAAATATAGGAGTGTTCCATGGACTATTAGAAGGTTCTATGTGTTTTAAATTAAGTTGTTCCTTAACCAACAAGTCTGCAGCCTGTAATTTTTCTGTTGTTAAGGGCCATTGTTCTATCCATACAGGCTCATCATTTTTTCAAGTCATTTTATGTGTTGTTTCAACAATGGCCCCAATTAAAAATCCTGTTGAGCTTCTTCTACAAGAGCAGTACAGAGAGAAACTCCCATTTTAAACATTATATCTCGACCCCATAAAGTAAAAGGAAGAGAAGGAATAACATATGGCTGAAAAGTTCCTGAATTTTTGTCATCAGCCCATTTAAGTATTTGAGTGCTTTTTGCAACATTAGTAGCAGTTCCAAGTCCCATAAGTGTTGAGGGAGTTACTGTTGTAGGCCAGGTTGAAGGCCAATCTTTTCCAGCTATACAAGTCACATCTGCTCCTGTATCTAATAAACCATCAATTATTTTTTCCTGAATCTCTAATTTTTTTATAGGACGAGAATTTTGAATTTTTTGAACCCAAAATGCCATATCACTAGAGCCAAATCCTTTTGTTTGTCTTTGTTTATTTGAAATAGTTCGGTTTCCGATAGATAAATAGGGGAGTAGCAAAATTTGAGCAATTTTTTGTCCTTTATGAATAATCAAAGTCTTCCGAGATGGAGGTTCTATTAAAATCTTAATTTCTCCTGTAAAATCAGAATCAACAACTCCAGGAATAACTTTGATTCCCTGTAGGGAAGCAGAGCTTCTTCCTAGAATAAGACCAAAAGTTCCTTTAGGTAAAGGTCCATAAATTTTAGTAGGTATAGCTAGAACAGAAGAGTCTGAGGGAATAACTACTGATTCTGAAGATGCCAAATTTAATCCTGTTGAATCTGGTGTGGCTCTTAATAAAGCCCTTATAGTATATTCTGTTGAAAAATATTGTTGATGTCCTCTATTATTTAAGGGGCCCGAGGAGGGCCCCATTACCAGTTTCCCGGCAATGGATTGGCAGTGATTTGTGGAAATTTTTGAGGCATTGGTCCACCTATTAAAAGTGTCCCATCTTTATGAAATTTAGAGCGACAGTCCTTTGTCCAGTGAAAACCCTTATTGCAACGTGGGCATAAAGTTCTGGGTCTAGATATCTGATTAGAAACTATGTTTTTTTTATTTTGAAAATTTTTATTAGGACAAACTTTACTAAAATGACCTGTCTGTCCACAAGAAAAACAGCTTTGATTTCCTTTATTTTGTTTTCTGTTTTGAAGTGTTTTAAGAAACTGAGCATTTGTTTGTCCTTGTAATGCTGCAGCTATGGCTACACCTTGTAAATATGAGGGTGATACATCAGCACAAACCTTAACAAAATCAGATAAATTTCCTGTCTTTCTAATAGGTCTTAGGAGTGTCTGACATGTAGTATTTGCATTTTCAAAAGCTAATTGTTTAATTATAATTTGTGTAGCTTCATTATTAGTTATATTTTTTTTCACTGATTCTTTTAATCGAGACAAAAATTCCTCAAAAGGTTCTTCAGGCTTTTGTTTTATAGTACTTAAGCCAGAAGTTTTAACTCCTTTATTTTCCAATTGTCTCCAAGCATTAACTGCTAAATCTGAGCACTGGATCAAGGCAGGATGAGGAAGATGTAATTGATCACTTGGCTGAGCCCAATCATTTTCTCCCATTAACATATCAAGAGTGACTTCACTATTTATAGATTTATTATATCGAGAGCGTTCTTTAGCTCTATCTTCATAATCTGTTTTTCATAGTAAGAATGTCCCTCCAGGGAGACAAGATTTTGCAGTAGCAAACCAATCATATGGAGTCATCCATCTAGTGGCAATAATTTCTACTATCTGTAAAGTATAAGGAGAAGTGGGCCTATAATCATGAACAGACTGTTTTAATTCTTTTAAAAGTTTTAAAGGAAGGGGCTCCCATTGAGGCATATAATTCTCATCATTTGAATCAAAAGTGACAGGGAGAGTAAAACTTAAATCTCCAGATTGTAGAGCCTCTTTCATAGCTCCTTTAAATCCTACATTCCGTGGGGGAGGTGGTAAAGTATTTTTTATTTTGGAACCCAATTTATTTTTGGTAGAAGATCCGCAAGAATGTGTACTTATGGGGGCAAAGAATTCTTCATTATGATATTCAGTAGCTGCTTCTTCTAAATTATCTTTATTTTGTAAACAAGACTGATCCTTCTCCTCATCTTTTTTTAGGACATAAGTTTCACTTCTAGAGTCCTTCCTTAGGGGAGTTTCTTCAGTAGGGACAGTTAAGTTAATCTTATTTAAGATTTCAGCTTCTTGAGCTGGATCTAACATATCTTTTAAAAGATTCCATAATGCTATAGCATCTACAGGCATATTTTCTGGTCCATAATTAGAGTAATATGCTCTTAAAGCTTCTCCTATTTTTACCCATGTTTTTAGATCTAAGGTTCCCTCTTCTGGGAACCAAGGACAACATTCCTGAATAAAATGAAAAAACCTCTGTAATTGTGAAGTGGGAACCTGAACTCCTTTTTTTCTAAGCAAATGTTTAACAATATCAATGAATAATCCTCATTCCTTGGATTCTGTATTTCCCATTTTTCTTTTACCTAATTACCCACTCTCACCTGTTCTGCCAACAGGGGGCTCGCGAAACCCACGGGTAATGGCCTATCCACTCCGAAAACAAGGGGGCAAATGCCGAGGGGGCTTACCTTCAGGTGCCGAGGGGATTACCTTCAGGTCCCTGTTCGGGCGCCAATTGCCGGGGTCCAGCACCAGCGGGGTCCAGGGAGTCCTGAAGGAAGAGTGGCGTCGGCGAAATGATGAGACAGGAGTCGTTCCATTTGAGCAATCTCCAGAGAGAGAGCTAAAACTGCTTTCTCTGGGTCCCCTTTTTATTACAATTTTTCTCATCATTATAGATTCACAATACGTCATTGATTATATAATTTAAAACTTTGCCAAGACATGACATTTCCTTAACCATGATTGAGAGCACACCGATCTACATTCTTCCAGGATATGACCCCCAGCCATACAATCATCAAAGTACAGAATCATCAATAAAACATGTCACCAATTTACATCCTTCAGATTTTCCCAAGATTTACTATTTTTTCCAAGATATGTTATTTCCTTATTAACTGATGCCAAACTACATAACCAGACTCTAAGTCTCCTAGCCAATCATTAACCTAAAGTACATTTGTACTTTATTTCTAATTCAAAATTCCCATCTAAAAAAGTCCCTTTAAATCTTATATTTAAAATATCCTAAAGTTTATGAATCATCCTTAAAACATATCAGAAACCTATACAACTAAAGACTTAAGAATTTCTAAACTTAAGAATCTAAATAAAATAATATTTCTAACATTATTTTAAAACTGTGTCTTATAAACCTATTTTAATTGATTCCTAAATTTATTCTCATAAAACTGGTTGAGCTGCTTTCTCGAAGAGTTTCTTTGTTTTTCAGTCAAGGTACACTAGTTCTCAAAGAGTTTGTTTCTCAGTCAAGGTGCACTAGTTCTCAAAGAATTTGTTTTTCAGAGGATGATTGTTGTCCATTATTAGGTTTGTCCACAATGTACTAAGATAGAAGAATAGGCTTTTACTTTGTCCTTGATATGCTGAGGGGTGGGTAGAACGGCCTCCAAGGCATGAACTACCTGTTCTGTTCTAGCCATCTGAAATTTAATTTGTTTGGCATTTAACATACTCATGCCTCCTGTGAGAAACATAAGCATGAAAATGCAAAGTCCCAATTACATAAAAAAGGGTCTCATGGTTTCGGTTACCCACCAACCAGCGTGGCTTTGCCAGCATTCATCCTCACTGTGACCCTGTCAAGACAGTGGGAGAGCGGCTTTGCCAACACTTTTTCTCACTGTGACCCTGTCAAGACAGTGAGTGGGGGATCGCCTCCACCACACACATAGTAATGTGTAGACTACAAGTGTGAAGAACATTAAGAAAGCTCACATATTACAGACTGTGTAAAGGAAGTTTTCTTTTCACTGTTTATCGGTGTACTATAGTTGCACATATTGATGAGTTCTTGTTATATTGTCAGATTGTGTGCATTTATGAATATATAATTTGAGTTATATCACTTTCTAGCAGAAAATAAAATTTAAAATGGTTACACAAAGAATTGTATTGTGAGCAAACAATAATTAATTTTGAGGCATAAAATAAAGTTCAGGCACGCTGTAGCAAGGCTAGAAACAGAGACCCAGGAACTGCTGCATGTTTCCTTTTGCCTATAGCCACGGGGACATTTCTTTGGCTTCTCTGTTGTGTCCATTTCCCCTCTCCCACTTCTGTAGTTAGATTTTCACTGTTTCCCCAGAACTTCAACTTGTACGAATTGTTGGCTCACACTGGCTCTGACTCTGGTCACATCTATGAGAACTTTCGTTTCAGGATGTCATTATCGAGCTGCTTATTTTTTCAGTGTCCTAATTCCAAATTTCTGGGAGGGATAATATGCCTGAGATCTTTTGCATGTGATCCACACCAACAAACTGTATTCAGGCTGGTTGGGGTCATTAGATACCTAGGCTGTTTGTTTTAACCGCTTTAGGTGATAAATTTGTTTGAGACATGGGTAGGTTAGAAGGTTAATGAACATGTGTGCCATAGAATTTGACCTAGGTCTGGCATCTTATTTTTATTGATTTAATTTTCTCTAGGACTAGCTGACCTGCCTGGCCAGGCAGTTCTCCCTCTCCTCAGCACCATTCATACTGATTACTGTAGAAATACTCATGAATAACTTAAATTCATATGGTATTAACAAGAGTTAAGATTGTTTCACTTTCAGTTTTATGTAGTGCTTGAGAATTTCTAATTACTGCCAATAGATGATTTGTTCTGCTTAAGAATCAATGACCAATATGTTGAATTAGGTATAAGGAAAGGCGAGCAGAGTTGATTTTCCTTTTTACCCTTGTGAAGTCCTTTAATGATTCTATGAGAACATTATTTAGGAGGTGGTACTTTTTTTAAAAAAATAAGCAGCCTCCCCCAAATTGTTACTTCTTTTTCCCTCACTTAAATTATGCATGCATATCTTTCTACACAAATCAAAATAAGTTAGTCTGATATTTTTATCTATGATGAAATTAGGATTTAAAAATGTAAGTAAATATTTATGACTCCTCCTTGTCCACTTTTATATCCTAACTTGAAAGAAGTTTTCTTTCACCATGATCTGTTACATAGATGTTGGGTAAACACTACATACAGCAGTGACTTTACCCCAAATGACATCACGCATACAGGGCAGTGGTGCTCAATTTCCTGTAAATGCTGAGTGTATTAAAGCAGGATTTGGAATAATTAGTAGCCAAAAGTCATCCTTTGGCTTTAGAACCTTTGGGCTTTTAAGTTTCTAAAAACCTGTGTGCAGATTTTCATGGCATTTTTAGGCAGTGTAAAAATCTCATTTTCTAAAGAAACAAAAATGCATGCTCAGTTTTATCTGTTCCATTGTCTCGTCCTTGAGTAACTTTTGTCTGGTCATTAGAGACACACACTCTTTGCCTTGTATTTGGAAAAGGACACTATCAAGTGGCTGGAAGAAAAAGGAATAAAACCAGTCATTATAGTGGGAAGACTGAAGTTGCAGAAACTAAAGTGAATGAGCTAGAGTTTACCCCTAAGGAAGCAAGCAATAATAGCAGAATAGTTAATTTAGTTCTGACATTCCTGAAAATGTTATTAGGGTTATTTTATTATTTCCCTATATATGCATACATGAAAATGCATTCAGTCACCAGAGAACAAATATTTTGGAACACACATTGAGTTCCCTTTTCCCCAGAATCTATTAAAATGTCTTCACTGTAAAAATAATTTCAACATTTTTAATGCAATCTATAAATGTGGCCTTTGGGCCCAGTGTTTATGGCAGATGTAATAGCTCTATTTGGGCTGGCTAAGAAGACATCAATGTTTTGTAGGTATTGACATAGCAGCTGGAAGCTTCCATCTGGCCTCATGCCTGCATGGCAAGGATGATCCAGTGTAAAATTTGAAAACATGTCTTATTGTATAGCTGTACAAGGACTTCCCATTGATGCAATGATTTATTCAACATAAATGATTGATAAAAATGAGCTGCATTTGTACACTCATCTATCTATCCATATATATGTATATATGTAATGTTTTAGAGTTGATCTTAATTGATCTTTTTCACATATTCTGGAAACTGTAGCTATTACTTTTTTGATGTCTCAGACCTTTGCCAAATCTAAAATTTAATCATCTGTTTTCAAAGAGGTTACTAAAAGTATTTTAATATCCTTTTTATCTTAGCAACATAGTAGTTTTCCTTCTAGTCATAACAACTTGCTGTATAGACAGATGTATTTGTATTTTGTTACTTTTGTATTTGATTTATTTACTGGAACATTTTTTCTGATTTGATTAAGCCTAATTTTCCTCCCTGCTGTTATCAGATCTGTCCAATCTAACATCATGTATCTGTCTAATCAATATTCAAGGATTTGAATAGCTATGCCCACCTTCAGTATATTTCTGAAATGAGCTACCTTCTGAAGAACAGTCTGCCATATGACTGAATCAGCTTATTCATTTGGAGTTATTGACTCAAGTTACTTTCTTAGACTATAAGTAGTTAAAAAGCAGGAATTCAGGGTAAATTTTAATATCTCAATTCCTTATCTGAAAGCAAATATCTTTAAGGAGGCAATGCACCATTTAATAATAGAAAATGCAAAGTTCAGATTGGTCTGATGTTTGTTGAAAGGTAGAAATCATGCACTTTCTGATACATTGGTCTACAAAGAATGTCGTGGTCTGGACTGGATAATTTTTTCCCTGTCAGTTAAGTTTTGCTCATCCATGCCCCATATTCCTCCTAAAGTTAAAATGCTTTGTAGTGCATCCTACAGTGAGACAGCAAGACATCATGATGGGTGCCTGAGAGGCTCTGCATCCCTAGAGAGGAAATCAAGATGGACTCCGGAATGGGCTTTCATGTCAGTCCCAGCAGAAGTATGAATAGGACGGTGATTGACTTTTCAGTTAATTTCACCCTGCTGCTGCTTCTCAGAAGGATGGGAGTTAATTTTCCCTTTTCAGTTCTTAACATCTGATAGCAAATGACTTAAAACAATGATTGTGTTTTGTTTTTTAATTTTTATTATTTGGTTCCCCCTTTTTCCTCACCTGGAGTGTAAAAAGTGATTATATTTGTCAAAGCAAAACAGCACGGCACTGTAAACTTTCCTTTCATTCCAAATACTTTCTAAGCTAAATTTCAGTGACTAAAACCTGCTGCAGTAATTTGGTATGCTAAAGATCACCCTAGAAACTGTTCTTGGAAGACAGTAATGAGTTCCATGTAGGCCTCAAAATACGCTAAATATTCATAAAAGGCTCTAGTATGTCTGAAATAAAAGTAAATGTCCATCCAAACAGATCTTTAGTTAATTTTGATTGTAAATTACTTCATTAAAGTTGAATTTTAATTCCATCTTTCAGATTATGCCTCATGGTGGCCTTTTGAATATTTGAGCTTGTATATTGCGGATGAGAGGCACAATAAATTGTTATTTTATTTGTGATGATAGCTATAACCTCACATATTCTCCAAAGTAAAAACAGAATGAAATGGGAAAAAGTAAAAGGAAATGGTGTCTCAGGTTGAGAGGTAGGCAGAGAAAGGGGTTATCAGTTTGATGACCAAATTTTCATTTCAGGTCACTTGCTAGGCTACTGGGCTTTGTAGTAATTTGTTCATCCTTGTTTCATTAAATTGTAATTACTTCTGATATCTCTAGCTTTATCCTTTTGGCTGGTTCTTTTATTAATTAAGCCTTAGGATCCTTTAGGAGATGAATAATTCTCCACTGGACAGTGGTAAGTTGAAGTCAAGAGGTTATAAAAGAAAATTGAGTCAAATCAGAAATTATTTAAGATGGTTTAAAATTTAAAAATGAGAAAGGACAATGCACTTCCTTTTCCATTATTCATTCCCTCACTATTTTCATTATTTCTATTCTCATCTGTCTATGAAAATAGTCTCTAACAAGTATTTTTTTGTTTGCATATGTGTGTATGTTTACATGTGATTAATATTTTTTCTAGGAGCCAGATTAATTATACCAATGCATTTATTTGGAATAAATATGTTATAAAATCACATTTTTGGAGAACAAGTTTCAACAGATTTTCTCTACAAAGAGAGAATCATGACAAAGTGCAATATGAAACTTCTTGAATACATAAAGGTGGTTAAAGCACAAAAAATGTGAATTGTATTTGGAGAGTCAAGTAAAAAAGTAGACAAATCGGGTTGCTCTTAAAAGATTTTTTCCTTAGTTACCTTTGTTCAGATCAGATTTCAACTATTGTGACATAGAACAAAACGATCCATGTAAAAGGAGGAGACATTTTCTTTAGCTCATGGTTTCAGAGGTTTTAGTCTTTAATCAATTGGCACCATTGTTTTTCTGACCTTGGCTCAGCAGAATATCATCACATGAGGTAAAAAGTGAGCAAAACTCTTTAATTCATGCCTGCTAGGAAGCAGAAAGGGAGGGGTACTATGTTGCCTTTAAGGGCACAATCATAATGACTTCCTTACACTAGATCCACCTCCTCAAGTCCATTACCTCCCAATAGATGGCTACCATGCCTTTGACACAGCCTTTGAAGGACACTTCTGATACCAAGTATAGCTCTTACCTGGTTATGGATCTGTTTTCCTTCTCTATAGACTAAGATTCTGAGGACTTTTCAGCCTTAGGGATCATGTTCTTAGGTGTATTCCTTTATTCTTTATTTTTCACATCAACTTGAGTACCATATGCATTAAGTCCCAAACCCACAGTAGACTTTGAAAGCCTTCTGTAATCTTCCATCTTCCCACTTCGTAAGCCTCAGTTGGAGGTATTTTGAGATGGTCTCCACTCTCTAGCTATACTTATTTTAGTTTCTCAAATATATTGTTTGTTATTTCTCTTAGGAACTTTTGCATAAGCAAATTTAAGCCCAGTGTTTCTCCTACCATTTGCCCAGTTACCTGCTCTTCATCTTTCAGTATTCAAGTAACATATACCTATGTCTGAATGGATTTAATCTATTTCTCAGAGTAGTTAAGCTTTTCATGTAATCAGGGTTCTATTATTTCTGGCATGTTAGCTTTTTATCACTGTGACAAAAACACCTGATAAATACTATATAAGTTAGTAAGGCTTTATTTTTGCTCATGGTTTCAGTTTGAGCAGCTGGCTCCTAGGTAGAACCATCATGGTTTGAAGGGCATGGTGAAAGAAAAGTTCTTGGCTCAAGGGATCCAAGAAGCAGAGGAGTAGAAAGTGATGGGTTCCAAGATCTAGTCCTCAAAGAACCACTTTCTTCAATCAGGTCTTTCTTTCTGATTTTTGCCATCATCCCCTAGTCCATTCAAATTACTCGTTTATCAAATAGATTAATCCATTGCTGTTGGAGTACTCATGATTCAATTATTTCCTAAAAACCTCAACTCTGAGCATTATGGCACTGGGGACCAAACCTTCAACACATAAGTATCTGGAGGACGCTATATCAAAACCATAGTATCTGGCATGTACCTTTTTATCACACTGCCTAGTCTGATAATAGTCACAGTGTACAGGAGGGGATAAATTCAGTATTCAGTAGGAAATAATCTATGAAGCATTAGGATTAGTTGAATATACCTATAGAGTAAAAATGAGACAAGGATGATTGAGTTTTTACTTTCATGATTGGATGGATGGTGCATTAGCCTGAGAGTCATAATATTGAAAGAGTCAGTTTTATGGGAGGAAAAAGTTCAGGTTTTGTGATAGTTCAAGAAACAGTTATATTTTAAGTAGTTGAATGTATAGGACTGATTTAAGAAAACATTTAGGGCTGGGGCTGTAGCTCAATGGCAGAATGCTTGCCTTACACATGTGAGGCACTGGGTTTGATCCTCAGCACCACACAAGAATGAAAAAATAGTATCCACAAATCAGAGAAAACATTTGGTCTTTGGTTTTTTGGGATTCACTTATTTCACTTAGCATGATATTCTTCAGCTCCATACATTTACCAGCAAATGCCATAATTTCATTCCTTAAGGCTGAATAATTTTACATTGTGTATATGTTCCACATTTTCTTTATGCATTTATCTGTTGAAGGGCACCTGGGTTGGTTCCTTTGTTTAGCTATTGTGAGTTCAGCTGCTATAGATTTTAATGTGGCTGTGTCACTGTAACATGTTGATTTTAAGTCCTTTGGGTATAAACTGAGGAGTCAAATGGTTATTCCATTTCAAGTTTTCCAAGAAATCTCCATAATGTTTTCCAGAGTAGTTGCACCAATTTGCATTCCCAACAGCAAAGCATGACCATACCTTTAACCCCACATCCTCGCCAACACTTGTATAATTGCTATTCTGACTAGACTGAGATGAAATTGTAATTTTAACCTGCATTTCTCTAATTGCCAGAGATGTTGAACATTTTTTCATATTTGTTGGTTGGTTGTATTTCTTCTGTGAAATGTATGTTCATTTTGGAGGGGAGGAGGTATAGGGGTAGGAAGAACAGTAGAATAAGTTAGACAATATTACCCTAAGTACGTATATGGCTACACAACCAGTATGATTCTACATCATGTACATCCAGGAGAATGAGAAATTATCCTCCATTTATATAATGTATCAAAGTACATTCTGCTATCATGTACAACTGATTAGAACAAATAAAAATATTCTATATAATAACAAACATTTTTAAAAAAATAATACTTAAAATTTGCTGAGAGCCATTAGCCAAGTAGTTATAACAATTTCCTTGCCAGCGTACCCCATGTTGCTTAGAGGAAGGACTCGTGGAAATGGACTTGCCCAGGTCATCTTCAGTGACATTGCATGTAAGGTGACCTTGCTCAAGGACCAGGGTCGATCAGGGTTTAGGGCTCTCCTTGGGTTTAGGGCGGTTCCAGGTTTAAGGTGTTCCCTGCTGGGAATAGGGTGTATCCTGCTGCCTCAGGCGTGCCCGCTCCTGGAGTTCCGCTTGAGTTCTCCCGGGATTCAGAGAGTATTTGGGATCCAGAACGTGGAACTTGGCAGAGAACGTGAATTGCCTCAGAACGTGTTTGTAGAGGGCCGGTGTGAGTTTGGGAATAAAGAATTGCTGTTTGTATCTACAAAGCTGTGAGTGGCTCGTGATTTTGTGCCCAGCCAGACTGCGGCAAAAATTGAGATTTGGAGAATCACTAAAGTGTAACTAATAAGATAGGTTTAAAGACAAGAGGAGGTCGGGGTGAAGAAGATGTCTAAAGAGTATGAAGACAAACTTGGAGAAAAAGCCCCTCTCAAAAATAGAGTAGGCAGTGCCTGCCTTTCAGATCTATTGTCTACCCCTCTTTACCCTGTCCTGTGCTTGGGAAGGCTGACCTGTTTGGATCTTGTAAAATGGTTCTGTAATTTTAGGTATTATTTATTCATTCAGTTGGTGAGGAGAGAACTTACAAAATCAAAACCAGGAAAAAAATAATAAAAAAAAACCAGCAAGAAGAGGGAGTTTAGGGCTTTTGTTCACCATATCCATCCTTGTGGACTCTCAATATGGGGGTCACTCTTCCTGTAGGTCATTGCCAGGTTCTAGTAACCCTTCCCTCAATTTGCTGTGCATGCTGAGCAGTGGTGACACTTGGTGATTAACACAGGTAATGGCACTGCTCCACCCATCTCCTTTGCTCATACTTTTGTACATAGTCCCTATACTAATATATCTTCAAATTATCCAACTTGCATGATCTGTTTCCTGCCATGACCCTGCCTGAGACATGAGCAGATAAGCAGGAGACAGTGAAGGGGAAAATGCATCATCAAACACTAGGGCAGAAGAGTTTCCAAAAAATAAAAATGACCAACAATACCAAACAATGTTGAAAAGTCAAATTGAACCTGGCAATTAGGAAGTTCTTCATGGCCTCAAATTGTTTTAGGTGATGGAGGAGAAAAGAACTGAAGAAGGTCAGATTAAAGGTGCAGTGAAACAGGGAAGTACTTGATAAACCAAGTAAGCCAAGAGAAGAGATGCTGGATCTAGGCCAGAAGCTGGCAAAATGACAGGAAGTGGACCAAATCAAGTTGGATTTACAGATGGAATCACAAAGCAGGGTGACAGTTACTGTGCTTTCTTAAAATTTACTATAGAATCAACTCCCTTACAATATTGTTAGCTTAAATGGTAGTTACTTCAAACATTTCAGAAAGCTAGAATTTTCCTTTTTTATATGCTTGTTAATATAGTGGTTGGAAATCCTTTACAATTATATTTATACTCAACCTCTTGGAAACTTTTGTAGATATAGTCTATTCTTTAGTGAAAAGATACACATTAGTACCATACTGATCTCTAAGAAGTCAAAAATACTTGTATATGATACCTTTTAATTAATATTTATACCAATTAATGTGTACATTATATATGTATATATATGTGTGTACATATATACATATATATGTATATATACATATATATATATATTTAGCTCTCCTTGTGGCAACAAAACCTCAACAATTCTCATTTTGCCACTCTAAAGCAGATCAGTAATAATGAATGCAAATATATAACTGGCATTTTAAAGCAAAATCTGTTTAAATAGAAGACCAAAATGACAAAGCAAGCTCAAGCTAATGTTTTTCTCCACTTGATTTAACATTAGGGAAGCTGGAAATGAATGAATCATGAACATTTGCCAAAAAAAAAAAAAAAAAAAACCTCATAGAAATAACAGAATACCTTGAAAAATCCTCCAAAGACTTGAGTCTATTTTAAACTGGTAGTGATTCTTTCAAGAACAATTTTGGTTTGGGAATTTTTCAGAGAATTACAACTTTACCTTCTCATAGTTCAATAAGTAGTTAGAAAAGGGTCCAAAATTGTAGAAATCTATTCACAAATACCTTTGACCACTATCAGAAAAATATTTTAATGACTTTAATTCAAAGTGTTGGTGATTTTTCTTTACTTTCCTAGGTTGTGTAAGTTTGAATTGTCTGTCCAACTTACGTGGCTATAAATGCAGAAACAATTTAGCATTTGATTGCTCAGAAAATATTTTTTCTAAAGTATATGTCAAGTTTTTGAAACTTTCTGCTAAATTTTTAAAACACAACTAAGTATTTCCACAAAGGCTATTTTGGCATGATAAAAGAAATTTTTATCTATTTTGGAAAATACATGAAATACCACGTGCCACTTAGAAAAAATTTCATTTAGACTTTCAAATTCTTTATGATCTTTTTTTCTGCATATATATTCACATCACTTTGTTCACCTCAGTATTTTGTGTATTAAAGAAAATCTCTTTTGCAAATCTGATTGTTAATTGAGAATGTACTTACCCTAAAATAACTGACACCTGGTACACTGATGTTGGGTTTTTGCATATCCAGTTATTTTATAGTTTAAAGCCTTGTCCCAAATTGCTACCATCCTTTGTGAGCAAACAATGCCCATTGATGGTCCCTGGGGAACCTTATGAGAGCATTTTAAAGTGGACCCCTCTCACTGGGCCTGCTTCTCTAAAGCCATCTGCAGTCCTGGATAATGCACCAGAGATTATATTCTTACAAAATAAGAGTTCAGCAAATTGATTGCCATGTATAAATGTCATATAAAAATTCAAATAAAATTATATAATTGGGGATATGTTATGAAGCATTAATGGCCTCACCTCTTCCTTCCTGGTATTTTTGCCCTCTAAAGTGGTTTTAGGTACACTTTTTGCCTATTTGAAAATATTTGTAAACTATGCTAGTCAAACTAATGAAAATGAGGCATATAATATTATAATTAGTATTAATCATAATAACACTTAGAATTACTCAAATTGTTATTACCTAACAGGCTGAGTTAGTTCCAGTGATGAGTTTCCTCATGGTTTTAAATGCAAATTGTAATAATACATTCAAAATGGCATTTTTTTTCTATTTGTGATATGAGAGGGAACTGCAAAGTTTATTTAAGTTGCTTCATTACCCAGAATATTTCACATAATTGCCAGTAACTATAGAAATATCTTCTCCATAATATGGCGAAAAGAGAATTTTAATTCTTTTCTCAATTATTAATCAATTTCAGTATTAATTTTCTAATAGTGAATGCTTAATAGAGCTCTGTTCCCCTTTCCCTGACATCTCCCCCTTTTATAGTACTAATGAATGGGAATCAGAACTATAGACCACTTGCTGATTAGCTGAAAATTTCTAATTATGTCATTTTGGAGTGAGGGTAATTTGTGCAAAGGGATGATAATTTCTTCATAGTGGAATGAACGTTGAACAATGATTGGTAGGGAATTTTTTGAAATAGCAAAATAAGGGAATAGATGGGTTATTTGTTGTTATCAACTGCCTTGAAGTTTTACACTGCATCTCTGCTTTTTTGGAATAGTCAGTAGAAATCCTTAGAAGTAAATATCAAGAATAAAGATTTTTAGAAGTTTTAATGACTTAGATTTAGGATGGCAGGGTGGAGGTGGAGTGGAGTCATTTTGCCTTCCTTTGCCTGTAATTTTTGTCTCCCAAATAAGATGAATCTAATAAAAATAATGGCAGGGACATCTCTACTTTATTCTTCCCTAGTTTCCCTATTTGTTTTTAAATGCCTAGCAGACAGTAGGCAATGAGCGATTATTTATTTGTCAATCAATTATTTCCTACAGTGGATTACAATTTAGCGAATTTTTTCTCTCAGTTTGAAGGACAATGAAGTTTGTTCAGTTATGGTTTAAAAGTACCAAATATTAAAATACCTGAATTTTTCTGCTTTGGAAGAATGTGATTTAACTGCTTGTGATGGAAAGGAATATACAGTAAATTTGGGGGAAGATTTAAAGGGAAATTTGTCATCATAATCTCTAGTCCCAATAGTCTGAAGTTACAGAGAATATGGTGTTTTTTCTTGAAATGAGTAGATGTGATTGTAAAAGTATGTCATTGTTTCTAGAAGATCAGTACAGTTAAAGTGCTGAAATGAAACAGTATAGCTTAAAAAAATAAAGTCAAAGAACATTTGTCATGTGGCTAAGAACCTCTTTGATCTTCATAGAAAGGCCAGTTTTATATGATTACTTAAATCATTTATTAATAAATTGTTTTCATAGATTTTTCTTCTCAATTCAGTTAAAAAAAAAGTGACAATGTCAAACTGTGAGGTTAATTTATGGTTGCAAGTGTCAAAGTATGTCCTGGTTTCAGTACCAACTCCTTTTCAGTAGTTTGGATAACTATATTTGGATATCCGCTACATACCAAGCAAGGAAGCTTGTATATATTTTAATTTTTTTTTAATCAAAAAGGCTAAATATGGGTCATCACTGATTTATGTGATAGGATACTTCTTTAGTTTAAAGCAATATCTCTGATTAGCTTTCCTGGCATTTAAACATAAAATATATCATTTTTATTGCTATGGGAATATATTCTCCCTTTGATTATGTAGAGAAAGTTTACCCTTAGAGTTACAGAGCCACCCAGCAGTTTTTCAAGGAGTGATGACATAGAACTGGTTCTCATGTCTTGTGAAGCACAGAAGGCATCAGAGGAGTAATTTAAGTACTGGCATAATCTGCATTAATGCTGAGAGCCATAGTCAAGTAGGAATGACCCATGGCATTTTGCTTTGAAAGGTGACCCTACTCAGGGATTAGGGTGGATCCTGCTGGATTAGGGTGGATCCTGCTGGGAATAGGGCGTATCCTGCTGCCTCAGGCACCTGCTCCTGGAGTTCCCGTGGAGTTCTCTCTGGATTTAGAGAGAATTGGCGCGCAGAGCCCGGTTGAAGCAGTGTATTTTCCCAGAACGTGCGTGTAGAGTGCTGGTGAGAGTTCGGGAATAAAGAGTTGCTGTTTGAATCTACAAGTTTTTGTGGTAGCTCGGTTATTTTGTGCCCAGCCAGACTGCGGCACATAAATAAAATGATTTCTTTTTTACCTAATACCATTTAGACAGATTTATTCTTTAACGTCAGAGAAACTTGAAGTAATACTTACTTTTTTCCCCCCAAACTCATCATCAAGCTACAACATTTATGTGGTATCATTTGCTATATTCAATTGTATTTAGTAAAAAAAAAAAAACAAAACAAAACAAAAAAACCCTCACTTTGGGTTGATAAGTCTCTTTAGTTATTCGGGGTGATCATATAATGACATATAATTGATTATCTAAGCAAATACATTCTGAGAATAAAAGAGATTGTCTTTCATAATTATGACATGGCAACATGCCAAATCAAGACTTTCATGATTAGAGATGTGTCCCACCCTGTTCTGTTGGGGCAGGGACCTTCCAGGTGATTTCATAATTACTCTGCTAGAATAGATGTAGGAATGAGGCATAAAATTTGTTTTGCGATATCTTATATGATTCCTGTGTTTTTGTTATTATAACTCCGTTTTACAAGGGTTTGAGTAACCTGAGGGAGAACAGGTTACTGAATTTTAGGAAAATATGTAGGACAAAAACCCACTTTGCTTGAGTCTTAGAAACCTGCTCTCATCTCCGACCTGAAAATTACCTTTCTTTATGCAGTTTTAAACTAAGCAGAAGTTCAGAAAAATCTAACTTCATGATTGAAATCTGTCCTTTTCTTAAAAAAAAAATTGGGTCCCCACCTTTTAAAAAATGGTTCAATATTTCTTCAGCAGAGCAGATCACATCTAATGTCTTGCAGAGCAAAAAGCAATCATGCTATGAGTCTTTTTCCTTCTTCTTTCCCCCATATTTTGTATTCCACTGCTTTGTTCCTGTCCCCTTTGTTTTATTTGGCTGCTGAAGCCAGAGCTCCTTGCCTTTGGCAATAAAAGCTTATGAGCAAACATTCTCTGTGCCTTGGAAAGCAAAAGCGTCACCCCAGTCTGCACATCCAACTGAGCCCCTTTCTGAAGTCCTGAGCCTGTTCTTAAATTGGAACCTGAGGAGCTTTGCCAAGATCGCAGGCTGCCAGGCGGGCTCTGGCGGGCTGGTCCATATTGATTTGTGTTGGTTCCCCTGTTTTCTGTCAGTTAGTGATCCTGTCACAAGCTTTGATTCCTCATTATCTCAATTGCAAATTCCATGAACACATCATCATGCTGGTAGTGCACCCAGGATTTGAAACTGACAATACCGGATCAATGTCTCAGGGGCACAGCCCTGAATTTCAATAATACAATTAAATTCCTTGAATGTGAGATTTATCCAGATTGTCGACTCTACATTTTCTGCACGTTCAGTGTGTGAAGCTACCCACACACACAACTTGGGAGCACAGTGTTCCTGTCAGTGCATAACGAAGGAAAAAGACTTGATCGTGAACCTGAGGAAAAGATAATCAAATGTTGAACCTGCTGAGCCTGTTAGATGAAACTGTTAACAAGGCTTGCTCAAATCACCAGGGGAATGCTGTGCGGGGATGAAGATTGGGGTTCGGTTCTGAAATATGTAGGCAGGGTTAGGCTGGATAAGGAGGCCATGGTGCTTGTTGCAGAAGCTGTGTAGCAAGACTTTGGAAGGATTTGTATTTTCCCCCAGGAGTCACTTCAGCACAGATTCAGCACACACACTTGAAGCAGTTAAGCTCAGCTCTGAGAACCAGATTGACAGGGAAGGTGTCATGAAAGAACACTATGTTTAAATTCTGATTTTCGCCAATAGAAAATAAAATTATGAAGTAAAAATTACAGAAAAATAATTACATCATTTGTAGTTTCAAAGGATGGATTATGGTGGAGAAAGTCAAAAGCAAGTTACTCTAATTGCCATCTATCCTTGGTGGAATAAGAATGTGGAAGACTCAAGTCACAAAGTGTTCCTTTCAGTAGACTTGACTTTCAATTTACTTGCACACTTAAGACAATGAGAACTTCATAAACTGCATCCTTCCTTTACACACAGAACTCAATATGCTTTGCTTTTATTTCACTAGCTATCCCCTCCGGAGCTCCTTCTCTCTCCACCTGTGACCTCAGGGAAGGATATTAATGAATACAGTCAACTTCCTGCATCTGGTGTGAGGAGACTAAGCCTCTGGGACTGATAAAGTATTTGCAGTCCTGAAGTCATTATCAATTTTATTCCAGATAGTGTACCATTGAAACCAGAGCACATGTGTGTTAAAGATTTTTTACTTCTGAATTTCCTGCTCTAAGAAACCTTAGCTATTCAAATTGACATCCAAGGTCACTTGAAATAGATAATTTTATAGTTTATTGCTAAATGTACATCATGGGAACACACTAAAATTTGAGAGGGGCTGTGTGACTGGCTACTATCGATAGCAATCTATTTAATGCTACATGTGATCATTATAAATATTTAAACAATTTAACATCTTAAGTCAAATGATATAGAGAAGTATTTTAGTATTATGCTATAGTTTTTATATGACATGTTGATTTTTATTGTATACATAGAATTCTCATAGGAAGAAAATCCATTTTCTAAACCATATTTTTATGTGTATTCAGACTTTGAGTGTTTTTGTTGAAAATATGAAGGGATTTTTAGTGATGGGAACACCTGGCTCAGAACTTAGTGATGTCATTTATACCCTGCTTGATGTTGAGAAATGCACATTGCCCTCTTATTGCTTTGATAACAATACTTACAGTGAGGAAGCAATGACAATACCTGTCTTCCCTCTTTAGGTTGTGCGAATTAAATAAGGTGATTCCCATTAACCAACTTTGGGAAATTTAAAGCATGTGTCAGTCTTCAATATTAACTAGAATACATTTTCATGACTTTGGATGCCATATTTGTACTGTTCCATGTAATTCTTCTTGGGAGGGCCTGGAAGGAGGCAGGAGCCTCTCTTTGAGACACTGCTTGTTTTCTTGATCTAGCAATTGCCCTGTACCCTAATATAGCTTGATGAGTTCATTGTCTCTGAACAAAGTTCTCTAACATCCAGACTTTTCCTGTGACTTCTGGGTACCATGAATTCTGCCTCGTTTAAATTTATTCCACTTTCATGCTTCTTGAGGGATTCTATGCTTCCAATACAGACTTTAATCGAAAAATTTGAATCTTTCCTAAAAAAATCATGTAAAGACTTTTTTTTAATTTATTTTTTATTGGTTGCTCAAAATGTTAAGAGATTTTTGAGTTCAAGATATTAAAGATATTAAAAAATGAGATGTATCCTTCTCTCCACACCCTCCACTATGTTCTATATCCTAGATGGCAACAGCTCCTTGATGTTTAAGACGACAGCGATCCAGATATAATCCTTGTTGAGTCTACATCTTCACAATTTTATATCTGCTTAATTGTGGTTATGTCCAACTTTATCTTCAAAATGTCTTCTATATCAACCAGTTCTTACTATCAAATTTCTTCATTTGGAGAATTGAAACTTCTTATTTTGAACTCTGTCTTTGCACATTGCTTTACCTAAATTCCCAAACAAGAGTAATCTTCATAAAATGCCAAGAAGTTGGTTGTGCAGCTTAAATGCTTTCAATGTTTCCTCTTTGCCCTTACAGGAACTCCAAGACAATTGTAGCGATCAGACAACTACCTTCTTGGACCTTAACTGTGAAGTTATGTTTTAATCTTTTTTTACATTATTGCTCTTATTTATTTGAACTGAGACTTTATTTTTATGTTCGGATATTGAACCGAGAGGCACTTTACTACTGAGCTACATCCCCTGTTCCCCCTCCCTTGGATCAGGACAGGGTCTTGCCAAATTGGTGAGTTTCTTGTTAAATTGCTGAAGATTGGCCTCAGATTTGTGATCCTCCTGCCTTAGCCTCCTAAGTCACTGGGATTATAGGCATGAACCACTGATTTTTTTTTCTTTTTAAATCCTCCACAACCCCCCCACCCCTTTTTTATAATGAGGCAGTGAATGAAAGTCAATGCATGTGTGAACATTTGCCATTAGGGCTAACTGAATTTAGAGAAGTATTAAAAAGCTAAATATTTTAGGTGTTTAGTTAGGAGTTTAACAATGTAAAATAGCATAAGTCTGTTACATCACCCTTAATTTTGTTCATCTGTGTTAGGTTTCTCAACCTTAGCACTACTGTTATTTTGAGTCAGATGATGGTTTGGTGTCTGGAGCCATGCTGAGCCTTGCAGGATATTTAGAAGCATCTCTGGCCTCTACACATCAGCATTTCTCCTTTAAAGATATCTCCAGACATTGCCAAATGTTCCCTGGGGCACAAATCCGCCTGCAGATGAGAACCCTGGGCTTATGTTATGCTTTCAAAAATTATAAGAACAGCCAGGTGTGACAGCACAACTGAAATCCCAGTGGCTCAGGAGGCTGAGGCAGGAGAATCATGAGTTCAAAGCCAGTCTCAGCAATTTAGGGAGCCCTTAGCAATTTAGTGAGACCCTGTATCTAAATAAAGTGTAACAAAAGGGCTGTGGATGTGGCTCTGTGGATAAGTGCCCTTGGGTTCAATCTCTTATATGTACCAAAAAAAAAAAAGGCAGGAAGGGCATTAGGAGGAGGAGTTACATCCCTGTATGTGATGATCTTATTGTCAGTGATTATTCAAATGAATTCCCTGGCAATTGAAGAAGCCATTTAGGAGATTAAAATGACTATCCCCAAAGCAGAGTGGGTAAAGATGTGCAGGCTTAGCTGTTTTCTATGCTCCTTTGGATCTGTAAGAGTCCAGATATCAAAAACTATTTAGGATAAAAGATTTACATGAAATTTAGATGCAGAATCTAATTTCATTAGTTTAGAATAAAGGCCTGAGAACACCATATGATATGAAAGAATATATATTTTAAACCTGAAAAATATACCAAAAGAGAGAGAAACTGCATTGCTTTATCTAATTCAAATGAACAAATATCTCCTGAGAATCTACTTCAATTAAACTCTTTCTCCTACTGGTGCCTATGGCTGGTAGCATTTATTATGGAAGATCCTAAATATTAAAAACAAACACACAACACTTTTCTTGAAACAACTCATTTTTTAAAAAATTGAACCAATTAGAAGTCAAATAGTTTTGAAAGCTCTATGATTATAAAATATGCATGACTCGTTGAGAGGGACACACACAATGCTAGAAATGGTATCAGCAGCAGTCCTTTAATTGACCTACAAGAGGTTGCATTCTAAGATCTTTTTTCTTTTCATGGAAGAAGTTTACTTTTTAATATCTATGTGACTGCTCATCATATCAAGAAGAATTATATTGCAAATAATCATGATCTGGACTGCTTTTGTCTGTGGCTGAAGCTGAAGCCATCCAATTAATATATGGTGTTCAGGGAAAATAGCTCATTTTAAACCAGGGTCTTAGGCAAAGGAAAGGACAGCCTTTTATTAACTTTGTCCCTTGTCTCTAGACATATTTATTGCATTCTTCTGGAACAGAAATAATAGAAGCTCAGGCATAAGGCCATGTGTTTAAAAAAAAAAAAAGAATCTCAGCTGCTGTGAATGTAAATGGCTTTGCCACTTGATGGGAAGCACTGGTTTTAAAATTTGAAAATAACTCAAGGTTTAGAATTCTCTACAATAAAATGTAGACATTAGATGATTAGAGAGAAGATTATGTAGAAAATATTTTTTCCATGCATACATGCGTATATTTCAGTTTGGTTTATGATTCTATTGAGTAACTTTTATTTAATTTTTCTATTAAATGGAACAAATGTTGCTCTGACACAATAGATTTCAATAAAATATTGATGTGTTTATTTCCTGTAAATTCAAAATTTATCCTTATTCCAATTTCATTTTAGACCTCTGGTATGCATTTATATAAAATAAGGGCATCCGCTGTTTATTAGAATATTATATCAACTGTTGTCATTAATTTTGTTTTTTAATCATATGTGTTGAAATTTTCCAAATATATCGAAATATGAGATGGTAGCATATTGTTAATCTGACCGAATTCTTTCACTCTTCTGTATATATCCAAAGTATTTAAAATCAGCATACTATGGTGATGCAGCCACATCAATGTTTATAGCAGCTCAATTAACAATATCTAAGTGATGGAACTGACATAGGTGCCCTTAAACAGATGAATGTATAAAGAAAATATGGTGTATATATACAATGGAATATTATTCAGCCATAAAAAATGATGACTTTATGCATTTGCCAGCAAATGGATCAATCTGGAGGCTATCATACTAAGTGAAATAAGCCATTCTAAAAAAGCCAAAGGTCAAATGTTTTCTCTGATAATGTGGAAGCTATCCCACCATAAGGGGAAAAACATAAGTTTAGTAGATTAGTCAATGGGCAACTGAGGGGAGCGTGAATAGGAAAAGGAGACAGTGGAATTAATGTGACAATTTTCCCATGAACATATATGAAAATAACATAGTAAATCCCACTATCATATATGTCCATTAGAGTGGGATTCTAACTAGATCAATATAGTCTATGCTTGTATACTTATATCAAAATGGATTCTGCTGTCATGTGTGATTAGAAAGATCCAGGAGATTAAATAAAAAAGCTATGAGTAAATTTTAAAAAATGAGTAACCTACAAGTACAGAGATATTCTGAGAAATGTTAATGAAACCAACATCAGTAAAACTGATCAACTGACAAAAGATTAGAAAAGAGAAGGGGAAAAAAAGATGTGATACAGATCACCAGCGTAAAGAAAGAGAGTGGACAGTATCACAGATTCTTCTAAGTACCAAGATGAAAGAGGATGTTTTGGAAAGTTTTGTGCCCCAAATTTGTCAGCATAGATGAAATGGATATAATGACTAAAGCCTATGTATTACTTTCTCATATTATTACCAATATTGTCTAAGGATAGGCATTCATTTTTAAGGTTTGTAGTTGTGTTGGCAAGGATGTAGAACAACTGGAACTCTTTAAAAACTGTAAGAAGGTAGAATGTTACGACACTTTGGAAAAGAGTTTTCACAGTGTCTTAAACTGTTAATTAAAGCCTTCCCGATGACTCGGAAATTTTGTTTCCAAGTACTTACAGGAGAGAAATGAAAGTCTATGTCCGTTTATAGCAGAAATTCACAATGGCTTTATTGGAAGTAGCCCTAACCTGAAAACAATTCAGGTGTCCAGTTAATCCTGGTACATTCTTGCAGTGTAATACCACATCGGGGAAAAAAATCTAAAATTAAAAACAGTCTAGCTACATGAGAAATAACAGATGAATCTTGAAATAGTTTTGCTTGAATGAAAGTAGACAAGAATAGATACTGTATGACACATTATGCATGCTGGCTCTATTTACATAATTTCTAGATTATTCAAATTGGTAGTGACCAATCAGAATGATCAATGGGGAGTGGCAAGAGGGAGTGATTACAAAGGATCACTCAAGAACTTTTGTAGTAGATATGTTCACATCTTCATTGTATGAATGGACTCATGGGGTATGCATTATGTTACATTTTGAATATATGCAATATGTTATGTATCTGATATAGATACAAATTATACGGACATCAAATGTAAAATTATGAAATGTGGGAAGAGTTTTTCCTTTGTCAGATGTCTTTCCAAAATCTGGAGCATGTCACCAAACTATATGGTCTTTGTTAAAATGAAATAAGATAGCAATTGTATGCCTAAGAATGAATAATTTTAATTCAATAATAAACAATATTTAAAATGCTGATTTTAACATTATTCTCTGATACATAAATAGCTTTTGTTTGTTCTGACTTCTTCTCTGACATTTACTAACAGTTAGTTGACACAGTTGCAACTAATTCATGGCTCTGGGTAAGAGTTTGCCTGCATAAAAAATATTCCATTGCTCCAATATTTTAATTAGATACTTCATAAAGAGCTTCGTAATGTAATATTTTGAAGGATTGCAAGTCATTGGAACTGTATTTTATGAAGAGAGAGATGCTTGATTAAGTTGTGTGGTTTGTTTTATCCTTGCTTTATTGCTATGAATGTTTAGAGAAACGTTTCTGCATACCACAGATCATTGTCTAATTGTACACAATATATTTTAAAAATGCTTTTACAATTTTTTAGAATTTTTTTATGGTCAAAATGATCCCTCATAACATTTCTATAACAAATATTTATTGATTTTATCCACAGTATGTTTTATCTTTTCATCATAGGCTTGGATTCCTGAAGACAACTAATTTGTTTTTCCTCATGACACATCTAACGTGACTTTAAGGTTTTTTTTAGAGTAAACAAAAGTACAGTATCAATACCTTATCTCCAGAGAGTTTACTGGTTTGCTTTCTGTATCTCTCTGTGAAATTCTTAAAACTGATTAGAACTCTGCAAATATTACTTCCATGATACCAGTGTGTGTATTCTGCATCCCAGTACACAAAATCTCCCTTGTGTTATTAATACAAGACATCAGAAAGGAGAATAGTAATAGCTGAACTGCTAATCATGCTTTGGGAAGGGAAAGAGATAAGAGCATCTCTCATGATCTGATTAATATGAAGACTAAATTGAATGGTATTTCACTTGCTTTGTGAATTGAGTCTTCTCTCAAAGAAATTTGTGTGAAGTTATATACTGACTCAAACTTATACATACTTTATGTTGGCTAGAAATAAAGCTACTGTATTTTTATAGGACTTCATATGTTACAAGCTTTCTGGAGAGAGAGCAATAATCGTGAAAGTGACATTTGTCTTAGAGTCAAACTTTAGAGGAGAGACAACACTTTTAGTTCATGTAAAACACCCAGTGACAAAAGTTAAGGATTACATACTTAGATACCACCTTATTTTCTTCACAAACTAATACCTGAACAAGGTGTGTATAACTGCAGATAACACAGTGTCCTATAGTGGCTTGATGAGCATGTCCACCAGAGTGGGGGGAAAAAAAACATACAAACTTATGCCCACACAGAACATCTAGAGTCACAGAGCTCCCGTGCCTCATTCTCAGCTATGCTATAAGGCATAATTAGATTTTCAAGATTTTTTCTTATATATGTAACATCTTCCATTTCCTTATTTTGAAGAATGTGAGAAAAGGTCACCTGAAATTATACGTAACACATATAACACATAGCCTACAGGTCAAAAAAGCATGGATTCCATTTTAAAAGCCAAATTCTAAGACATGACAATGTGAATAAGGCATGACTGTGGTATGAAAACACCATTTCTTGTCTTACTCCCTCATCTTTTTTTTATGTAAACAGAGATCATTGATGTGTCTCTGAAATTTATGCGGATGATGCAGTATAAAGGCAGGATTTCAGGGAAAAAACAAACTGGAATTCATTTTGTACTTCAGAAGGCTTGGTGGTTTGCAATTGTTACATTATCAAGACTGGAAGAACTCCCTGCTAGTTTGAAAACAGTTTAAGAAACCTCAGGTTATAGAAACTGACAAGATTGACAAACTTTTGCTGAAGAGATAAGAACAGAGAGGGTACTCCATTTATTGTAGCTACTATTTTGAAATTTTTGTGTAGTTTTAGATCAAGGTACTTACATATCAATATGCTTCATGTATAAATAACTCACCTATAGTTTCTTCTAAGCTATCATGCCATCTTCAAATGATATCTATAAAAAGTATCATTCTTGTTTATTTTCATAGTATTTGTACATGCAAACATGATATGCTGTCCCTTGTACCTCTAGATAGTTTATTATAGATTAGAGAGTCCATATGCTTGGATGATATTTATCTTAAAAATGTAAAATTTCTATGGGAAATGTTTAATAATGTTATATTTTTAGCTTTTAACAGGGAGTGCCATAGAAAATAAGTTACTACATTTATTGAAGGAGTATTACTGAGACCATTGCTTATCTTATATATTATAGAACCTTATAAAAAGTTCTGCCTGATGAATTTATTGTTACTGCTAAGGTGATCTTTGTGTCTCTGATCATCTTGAATATTTAAAATATTTTTTGAAATTTTCTCACTTGTTTGCTTTGTTAGAATACAATTTTATAGTTTATTGTTTAAACTATTAACGTATAATTTCTATACTTACATGTACTTTCAGCTGAATTTAATGTCTTTTACTTACTGTAGTATCAGTGTTGACACTGTGAAAAGGAAATAATTACGTACCATTTCATAAAACACCATTGTTAATTTGTAAACAATAAAAGCTTATATGAAAGTGAATCTTAAAGAACTCTATAAATTATGATTTTCATGAAGGCTCCTGTAAAACAGTGACATGATTTGAGCACTATTCTTTTTTTTTTAAACAAAACAAAACAACAACATCAACAACTTTGATTGTTATCCCACAAGACATCTTACTTACCTGAAATTGATTTTAAATGAAATGGTAATATAGAGACCATTAAGACAAGTAATTTTTCCTATCTTGGTGAAAAATTTTTTATTGACCAGTGGGTGGTGGTTTTTAGCTTTTTCACTGCTGTGACTAAAGGACCTGACCAGAACAACTGTAAAGGAAGAAAGGTGTATTTAGGGGCTCCCAGTTTCAGAGGTCTTAGTCCATAGAAAGCTGGCTTCATTCCTTGGGGCTCTTGGTAAGGCAGAACATCATGGTGGAATAGTGTGATGGAGGGGAGCAGTTCACATGATGATCAGGAAGCTGAGAAACTCCACTTGCCAGATACAAATATATATCCCAAACCAGGCCCCAATTCCCAGCTCTTCCAGCCATACCCTACCACTTTAGTTATCACTCAGTTAATCCCTATCAGGTGATTAACTTACTGATTGGGTTAAAACTCTTAGAACCCAATCATTTATCCACTGAACCTTTTTGTATTTTCTTACATGTGAACTTTTGGGGGACACGTCATATCCAAACCATAACACCTGTTTTCAACAAACAGTTGAGCCTATCTGCTATTTTTTTTCATGTTGAAAGTACTTTATTCAGGTATAATTTAATATAGAGTAAAATTCTCTAATCTCAAGTATATGATATCATGAATTTAGACATTTTTATGCCTGTATAAAACTTCTCTGTTCCCTACCTTTTCAATCCCCTCTCTGAATTACCCATTATTCTAATAACTCTCCTAATCATTTTAGTCTTACCCATTCTTGAATTTGATGTAAATGGAGTCATGCAGTATTAATTTGACTTCCTTTGTTTAACATAGTGGTATGAAGTTTATCCATGTTGTTGTACCACTATAACTTTCTTTTTACTTATGGTTAATGAATTCTGCAATTTAACTTATTCAATCTACTAATGGACATTTGGATTATTACTGTTTGGAGTTATGAATGAAGCTACTGTGAATATTCTTGCTAAAGACTGTGTGTACGTACAGACTCCTTTCTAATGAATAGAAGGGTGGTAGATTATATAGTAGGTGTATGTTAAAATTTGTTAAAACCAAACAGAGATGAGTATATCATTTTCACTCCCACTAACAATTTATTGGAACTGTAGTTCCACATTTGCCAACATTTGATGTTGTCAGTATTTTACACTTAGGCATTTTTAAGTACATATATTTTATCATGGTTTTATTTTTCAATTGTCTGGTAACTAATGGTAGTTTCATAGGCACAATAGCCATATGGATATCCTCCTTTGTGAACTTTCTTCTGGCCTTTTTTCCATCAGATTGTATTGTCTGGCTTTCCTTATTGATCTGTAAGAGTTTTTGAAAGTTTATATAATATATTTAAGGGTCCTTTGACAGCTACACATGTACACATAGGTATACATAATCACCTAGATGTGTTTGTATGCTGTGTACGTCCAAAATTCTGTAAGGGATTGATCCTGTGGACAGCTATCCAATTTGTCAATTTGTACCATACTAGAAGGCATTTTATATTCTGAATAATTTAGCATCATGTAACAATGTACATGGTACATCATTCTCAAAAGAAACTGTATCCATGTGGAGGCTTTGAATGTTTCTAATCTATTATCACATAGATTGAAAGGTTTACTTGGATTTTTCTAGCTAGCCATTCCCCCAAACTCCATAAATAGTGAATTCCAGTGATTTTTTAAAATTGACAAGTGATTTAGAATGAGCAGATATATCCTGCTAAAGTATTTTTCTCCTAAATTTCTCCTGTATTATTCCTATAGTACCACTATTAGTATAATTACTTGTGGATCTGGTCAGGGTTAATATTTCCTTCCCCAGTTAACTGTGTAACACTCTTCAGTTGTATTTGCATTTTAATCTAGCTCAAACTGCTTCCAGAATTTCATCATATCTCCTTAGTTGCTTTGATAAATAGTATAATCACTTGATTTCCAATATTTGGAAACTTTCTAGATATCTTCCTATTGACTTATTTAGTCTATTGTAGTTGACAAATACTGTATGATGTCAAGCCTTTGAAAGTTGTCGATTCTTCATTGTGACCAATATATAATTTTTCTTTGGGAAGAAGTATCCGATGTGCATATTAAGAGAATGCGCATTAAGTAGTTACTTGTTTAATGCTTTACAAATATGTGTTAAGTCAGTTATTGGAATTGTTTAATTTTTCTGTAAGCTTATTTGCCTCTTATTGAGAGAATTGTGTTAAACATCTCTAATCATGAGTATTTCTGTTGGTACCATTTTTTGTTTTATATCTTTAAAAGTATTTGCTAAATACACATATGACATGCACATTTAAAATTGAAACATTTCCATGAAATGATGCTTTTATCAATCTTATCTGCTTTTATAAGTATGTCAGCTGTTTCTAGTAATGCTAATTGTCTTAAAAATGTATTTTTGATATTAATATAAATATGCCACACTTGCTTTCTTTCCCAATTAAGTATATCCATATCCCTGTATTTAAGATGTTATTCATAAAAAGCATAGTTGGTTCTCTTATGTTTATTTCAATCTAATTTCTATCTTATAATTTGAGTGTTTAGTTCATTTGCATTTAATGTAATTACTGATATTAGATTTAAATCTGTCTTTCATGTTGTTTATTCCATCTTTAGTATTTTGTTCCTTCTCTCCTGATTATTTTTAGTAATAAAGCATTGATCTTTTATTTTTTATTGACTTTCTAATAATAAATTTTCTTATTAATTTAAGTGGTTATACTAGTTTACACCATATGTTCTTGACCAAATTTACATTAATATACTAATTCCTGAATTATTTAAGAACATATAATTCCACCTATCCTTTTTTTCACTTTTTAATTATATATACACTTACTTTCACCTATAACACAAAATATTGTTACCATTCAGTTAACCAACTTTCATTTACTTTTTCAAAAGAATATTTTATATTTATGCCCATGTTGACTGTTCCCAGTGCTGCTTAGTCTTCCTGCATATCTTTTTTTTTTTTAAAGAGAGAGTGAGAGAGGAGAGAGAGAAAGAATTTTAATATTTATTTTTTAAGTTTTCGGCAGACACAACATCTTTGTTTGTATGTGGTGCTGAGAATCGAACCCGGGCCGCACGCATGCCAGGCGAGCGTGCTACCACTTGAGCCACATCCCCAGCCCCCTTCCTGCATATCTTGACCTCCATTTCCTGTAATGAATGATCCTATAGTCTGAACTTTGCCTTGGTATCTCTTGAAGTATAGTTTGATTAATTGTATTGGCAATTAATTGCTGGCAATTAATTCCTTCAACACTTTTAAAATCTGCAAATATCACTATTTGGACTTCATTTTCTAAACAACTTTATTTATATATAATTTATATACTTTAAGTTTACCCATTTAAAATATGACTTAATTTTAGTAACTTTAAATGTTGTGCAAATCACTATAATCACCATAGTTTAGTTTATCTCTAATAACATCCCTCATAGCTATTATCCTTTCCAAATCTCATCCCAGTCATTCACTAATCTAATTACTGTTTCTGTAGGTTTGGCTATTTTAGACATTTCATCATATAAATGTAATCATGCAATATGTGGCCTTAAGGTCTGCCTTCATTCACTTAGCAAAATGATTTACAGGTTTCTTCCGTGAAGCTATATATAAGTGTAGAACTATTTTTTATTAATCAGCGGCATTCTTTGTATAAGATTCACTATTGTGAATAATGCTATAAGAATTCATATGTGAAATTTTGGGTACATATTTATTCATGTCCCTGTTTAGATGAACAAGAGTGGAACTGGTTGGTCATGTGCTATGCCTGTGTTTAAATTTTTCATAAAATATCAGACCATATCATATATCATTCCAATATATAATTTTACATCCTCACCAACTATTACATGAATATTCATGTTTCTCTACTTTCTCCACACCCATTCTTCATTTTCAATAATTTTTGGTATATTTAGAATTTATTATAGTTTTCCCCTTTTTCAATAAAAAATTTCTGAACTGAAATTGCATCTAGTGGATGAATGGATTAAAAAATGTGGTATATATAACAAAGGAATTTTACTCAGCAGTAAAAAAGAATAAAATCATGGCATTTTCAGGTAAATGGATGGCGATGGCGTTGGAGAAGATAATGGTAAGTGAAGTTAGCCAATCCCAAAAAACCAAATGCCAAATTTTTTCTCTGATATAAGGAGGGTGACTCATAGTGGGGTAGGGAGCGGGAGCATGGGAGGAATAGATGAATTCTAAATAGGGCAGAGGGGTGGGAGGGAAAAGGATGGAGCAGGGGATTAGCAAGAATGGTAGAATGTGATAGACATCATTATCCAAAGTACATGTACTTTGGATAATGTACTTTATATACAACCAGAGATATGAAAAATTGTGCTATATATGTGTAATAAGAATTGTAATGCATTCTGTCATTTAAAAAAATCAATAAAAATAGTGATGTTTTCTTATGCATATACACAGTGAACAGATCATATACTTGAATATTTGTGTGGGGAGTGAGAACACTTCAGATTGATTTTCTTGGCAAACTTCATGTATACAATATAGTATTATTATAGCCTTATGCTATACTTTAGATCTCTAGAGCTTATTTCTTTTATATAACTTAAACTTTGTACTCTTTGACATCTCCTGACTTCTGCCACCTCCTCCCCTGACCTCCTCCACCCCTGATAACCACCATTGTACTGCCAGGTTCTATTCAACATTTTAAGATTGCTTATATAAGTCAGATCACACATTATTTTTCTTTTGTGGATGGCTTATTTAACTTATCATAACATTTTCTAGGTTTATTTATAGTGTCACAAATGACAGGATTTTCTTTTTAAGTCTTAATAACATGTGTGTATATGTGACACAGTCCCTTTATCCATTCATCTTTTGTGTTTGTATCTTGCCTACTGTGAATAGGACTACAGTGAACATGGGAGTGCTGATATTGTTAAGATCATTGCTATTTACTGCTAATGCTCACTTTAATACATGTTTAGAGTAAGGTAACATTGTTTCATCTGAGAGCCTTATTTGTCACTTTTTTTCAAATTAATAATGTTATCAAGTACATTTATTGAAGATTATTAGCCATACATTCAGGCAAAGATCTTCATTAGACTTCTTATTTTATACATACTATTCTTAGTTGATTGACAATGGATATGAGTAGGCTATAGTTAGAAGAATAGGAGTTCCTTTTTTCTAGGTTTTTGCCAAATAATATAAACTCAAATTTCCTGCTGTCATTCTGTTATTAGATACCCACTTGAAAGAAAATTCTTATGGAGGATTCCCTGAAGTTCATGCAGCATACGCTCTTGTGGTGTCCTATTACCTTTGGATCAAGTATGTTTATCAAATTTCTATATATGTGTTTGCCAATATCACTTTGACCCTAAATTTTGATTTACATTTTCTGAACTGTGCTTTAGTACCAGGTCATTGCCCTACACTGAAATACTTTATTTGAAAACAGTCATGTGAAATGTGTTGTTATAGGCAGTGTAAGGAGGCATAGCAAAATATTGAACCCTTTATCCCACAGAGTTCTCTTTATGAAAACCAAAGGGAGAAATTTCCCTCTGGCTTACCAATCAAGAACAGCTCTGCTTCTATTGAAAAGCTGGTTTGATTTCATGTTATGGTCTCTGTGAATTTGGTCACAGATCATGCTTCTGTCACCAGATACTTTATTTGTGGATTTCATCCCCCTATTCCTCGAGAATGAAATTTGGCATGCATTTTTACTGTGCCTATTGTACCCCAGAGTTGATTATTTTCCTTTTGAAATTTTTCTCTTGACTACTTATTTTCCTTTTGCATTGAACACATTGTGTAAGAGGTCTTAAATCTTTTTTTAAGAGAACTGGTGATTTTTCAGAATAACTCAAATAGTGATTATGTACCTTTTGATTTCTCTGTTTCATTTAAATCTGAGAATCATTATTGCCGCAGTCTGTCTGGGCACAAAATAACTGAGCCACCACAAAGCCTTGTAGATTCAAACAGTAACTCTTTATCCCCGATCTCTCACTGACACTCTACCCAACTTCCCGGGAACACACTGCCTTCACCAGGCTCTGAGCGCCAGTTCTCTCAGAACCCCTCGAGAACTCAACGGGAACTCCAAAGGAGTGGGCGCCTGAGGCAGCAGGATATGCCCTAAACCTGGAGCCGCCCTATTCCCAGCAGGATCCACCCCAAACCCGGAGCCACCCTAATCCCTGAGCAGGATCATCTTTCAACCCAAAATGCCATGTGTCATTCTACTTGTCTATGGCTCTCAGCACATTATGTGTTACATACAGTAGCTATTTAAAATATGTTATTCATCTATTAATACAAATATCTTTGTAAGCCTCTTATATCCAACCTTAGTGCTGGGTAAAAGAGGTGACAGATATATTACTTACTGGAAAGAACCTAAAATTTTAGTAGTAGAAAAGAACTGGAAATGATCATGTGAGAGACAATGAGAAGAGAAGGGAGGTATGCCTGAATGAGGATTGCCACATTTTTCAGCCAAGACTTTACAAAGATGTTTAATTGAATTTTGAAGGGTTTCTTTTAGACAGATCAAAAGCGATAGTAGTTTGTGGTGAGAATTTCTTCCAGAGGGAACAGCCTATGAAAATTCACCTGGACAACAAAGAGTATCTGTGACTATTTCTGAGTTGAGATCAGGTTACAGGAGCACTGTCAGGAGGGAAGGCCCAATCACAAAGGGCTGCATGCCAAACTGAAGATTAATTTTTTTTTCATGATGTATCATGGAGCTGCTGAAAGATTTATATGGAAAGATATGAAGTTGGGCAAGCAAATGAATGTATTCTCATATTTTTTCTGACTGTGAATAGGACTGCAGTGAACATGAGAGTACTGATGTTGTTAAGATCATTGCTGTTTATTGCTATGCTCACTTTAATGTGAAAAACCAGCCTCTATCTCAGAGCAAAGCCTGTCCAAGGAAGGGACATCACCTTTTTCCTTGGAAAAACCCACAGAGCACTCCTAAGCACATTCCCACCCTGCTAAGTTGTTTATCTACAAATAACAGGAGAAATCTGCTGCGCCAGGTGTCCCTGATTCAGTCAGACTAGGTGGGGATCCATAACAGGCCCCTAGCAGCCACCAATCAGCATGAGACAGGGAAATACCTGGGATGCCAGATGACCCTCCCGGTAGTTTATGGTGTTGGGAAACCATGTAGTTCAGCATGTACACCCCTCTTGGCTTAAACCAATCAGTTCAAATGAATACCTCTTTTATACTGACCAATCACCCCTACCCAACTTGTTCCCAACAGTGAATGTGCTAATCATGTTTTAGAGTTGTTATTTGATTTTCCCGTGGTGTGTGATGATTTGCTAAAAGTCCTTGTCCTCTCCAAAGAATGTATAAAACTGTGAAGTCTTTGCCCTCTCCAAAGAATGTATAAAACTGCTGCAAACCATGGGCTCGGGGCCTCTCAGCATCACCAGTTGCTGTGTGTGCGCGCGGAGGACCAAGCTAGCTTGCAATAAACACCTCTTTGCTGCTTACATCGATCTTGGGTCTCTGGTGGTCTTTGGGGGTCCCGAATTCAAGCATAACAAATGCATGTTCAGCACAAGTTAATGTTGTTCTGTTTTAGACCAGATTGCTCCGGACCAGTGCTGGTGTTGCATTTAGAAAACATGAGGGATTCAATTAATAGGTACCCTGACAAGTATAACAGCATGTCTCATCTCCAGCTTTGTTTCCTTCAGAAGATGTTCCATTCATAGACATATTGGGAAAGTACTACAAGAAAGGCCACATATGGAAGGGAAAAGAGAGCAAATGCAGCTCCCATCTCAGTTTTGCCTTCAAATCCTATTTCCTTTATAGAGAAAAATGCTGGTAAAGGGAACATTGTAACAAAATATCTCACTAAGGAAAGTAAATGCAAGCTCTAGAGATGAAACATCAGTTTGTATTCCAGAAAATGAAAGTAGAGGATTTCCCTGTGGTCCATGAAGAATATGCTCATCTGGGTTCCCTGGTAGCTTTGGATCAGGTATGATCATCAAATTTCTAGGCATTTTGTTGACCAATATTATTTTGACCTGTTCAAATTTTACTGAATTGTGCTGTAGTGCCAGCTCATTGCCCTACACTGAAAGGCTTTATTTGAAACAGCTGTGTGAAATGCATTATGTTTTAGGCAGTGAAAGGAGTCATAGGAAAACATTGAGCCCTTTATCAGAGTTCTCTTTATGAGAAACCATCTCTCCACTTTGTCCCTTTTCTATTTCTGCGTATTTCCTATTTTAATGGTGCATGTGAGCTCTAGAGTCAGGTAGCTGGAGTTTGAATGCTAACACTGCCACTGAAGAGGTATGTGACCTGGGAAAACTTACATAACCTCTGAGCCTGGCTCTAGGCAATTGACAGCTCTAGTGAGTGGAGCAGGTGAAAAGTACTTGTCTTACAGTGAGCTTCCTAAGAGGTAGCAGTGCCATTGTAGGTTTATTCTCTCCATTTCCTATCATTTTTTATCTGTTTTTCTTTTTTAATTGATGTGTCTGATTTGCCAAATTAAAGCACAGTCCTGTTTATATAATTTCTATAGTAAAGAATTGTTTTATCTTACAAGCTGCTAAAGAGCATAAAAATTTCATGAAATGTTTAGTATCCATGGGCTTTATTTTTTTGACATGAAGACAGGTTTTTTTTTCTTAGTATGTCCCTCTGATTCCTAAGTTTTTACCTTTTTCTCTTACTCCAAGCACATGAATTATTATAAACATTTTTTTAAAAAAATTTTTGCTTCTGGTGCATTATGCATACTCCCACTAAGCAAGCTGTATGTGATGGTGGTTGCTAACCTTAAACATGTCACTGTCTCATGAAACTAGTTTGTGAAAGAGTCATTTAAGTGCTCTCTTCCTGTAATAGATTATATATATATATATATATATATATATATATATATATATATATATATATATATAATGTTTAATATAAATATATACATGTAATTAATATAGAGACCTACAGCCTATGTTTGTGTATACATATAAAAGAGATTAAAATTTTTAAAATCTATCTATAATTATTTTAATCTGTTTTCTCTAGTTTGAAAAATATGGACTATCAAGAGCTTTGTAATGTTTTGAACAACCAATAAAAAAAATTGTTTCACAGTTCTCAACTTGCTTTCATCTGCCAGTGTTTGTTTTCCTTTCTTTTAAAATTTGTTTTATTCTTTTACTTTTCTAAACTTCTGTGGTGATTCTCCTACCCACTTATCCTAGTATCTCTCCTGCTTGCAAATTCCTAGGAACCTCTGCTTTCCCTAATGCTGCTTTTGGAATATTTAGGCTAAATCCTAGCTGTCATCAACTTTGCAGTGCTTTGCCTTGTCATATGCTCATTTTCCAGAGCCCTTTAGCTGATATCAAGTAACTCAAGAAAATGACTGAAGAATTCTAGCTTCCTTTTTATTCTACTGCCTGGTTCCATCATTTTCCATCTTTTTTCCTTCTTAAGCTGATGTTCAGCTCCATCATGCTGCTTTTATAGCAGCTGTTCAAACTTTAATGAGGACAATCAGTGCTGGCTCTGTCTTTTTATAAAACAGATTAGAACTCAGAAATTACAATGTCTGACAACTCTGATTGAGTAAACACAATTATATTAAAACTGTGAATTAAAAGCAGTATCTTACAAATTTAATACCTTAATTTACAGACAAGCAAGGATCAAATGCCTCTGTTTGACTGTTATGCATCCCAAATTGCTATTCAACCATGGTGACCTTGCTTTAGCAAATAGCATTGAAACCCATTTATTCATTTTCCATCCTGAGACCAGTTATAGTTTATTTCCCATAGGGATGACCAGAATCAGGGCAACTCACTTTGCATCTACTACTGTAAGCCTTTTGAAACCTAATCACCCATGTTTGAAACAGGTACAACCATAATGATCTATGGCATGTAGGATTATTTTCCTCACTGTATTTCTTTAAAAGCATAAGAAAAAAATAAGCTTAATACCCTGATAATTGAGTATCTCTATGTACCCACCTTAGATGGTGGTTGTGTATCAGTTTAAGTTCATATTTGCTCCTATTCTTTTATTCTATGGTCTGACAACAAACTCAAATACAGAGATTAAAATAAGAAAGTATGCAGCAGATATGCCATTTATGCAGTTTAATGGTGCAAAATTATATGGAGATGGCCTCAGTGAGGGTGACGTTGCTTCTGCACCTCCAGTGTGAGAGCACTATAGTTAGTGGGCTGTTTCATAGATATGGTGAAACTTCTGTTTTCCATTCTGAGAGTTTGAAGGGACTTGAATCACTGAGTATAAGGACTTTATTTATATCATGGGGGTAACATCATACTCTTGATTCCTGGATGGTTAGAGAGGGCCACAGCTTTCTTTTATATCGTAAGGATTAAATACAAAGATGGGACCAAAACACCACTACTCTAGAAAATGCCCTTGTATCTTAAATGCCTGCTTTATTAACATAGTGTGGAATATTTTGCCAATGCATTACTTAACCATTATTATACATATAAAATACAAAGACCACAAAATAATTCTTTAATGCAGGTCAGGGAGCTAGGTAGGGTGAAATTAAGCATGTGCCTTCCCTGTGTGCACGTTCTTCCTGTCTTCTGACTTATTCTGGCTCTTTTATGTCTCCCTGATTTTTCATGCTGCTTATATAAGGACTTGTGCTTTTCTGACCACCCTCAATCTGTTGATAAGGGAAGGTTCTTCAAGCCCTGGAAGAATAAGAAGAGAATATTATTGTTTTAATTGTTCTATACAATAACTCATTTCTACCTTGGATTATATTTTTTTGTTCCTAAAAAGCTTGTGCTCTTTTCCAGTCCATTGAAATGTTCTTATGCCATAAGGTCTAGTCCCTTATATGCCCTGCCTACGCCTAAATTTAACAAGCCCTAATTAAATCCCCCAACATCTGTTTCCTGGGATTTTTCTCATGGCCCATCAATCTTCCAACATTCCAAGCAGATTTCTCAGTCCTGTTGGCAGCCTCCCACTCCCTCACCTATCTCATCTTGCAGGTGGCAAAGCCTCTGTAGTAGATCTCATTTTTTACTTTCTTCCATTCCCCAGGTTCACTGTTAAGTGACCCATGCCTGACTTCTCTGCTACAACCTTAATTTCTCCAAAGCAGGAATAGAAAATAGGTTTCAACTCTTCCTGCCATGTTCTAGTATTGGTAGCCTCTGCCTGTATTGAGATAATCTTAGGTTAAATGGGAAAGAGCCATGATTGACTGAGTACAGGGGGCCACAGATCTGTAGCAGAAGAAGTGATAAGTGGGCTATGTAAATGGGCTTCTGTCTCTGCTAGCTTTCTGTCACTGTGACAAAATACCTAAGAATACTTAGAACGAAGAATGTTTTATTCTGATTCATTTCAGAGGTTTCAGTTCAGAGTCACTGGTGCTGTTGCTTTTGACCTTTGGTGGCACAGTATATCTTAGTGGATAGCACATGGCAGAGGCTGTTCATCTCATGAGGGGTAAAGCAAAGAGCAAAAGGGGGAGATGGCCAGGTCTCAAAATCCTCTTCAAGGACATGCCTCCAGTGACCTAATTACCTTCCAGTAGGCTCCTCTTCCTAGAGGTTCCACCACCTCCCAGTAGTACTACAGTCTGGAAACCAAGCTGGAAACCAAGACTGTAGTACTATAGTCTGGAAATCCATTGGCCTCCATGGGACATTTCAGATCCAAACCATAATACCCCCTTAAGCTGCAGATGGGGTCATGTTAGAAAGAATACTTAAGTAGTGTTCAGCCATAACTTAGACCTCTCATGATCATTCTTTAATTCTTGGCTGGCTTTACCTCTGCCAACTCTATACATTTTCATAAATCAAATCCAATCACTGCTGTTGCCAAAACGTCTTGTTTCCTTATTTCTTTTCATACCTTTCCTGCAATGAAGGTGGTTTGAGTGTTACTTCCTCCTGGAGGTACCACACAGTGACTTTTTCTGCCTCCCAGTTTTCTGGCCTGTGTGCAGTGCCCCTTTCGTGTCCCACAATCTTGGATCTGAAATCTCTCCTCATCCTACTCTACCGCACACTGTCCTCTGTCTGCCTGGCATCATGTAAGTTGGACATGCATGTCTGATATTTACCAAAAAGAGGGTCTAGAACCCAGGTGTACTGATAACTGCTCTTCTCAGTTGTCATACTAAACTGTGAAAACAGACCAATTCACAGTGATAAACAGCAAGTCATTGCGTTACCAGATGATTCCTCTAATAATTGGGATAGGTTTTTTTTTTTTTTAATTTTGGAGGGGATTTGTCAGTACAAATTTTTGAATGTCAGTCTCTCATCTGTTAGCATTTTGGTGAAGAAATTTCTTCTGTTAGCTGATTCTTCAGGCATATTCTTTTCTACTTTCTGTATTTGCATACTGATCTGTATCCAACGTTTTCCTTTGTCCCTACTCCTCCTGTTCCCAACCTTCTTTGCCTGTTACATAAGATCTGATCTTCATGCTTTGTCCTTGGCCTGACCCTGTTCTTTCACTGTCTCTGATCTTTCTGACCCAATGTCTTGAAAGTCCTCCATTCTAAGATCTGATGGTGAAATGGTTCTATCAGTTGTCTTAGATCCATAATTTAAATATTAATCACACAGTTCCTGAAATTTTTTTTCCAGTTAATTATTTGGCTACTGCTTTTCCACTAAATTCACCTAAAATAGTAAAGTTTAAGCTCTATTAGTACAAGTATAACTTTATTCTCATCTTTGGAAGACCCAAAATATAAAATAGTAAAAGTTGAAGATAATAGTACCCAACACACGCTTACTGAATTAGGAAATGAATACAGGCTGAACTCCATAATCATTAATCGTTGGATTGTAAATTTAAAGGAAGATTAAACAAACTTGTTTTATAATAAGAATTTAATATATTTTAGTATGGCATAAAACACATAGAAGTGTGATATTCTTATTTTGTTTATGTTTGCCAAACCTAATAAAATTTTCAAATTCTGCTTGAACAGTTTTGATATTATGAGATTATAAAGTGACCTAATGTTTTGAAAAGTGATGTCCACTTTATCACTTAAAAAAGATGAGGTAGTATTGCAACATAATAAATAATTATTGAGAAAAGAAAAACCTCTGGTAGCAGAATTTACTTGACAACAGTGCATCTACACATTACTTTTGATGATTAGCCAGGCTTCTAAATCTATGTGCAAATGAATTTAATATGTGTGATATGGGAATAGGTAATACCATAAAACCTCAAAGCTTCAGCTTCTGTAAGCCTCCTTGGTGCCAGTAATCATATCAATGGCAGTTCTCACTTCCCTGGACAAAACATGGGCCACATTTTCTATTTATCTTCAATATTGCAATCCAAAGAAACTTTGTAACTACTAAAATTAAATATATAGCAAAGTAGTAACCAAATTAATTAGTAAAGGTAGAGATTATGTAAAATAAGGTCTTGCAAAAAGTGCTGAACCTTAGAGTTTGAAGGGAATATCTAATGTCCAAGGTTAATTAATGTCATGCCCACTGTTAATGTTCAAATGAGCATGTTATAAATTTTATCTATATTTTCTGTCTACTGCTGATTTTGGTTAGGATTTAGCTTTTAATGTGAATCCAAAAAAGTGTGTTCGGAATCCCGAGTTTGCTTCTTGCTGTTCAAGTCAGTGTTTCTCAAACTCTGGGTAAAATTGGGGGAGAGGTTATATAAACTGCTTTTCTAAACACTGAAATTGAAGCATGGGGATGGGTTTATGGTACTGGAATGGTTAATCCAGCCACAGTGGTCCTACTGTACTAAGAAGTTTTAGAATTATTGATGTCAATGATTTGGGGCAAGTTTTCAGACTCTTTGAGGTTGAGTTTCTTTGGTATTAGTAAAATTAATAATTTTACGTTGTTGGGAAGAATACATGAAATAACATCTGTAATCACTATTAAATGCTGGAAAGGGTTTTATTTTACCCATAGTGTGAATGTGACGCTCCAGTGTATATACCCAAGCTGCATCAAAGATCACACCCCATCTTCTCTACCCTTTTTGACTTCTTGCATACCCATTATCTATCTTCATTTTGACTCCTTCATATTTCTTTTTACTCATTAGTCCATTCCATATTAATAGAAAAATAATTCCTCTAACATCGGGCTTCTAAAGGCTATTAAATTGAAAGGCCTTGTCCTTAGTAGAATTGTTCTTAGGAAAACAGCAAAAATCCCAAGTGACACAAAACCAAGAAACATTTTGTTCTGGGGACATTAGTTTTTTACGTAATTTCTGCTCCAACACTGTTAGTTTTGTAGGTACAATATATGTTAAAGGCCGCTCATTAGAAAAGTATTTCTAATGTATTCTCAGCTGAATATGAGGTAGACAGAGTTTCCACATCATTTCTTCATACTGATTTTAACTTTCCCATATCTGAGTATTGCTTAAATAATGAGCCAATAAAAATGACCAATAATCATAAACACTAGGCAGTGGATAGGCAGTGGCCTCCCTTGCAGGTTTGCAGGTGTGATGGCTTCCTCTCACAGGCTCTCCTGCCATGCACCCTGGTATAACACAGGAGAGGGGACTCTTCCAGGGCAGTGCTGGACTTGGGGCCTCCAAAACTATAAGGAATCAAAAGGAGTAGAAGGAGAGCAATCTTCATATTCTGAGATTGGCAGTACAGGGATCAGAGTTGTCCTCTGCGGGGGGGACATCAAGGATCAGTGGAATTTTGATACCATTAATAATAAGGAAGATTTGGAGTTCAAAGCAGCACTGAATTTTCCTGTTTGAATTTTGTCTTGGAAGAATAAGTCTGAGCAGCATCTCTACCATGTATGCTCATGAGGCTTAAGCAGAGACACAGCTGTGGTGTCCTCCTTGCCTGAATGCCAATGCAACTGACCTCAGCTCCTTTAGCCTCTCTGCTTCAGCACTCAATCTTCAGCTGTAAGGAGCCTTGGAGCTTGACATCTTGACCCAGATCCATGTATCTGCAAAGCTCCCACTTTAAGATCTGGCAAGAGTGGCATGGAGACTTAATTAGACCCCTGGATCGCCACACTCTTACTCTCACTTCTTCCACCTCTTCCACCTCCATCTTCCCCACCCACCAATCTGATCCCTGGATTCTCCAGAGGCCCCAAATTTCTCCCAATACCTGTATCAGATACAGATGTTCCACAACTGAAGGCATCCTTTTAAGGCTATGTTAAATTGAAAATATAGCAAGACAAAATGCACCCAACCTGCTGAACATCCTAACTTAGCCCTACCTACCTTACACATGCTCAAAGCACCACCATTAGTGTACAGCAAGGCAAAATCATCCAGCAGCCTGTTTTACATAAGATGACAACATGATAACCTTGCTGATGGGAGCTTGCCTCCTTCCCACCACTGCCCAGCACCATAAGAGGATCATACTGCATTATTGCTAGGCACAGGAAAGATCGAAATCAGAGTATGATTTCTACTGGATGCATATCATTTTTCACCTTGTGAAGCAGAAAAATCACAAGTGTAATCCCTATTAACTCAAGACCGTATTTATGGGGCACACAGTCGCTCTTGACTATTGAAAATAGAATCCTTAAACCTGCCCATTGGCATCTCCTGGGAACTTGTTAAAATGCAAAATCTCAGCACACAGGGCCGCAAGGTTGAAAAAAACAAGGACTTAGTGTGGTCCATTCTCCTGCTGTCAGTCTCTTGTTTTTCCCAGAGCTTCCAATGGTGTCATGTTGGGACAGAATATCAGGAAGTTCAGTTTTTGTCCTCAGGGCCACTGTTGGCTAGGAAGACAAATTGAGGTTTCTAATTATAATAACTCTGTACTTTGGATCTGGATGTTCTGTTTCTTTTTTTGTTTGTTTACTTTTAATTTTCCTTACTGGGGGTTGAACCCAGGAGCACTTTACCACTGAGATACATCCACAGTCCTTTTTATTTTTTATTCAACTAAGTTAGCCAGGCTGTTCCAGAACTTGTTATTTGCCATCCTAACTCTCCCAAGTTACAGGGATTACAGGTTTAGCCACTGTAACCAGCTATGAAGAACGTTTCAAGGGGGGAGTCAAACCATTCGACTTCTATAGCATGTTAGATGTGTTTGTAAATAAACTAGTGACAAAATGCAGAATCTTAGCTCACAAAAGAATGGCTAGTAATGAAATCATAGTGACAAAATGTAGAATCTTAGCTCACAAAAGAATGACTAGTAATGAAATCATAGTTACCACATCTTATTTTTTTTTGTTTGTTTTAAAGATAGAGTGAGAGACAGAGAGAGTGAGAGAGAACTTTTTAATATTTATTTTTTAGTTTTCGGCGGGCACAACATCCCTGTTTGTATGTGGTGCTGTGGATCGAACCCGGGCCGCACGCATGCCAGGCGAGCACGCTACCGCTTGAGCCACATCCCCAGCCCACCACATCTTAATCTTGAACGTTGTTTATTAACATAACATTGGCTCCAGATGAAGGTAGAAGTTCTAATTCTATTTTCTAAATGATTTGTCCTTTAAAAAATAAAAACAAATGCCTTTTCATTATCCAATGCCTAATTTTGAAATTATGAGATAGCTCTAGGAACACTTATTTGCTCACCAAAATATTCAAAACCTCCAAGATGAATATCTTGAACGTCTAGCTTAGTGATTCTTGTGAAACAGGTTGCAGAAATTTAGAATTTTTCTCATGTCAACAATGGAATGGTCTCTAATGAGGCATGACTTAAAAACATGGATTTTCATCCTTAATATAGTCTTCAAGTAATGCATTTTAAATTCAGACACAGGAGATTTAAAAAAATGTTTATTGAATAAACATGGATTTGGTCAAGCACAGTGGCACATGATTATAGTCCCAGCAGTTCAAGAGGCTGAGGCAGGAAGATTGGGAGTTCAAAACCAGGCTCGCAAAATCGAGGCACTAAGCAGCTCAGTAAGACCATGTCTCAAAATAAAATTAAAAATAAGGCTGGGGATGTATCTTTGTCTGTGTCTGTCTGTCTGTCTGTCTGTCTCTCTCTCTCTCTCTCTCTCTCTCTCTCTCTCTCACACACACACACACACACACAACACAACACAACAACAACAAAAACACATGGATTTGAAAAGTTGAATTACTCTTGCTTTGGACTTTACATGTTTGAGAGGCACATGCATCTCCTGAACTCACACAATTTAATCATTTCTTCTTAGGATGACTCTCTATCAGAGGACAATGGTAAGCAAAAGCAGGCTCTGTTTCAACTTATGGGAGGAAGTGGAACGGACATAACTTTGAAAATGACTTAACATTTTCCACAAGAGTAAGGGAATTATTCTAGTGTTGTAGGCTACATTTACCTTTGAAGAATTTACTTTCAATCATTGTTTAGCTTCAATCCCCTGATGTTATGAGGACAGAACCTAAACTTTCTCTAGAAGGGCAGATGTCTTTGGAGGTTATCTATCCTCAGAGTTGCTCAGAATAGAAATGTTATTCACTGTTTACCTGACCACACGCTCTCACAATTCACACTTTTGCCCATGGTAGAGCAGTTTGCACAAGTCAGTTTTCTAGTGTTTTAGTATTTGTCGACGGGCCACATTGCAAACACAGTATTCTCTCCTATTCTTTTAGCATGTCTTTATTATTTAGTTAATCAAAGCTGAAACTTAAATTTAGGTGACTAGTCTATCCACAAACCAATATTACATTGCCAAGAAGGAAGAAAACAAAGCAATACATGTTTCCCTGAAAAAAAATATGGTAATAACTGGCATAAAATCTAGACCTGACCAATAAAAAACAATGGGTTATTAAGAAACACATCCCAAGTACCCACTTGGATTATCTCTAACTTGATTGTGTCTGGAGGTCTTCAGTGAAAAATAAACTTGAGAGTTCTACTAATCAGAACAGACTAGGTTATATACTGTGATGAAAAGGAGACTTCAGTGTCTCAGGGGCTTAAAGGAGAGATCATAAACAAGGATCCATAAGTCAGAGACAGCTCACCAAGTGTTTGCATAAATAACATTTTATTGGATCACAGACATGCTTATTCACTTACATGTTGTTTATGGTTGCTTGCCTCCTACAAAGGCATAGTTGAGTAGTTGAAGCAGACCATATGGCTTATCAGCTTAAATATGAATCACCATTTTACAGGATAAGTTTACTGACCCAGCACTTACAGCTTAAAAGTTTTATTTTTCTGTTCATGCATTTGCTATGTATCCAAACACTCTTCTAAGTAATTAAATAATTCCATCTCAACTCTCTTTTGTGTCACTAGACCTTCACTTTCACCATGTATCAGAGGAGAAGCATCTTATTCTGAAATGCTTTGGCCCAGCAATGATAGACATCACCCCTTAGGCTGACCAACCTAATGGGCCCACCTCACTTTAATGAATCTGGGTCATGTGAGGGAGAACATGGATATTTGGTCAACAGTGGAAGTTGTATCAGTGCTCAGCCTATAAATTATATTTACCATTAATTCACTAAGGGGGAGAGTTTTGATAAAGGAAAGAAAATGTTCAAGGACTGTTTGGGGGCAATCCTAAACATTAAAAACTCAAAGATGTCAGAAGAATAATTAAATGAACCAATTATGCAGATAGGCGAAAAAAGTTATTTTGGATGTCTTGGATACCAAGTGAAGAAAGTGAATTAAGAAATAATTATATACCAAATGTTGTTGATAGCCCAAGGAAGAGGATGACTGTGATTGAACCCTAGATTTAAGATCATTGGCAACTTGACAATATCCATTCAGTTGAAATGATTTGAAAGCCTGATTGGAGTGAGTTTAAGAGTGACTGAAAGGCAAGGTATAAGAGACAAGAAAAATTATTTCAGGTAATTTTACTACAAAGAAAAGGAGTGAATTCAGGTTTGTGAGTTATGGAGTCAAGACTTCATGCATTGATGGAAACTTCAGTAGGAGAAAAATGTTGATGCAAGTGAGAGAGATGACAATTGCAAAGTCATTGAGTGGAGCCAATGAAGGAATCTAGGAACATGAATAATAATACTCTTAAAGAGAACTGAGTGTACACTGTGAATGGCCAGTCTCTCCTACCAAAAAAAAAAAAAGAAAAGAAAAACTCACCACCCCAAATTTAGAGATAAAAATTCACATTCTGTTACTCTCAAGCAAAAAATTCTAATATTCCCTTATTCTGAAACATTTTGAAGAAAAACTCCAATTAGATCAACAGCTTTCTGACTTTTAAACATTTATATATTAACCCTGGTAACACTTTATAATTAGTAAAACACTGGCTGGATTTCTTTTAATTACTATAATCCTAATACCATCCCCTTGGTGCTGCAATGGCCAGATGTTCAACTTATATTTTACAGTAATTGTGTAGCTGAACCTCTACAGAAATCCCTAGTTATTTTTCCATGAAAGTAGCTATTTTCATGATAAATTATAAAATATCAAGTGAAAACTACATAACTACAGTGCTTAGTTACCGTCTTTTATTTTGTTCTAAATATGAAAAAGCATCTTTTCATAACAAAAAAGTAAAGGTAAAATTAGAAATCAATGATTGTACGGGCTTCTGATTGTATCTGATTACTACTATCAGTGTTTGTGTGTGTGTGTGTTGTGTTTGTGAATAAAATATAATTTAATCTTTTTCAATTAGCATGTTAATTTCTAATTTAAAGATTTTTTTTTTGCCTTAGATACAATAGTTGACACGAATCCCATAAGTTTTATTACTTTTCTTCTTGCCCTTTTTTAGAAAACAGCTTGCACATCTCCAGCATTGCATAAAATACCCATTTGTAATTATGCTTAACCTTTCCAAAGCCTCTGGGTATAGTCTGCTCATTAATCTTTAACCTGACAAGCCTTGGGGGTTGTGAAATTGGTACCTCTATGTATTAGAGACACAGAGACCATAGACTAGAGGTACAAAAGGGGTAATTAAGAGGAGGTAAGAAAAGAAATAAAACTAAACTAGAGGGATATGATTATATTATGGATGGTGTAAGCTAACAGGAACAATAGAATGCAAATCATTCTAGACAGAGTTCAGGAAATAGATGAAGCCATACATTTTGAGTAAAACCAATTTAATCATATACTGTTCTGCTCAACTAAAAACAATTTGCATCAAATTGATCTAAGATTTACAAATATACAGTATATGGATTGGCTCTGTTTTTATAAACCATTCCCTTTCATAAAAAGAGTATAACCAAGAACATATTTTAAATAAAAAACTAACATTGTTCCCAGAAAAGTTATTATTTTGTGACGAAGAAAATACTGTATTTTTCTCTTATGCAGATGTTCATTATTTTTCTGTTGGTTGTTGAGATTAACACGAGTTAAATGTATGTTTTTCTATGACATAACAATTCTCTACACACAAAAATTCTGCCTGAGCATTTTTTTGTGTGTCAACTGTTGAAGATTTCTTATAAAAATTGATGCACAAAAATGTATACAAATATATATAATAGCAAATACTGCATCTGCCTAATGATAAGATTTTCTTTTAAACTGATTTTTTTAGAATTGTTAATTATATTCTTTAAAGGGAGTGTCACTCTGTGAAAAAAAATATTTCTACTCTCATACAATGAAGAAGAAATGGCAAAATATTTGTATTCTTTTATACTAAACAATGAAATCCTAGAAGTCAATTTTTCAGTGACCTCATACTTGGCTTCAGTGGTATTTCAAATAATTAGCTAAGTTGCTATAGTAAAGAGAATTAAATGTAGTAACTTAATTAAAATATTTATCATATCGTAGTCCCATGGGTATTTGAGCCCCAAGTGATAGCAAGGTAACTCTGTCAAGGTCAAGCAGTTGCTCCAGTGATCACCATTTCTCATTCAGTGGTAGGAGAGATCCAAGGGATCCTGAGCAATCTTCTTAAAGATGATCCAGAAGTTCTACAATTGATTCTGTTCATACCCCATTGGCTCAAATATAGGCACATGGTTAAATCAAACTACAAAAAGAACTGAGAAATACAGGTGTCCAACTAAAACATGAGGGATCCTTTTACTGAAAATAAAAAAATGAGAGGAAACTGACTAGTGGAGACTCTTAGGTATCAGTCTTTAGTGTATACCGATGTTTTATATTAATTCTTTAGGATTTTGTAAAGATGAAAAAACGCACATATAAAAATCTGTTAAGCATGTGAATGTATATCTTAGTCTTTGTAAAATATATTGGTGTATTCTCCATATTCATTATGTGTGATAATTCAATATTTAGATTGATTTTTCAAAATAAAAGACTTTGTTGATAGCAGTTTTAGGTTTACAGTGAGACTGAGTGGAAGGTACAAAGTTTCCACATTCTCCATCCATACACAGATCTAGTTTCCAGCAACATCGCCCACCAGAGTGGCACATTTATTACAAGTGATGAATTTATATCAAAACATCATTATTCCTCAAAGTCTTTAGTTTACAGGAGTGTATAGTTTTAGTGTTCTGTGGGTTTAAGAAATTGTATAATGACATGCATTCACCAGTATAGAAGTAGGCAGAGTAGTTTCATTCTCCTAAAAATCCTCTGTGCTCTATCTACCCATCCTGTCATATAGAAGTAGGCAGAGTAGTTTCATTCTCCTAAAAATCCTCTGTGCTCTATCTACCCATCCTGTCATATAGAAGTAGGCAGAGTAGTTTCATTCTCCTAAAAATCCTCTGTGCTCTATCTACCCATCCTGTCATCGCTGCTGCTTTCCTCTGGAGCCCCTGAAAGCCAATGATCTACTGTCTCCATATTTTTGCCTTATCTAGAATGCCTTATAGTTGGGGTCATACAGTATGTAGTTTTGCAGATTGACTGTTTTCAGTTAATAATATGCATTTAAGGTTCCTCCATGCATTTTCATGGGTTGATCTCATTCTTTATACCACTAATAATACTCCATTGTGTGGACGAACCATTCATAAATTGAAACCGTGTATCAATTGAAAAGTATCTTAGTTACTTCATTTTTTGGCAGTTATGAACAAAGCTGCTATAAACTTCCATGTCAACGTTTTTGTGTAGATATAACGTTTTAACTTTCTTTGGGTTAACACTAAGAAGGGCAATTGTTGCATTGTGTGGTAGGAGCATAAGAAACTGACACACTGTCTGCCAAAGTGGCTATACCATCTTGCATTCCTGAAAACAATGAATGAGTTGCTCCATGCTGTACTCAGAATTTGGTGGTATAAGTGTTCCAGGTTTGAGACATTCTTACAGGTGCAGAGTGGTACCTCTTTCTAGTTTTCATTTTCCAGATAATGTAATATGGAGAATCTTTACATAGGCTTATTTTCCATCTGAATATCTTCGTTGGTAAGGTATCTGTTACAGTACTTAGAACATTTTTTAAAAATTTGTTCTAATTTACACAGCAGTGGAATACATTTTGTCACATCATACATAAATGGAATGTAACTTCTCATTCTTCTGGTTGTACAAGTTGCAGAATCACATTGGTTGTATAATCATATATGTATATAGGATAATAATTGGTTTGAGAACTGAATCTTTATACTGTAGTTTTTTTGTAGGCCTCTCAACTATTCTTTGGAGACTTTGAGCCCATCCATTATTTCTTTTTGTTGATTTCTTTATTAAAGAGAATATAATTTTGGAACAAAATTTTATTCATCAATTTAATAAATGTTTAATGAACATCTATTAAATATAATAGATATTATTCTAATTACTTTGATTATAGTAATTAAAGAAACAGATAAAGATCCCAGTTGCATAAACATATTTTTTTTTATGGACAACAGACAACAAGTAGCAATATTAACAAATAATTTGTGTTTATGTAAGAAATTCTAGAAGTGTCCTGGTTGTAAGTATGCTAATTCCATAATAGAAGGAAGGATGAATCCAAAAGTTCCAGCCAGGCAATTAATTACTTTGGATAAGAAAGATCAGATCTCTTCCATTCATAGCTTGTGGGCAGGAATTCATCATGGTGTCCCATCTAACCTCAAAGAGGCCTAAAGAGGCCTATCACAAGGGACAATCCCATCAATTGCCTTGTAGTGGAAGAACAGGTACTATTGGTACTCTGTGCTAATGAGTGCCTCAGCAAGCACTGGATTCTGAAGCTGAGGGATTATTAGTGGTGACACATGGGAGGAGATATATACTCCTGGAATGGTACTATTAAAATGCAGATTAAAGGACATGCTAGCTGACACTTGGAAAAAGAATGTTTGAGGCAATGAGTAGCCACTGCAAAAATCATCAGGCCAGGTTGTACCTGTCCTAGTTGAGAACACTTAAGAAAGGTATGTGTAGCTGGAGCAGAATGAGTCAGAAGATTGTAGGAGATAAGGATAATAATGTAGTGGGGCAACAGGCCATTGTAATGACTTTGTTTTTTACTGAAAATAAAATAGGCCATTATTTGTGGAGCTTTGAGCAGCAGTATGAAGCCATTTGACTCCTTTTTCAGTTGTTATTGTTTTGAGAATAAAATTACAGGAAGGGAAAAAGTAAAAACAAGGAACCCCATTGGAAATTATTTCAATCATCTATGCATTGAAGAGACTAGATAATTATTTTCAAATTTTTTTCCCCCTGAATACTCGTCTGGATGATTAATTTTACTGTTTCTTGCAATTAATGTGACCATGACATGGGAGGAAAAATGATGTACTCCTATTGGATCTACCCTGTCCTGCCAAAAAATTGACCATTATTTTTCTTATCTGTCCACCGAATTAAAAAAAATTCCAACATAGGACAAGTAGAAACCTGGACTTCTTAATGGTTGTACAGAACTAATAATTTACCTTCCTAAATCTGCCTCACAACCTATTAAGATTAAAATGAGAAAGAAATAAACTTATATTGAACTTAGTGACTGAGATGTGGGATTTGTTTATTACAATAGTTAGCATAACTATAACTGATACACTGAAGTGAGTTCTGCTTAATTCAGTGTATTGGTTTAGCAATTAGAACACAGCTGGCAAAGAGACTGGTATCAGAGACTGAGAAGCTTGTGGTTCATGTGATGTAGTTGTAAACATTTGTTAAAAGTCTCCAATGAGATATCTGTATGGCAAACCACATACCTACAAGCCTATGGTACTCCAAAGTGATTGGATAAAGCTGTAATTGGGGAATATTACAAGTTACATTGGTTACTTTTTGCTGATTTTGCCAATGTACTCTAAGAATAGTGAGGCAGGAATTGAGTTGTTTCAGCCAGAGATTTGGGTAAGTGGGAGGCTCCAGGGAACTTCAGATACCAAGGGCTTGACAGTTATGCCAAACCTGTTACTGAGGACTCAAAAGAGTGAGGAAAAGAAGATTTAAAATGGTTTGACAGACAAGCACAAAGATTTCCTGATGATGCAAGTTTAAACTTTGCAGCAAAAATTAGTTGAAGGATACTATCATTCCAGTGCCAGTTGTTCCAGTTGATATTAAAATCTCAGAAATGACAGGGAGAAAGCAGAAGACATAATGAGGCTGGGGGGTTGAGAACTATTTCTGGAAATAAACTTTGGGTAATTGCCAGCACATGGAACTATAGGAATTAAATTAATGAGAAGACGACTTGATTTTAGAACCAAATTATGACCCTGGACTAATAAAAAAAAAAAAATCTTTGTTGAGTTTAAGAGAAGGGGCATCCAAACTTGTATAGGAAGGAAATGTTAAAGCCTAATTTGTTTCATATTTTTAATTTAACATTAACCATAGCTCTCAAAGGTTACTAGGTGAAACTGTTACTTCTAGTACCTGATGATCCTGTGGGAATTAAGGTTATACAATGAAGAACGAGTGACACCTTTATACTTATTCACTTTCATCTCATTGCATTATTACCAACTGCAATTTACATGCAACAATTTCAATAGATTTTTCAGATTATATCATTTCATTTTAACAAATTTACTTAACAAAATGAACAAATGGCTTAAAATATTCCTGCGAGGAAAATTTCAAACTGAAATGATATTAATAGGAAGCAATGAGGAAATGGTAGAACTGACATTTTTAGTATGAATTATTTTTAAGCTATATTATGAAACAAATAATTTTATTTTCAGAGCTTAAAACTGACCAAAATTTAAAATTATCAAGAATATTTTTGAAAATATGGATTTATACACATTATCACTTACATGTGGACTTTATGTATATTATATAATACAAAGTTTTTTTGTATATTATATATTTTATATATGTATACATACATACATATTATATATAATATATTTACAAAATGTTTGTAAATATATATTATATATTTACAAATATTTTTATTGTTTCAGTGTTTTATTTTTGTTCAACATTTAAAACCAATGTTTTAGTGAAGATTTCATAGTAAGAATTTAGCCAAAATCAATTCTCATGAGACCATTAAATGAAAATTTACTCTTGCATAGAAAAATTTTTCTACAAATGCGGCTAAATAAGTGAAGTAACAAATGAATTCTCAAATATATACTGGCTGACATGAGATGAAGTCTGTTTCTTGAATGTGTGTTAGTCCTGTGCAAGAGGATACATCTTCCCCATACCTACTTTCAGGATTCCAAGCTGATGGAAATTCTGTCATGTTCAACAGTGGCTTTCAAGGTTGCTTCTACAGTCCTTTATGTGGGCACTGAAAAGAGAGATGGCATGATTAGTTTGTGTTGGAGAAATGCATGAGCCAGACCTCGAAGTGGCATATATTATGTCCACTTGTATCTCATTGACTAGAAATGAAGGCCTGTGTCCACACAAATTTGCAAAGGAATTGGGGAATATAGTCTAAGAACTCTGAACAGTATGTGAGTTTTAGTTAATAGCTTGCAAACCTGGGGGAGGCATAAAATCCACTTTCAGCTTATATTTAAATGAATATAATGAAAATTTCTCTATCACAGAGTGTAGGAAGCTGAGCCTAGTCAAAAGCAGAAGCTGCTGTGCAAATCAGTTATTTCACATAATAGACTGAACATACCTCCATTCTATTAGAGAATATTTGAAACTTAAATCACAAAGATGTGATGTGCCTATGGCAAGTCCCCAAAAGAATGGAAGTATTCAAATATAGTAATCTAGACCTTCTGCCTTTGTTTATCCTCAGAAATAAGCTTGCTCCCTCCAGTGAGGTGTAAGATGATTTTTTTCTCTCTGTAGTTAACAGCTGCATCACCAATATGGAATAACCTTGTAGGTATAGAGAAATTGTTCTGTATTTCTCTAGCATTTTATATAAGTGTTTATAAGCACTTATACCTGAGAATGAATGGGACCAGATAAAACTTCTTTCATACCTTCTAGTCAAAAAAGGTGTTTTATAAACATTGTAAATATTTATTTTTTTTTTCTTTTTACAAATTTTGTTTTTATTTCAGTAAAGCTTTTTAAAAAATTTATAAATCATTTGATTGTAACCCACAGATGATTGCCACACAAACTAAGAAAGTGGTTATTTTTTCAGGGGATTTAAAAGCTGGGTTATTGCAATGTTTTTGCATTCACCTGGAAGACTATATTGAATAGTATTTGGCAGGTATTGATCATAAGGTCCCTCCTAATAAATCACTTCACATATAGATGGTATGGAAGTAGTAACTAATCATATGTACGGAAAGATGACTGAAGTCCACATAATACCAGATGTAATAATATGATAGCATGAAAATAATGTCTTAGTCTCTTGGAATGAAGAAAATATGGTTAAATGTTGGATCCACATAGAAATGGGATAGAGATTAAAATCTAAAGGTATAGAGATTAAAATCAACCAGAAAGCACCATATATACAGATTGGCAGGTAGTATGTCCTCAATTAATGTCTTTTGACATTGTTTTTGTCTAGTTGTAAGGAAGATACTTTATTTCATTTATTCCATAGCTTTACACAAGGAAGGTAGCTTTAAAACTATTGGAAGAGTTTGGGGAAGGACAGATTGAGAAGCCACTCTGAAAAATTCAGCCTGAGATACTGAAAAGAATGATACTCATAACTGGGTGGAAGATGAAAAGGATCTCTCCTCTGCCCACTTCCTTATTTGCAGCTGTCTTCACAGATTAAAGACTCTTCTTTCTCTTCTGCCTTCAAAATTTTATTGCAGTACCACTCATTTTTATATTCTGACCCAAAGACTTGTGACGGAAGAGATTCTGAGGAAGACAATCTTTGCTCTTGAAAAAAGATGGCAGTGATCAGAACTGACAGAAATCTAGCATCATTATATAAATGAAGATCCTTGGACCCCTTGACCTTCACTGGATGGAATTTTCCCTTGAAATTTTTGTTCCCCAATAAAAGCTCACTCCCTGGCATGTTCCCTCTCTCTCGCTGGTCTCTCATGTTAACCTCGCCACCACTTTAGGTGGCTGGTGGTTGGAGCTAGGAGGAGCCGTCTCTGGGCCAAGGACACCAGGCTTCTGTAGGTCTCAAGCATCACATCCCTGTAGAGGATCCTCTGAGCATCATCCAGGTCCTGCCACTCCTCCCAGGTGAAGTCCATGGACACATCCTCGAAGGACACCATCCCCACAGTGGTATTCATTTTCCTTGTTCCTGGAGACAGACAGGAGACTATGGAATTACAGTTGGAAGACAAGGTGAATGGAAGGAATCATGAGAGTTGGTGTGCTTTGTTCCTAGGTTTTGTTGTACAAAGATCTCTACACAGTAGCATATCCGGCTTCCGGGGAGGCTCGCGCACTCGGGGTGGATGACAGGGCGACTGGGGAGGGCCAGAGCCTCGGAGGCCTCACTGGCCAAAGAACGGATTCCAATATCCATTGTAAATATTTAAATAATTTATTTTCTTAATACAAAATTATAATATTGAATAATATATACCCTTACTTATCTCAAAGTTGATAGTCATTGATAGAGTAAATGTTTAAAATGGTGACATTATTAATTTTCTGACAGATTTAACTAAATTAGAGCATTTAAGAGGATAGTATAGTGTGGAATATGAAAGTGCTCAAAGACATCTAATTTTTCTATCACTTGGAATATCTAGTAAGCAGGGACAAGTTTGAATGTTGCATTATCTTATATTTTTCTAATATAACAATGAATGTGCCTATTAGAGAAAAGAAATTATGATTGAGAAAAAAATTAAAATACATTTACATAGTCTTGGTGTTTAATTACCATAACAATATCTCTAATTACTAGTGTAAATAAAAAGTAGAGTGTCATGTGCTTTATTTCCTTGAACTGTAGGAACTTCACTCTCTTAATAACTTATGTATAAATATTGGTTTATGTAGAGACATTTGTCTATACCTATATAAATGTATCTGAATGAAGGACCTTTTAAATTCTTTAGCACTTTAGACTTTAAAAATCACTTTTAAACATAGCTAATAAATATTTATGGTGTAAATAAGAAGTTTTAAAACTGAATAACCCAGCCACTAAGTATAAATTTGAAGAGCTCTAGAAAAAGAAGTATCATGAAGGGTTTTTATTTCTGACTCATTTGTATTTTTCATCCACTTCTTGATTAATAATGTCTAAAAATTATACCTGTATCATAAGCATAAGCACTAGTCTGTTACTGAATTGGGAAGTTTGCTGGTTTATGGATAAAATGACTTGCATTTGGTCAGTCATGGGATGTTTGTGATATAGTGGATCTGTGAGGAGTACTCTTTCAGCCTCTAGCTCTGTGATTTAAGAATACATAATCTTACCTTCATTGTCTTTTATTTTCCCATGTGTAAACTATAATAATAATATCAAACTGAGAGTAATACTTTTAAAAGTGGATAATGTATTAGTTGGCTTTTGGTTGTCATAGCAAAATTCCATAGACCATGCATCTAAAACAACAAAAATTGATTTTCTCATAATCCTGAAGTCTGGAAGTTCAAGATTAAGGGGTTGGCAGAATTGGCTTCTCTTGAGGTCCTTTCCTTTTGTTTGAAGATGGTCACTTTCTTCCTGTGTCCTCACAAGGTCTTTTCTCTGTGTACACTTGTATCTATTCTTATAAGTTTTATCAGATTAGAACCTCACCATTATGAAGTTCATTTGACCTTAATTCCTTTTTTTAAATTCTGTACCTCTGATTTCACAATGGAGGGCTCAGGTTTTAACATACTAATTTGGATAACCATAATGTCAGTCCATCATGGAAAATTAAATAGATTTTTACAAAACTTGCTCGTGAATTATAATGTGGCTGTTTTTGTTAGTTTTATTTTATTTTGTCTTAATATAGGTAGGTTTTTCTCATATCATCAACAAATCTGATGATTTCCAGAACAATTTTTTCCCTTCCAAAAATCTGAAGCATCATGTGGATCAAAATCCAAAACCACATACATTGTTTGGTGATATTTATTTTTGTCATTTTATTTTCATATTGGCAGCATTTTTAATGAGAGAGAATTCTATGTCAGTTGTCAGTAAACAGACATTTATCTGTGCATATCCCAGGAGCCAAAAGGTAGCTTTTTAAAGGAAATGGTTGCTTGTCTGTACAACATTTACAAATGGAAATGCTTTAAGCCCTAAAGCCAAACACATGTTTGCTTAGTAAGAGAAATCCTGGTAACTAAGGCCAGTGACCAGCTGGTATGCCCAATAAACTTGTAAGCTTTCATTTTACATCATGGTCTCCCAGAGGTCTTTTAAATGGTCTTGTGGAAAAGGCCAAGAACTAGTTGTATGGCCATTATGTCTTAAGTTATTTTTTCTCATATCTTATTAGTTCATTAAAGATATATATACTATTAGGGTTCATTTTGTCAAAATTATACAAGCATGGAATATAAATTTGTTTCCATTCAATTCCCAATACTGTTCATTAACTTGCCCTCCTCTCCCCTCTTGTTCCCTTTCCTCTATTTGGTTACTAACCATTGTTCTGTTTGTTTATAGTTATTTTTTAAAAATTAGTGCATTATGAACACACCTAAAAGTAATTCTCTGAGGTATACTCATGTATATACATAGGAAAGTTTGATCGGATTCATTTACTGTTTTTTTGTTTGTTTGTTTTTCGTTTTTCCCATTCCCTACCTTTCCCCTTCAATTTTCTTCCTCTGCTCCACTGATCTCTCATCTATTTTCTAAGGGATTCCTCCTATCTTTTATTTTTTTTCCTCATTATCTTGACTCATCTTATGCATATAAAAGAAAACATTTGATCCTTGAATTTCTGGGACTGGTTTATTTCACTTAGCATGATGTTCTCTAGTTTTATCAATTAAAACAACAAATGCCATAATTTCATTCTTCTCTATGGCTGCATAAAACTCACTTTTTCTTTATCCTTCCTTTGTTGACAGGCATCTATAACTTGACTATTGTTAATTGTGCTACTATAAAAATTGAATTGTGCTGCTATAAATGTGGCTGCATCCCTCTAGTATACTGATTTATTTATATTTTTTCATATTGATGAATTATAATTGTACATAATGATAGGATTTTTTATAACATGGTACATATTCATATGTACATACAATATAATCATATAATTTGGCTTATATTATTCAGCAATTTTTCCCCTTTCTTTTCCTCTTACTTCTGGTATCTTTTTTCTACATTACTGATGTCCCTTTGATTTTCATAAGAATCCCTCCCCACAGCATTCTTTTCCTTTTTAATCTCTAACTTCCACATATGAGAGATAACATGTGAACCTTCTAAATTTTGACTTATTTTGCTTAACATAATTGTATCTAGTTCCATCCATTTTCCTGCAAATGACATAATTTTATTCTTCTTCATGGTTGAGTAAACTCCATTGCGTGTGTGTGTGTGTGTGTGTGTGTGTGTGTGTGTGTGAGAGAGAGAGAGAGAGAGAGAGAGAGAGAGAGAGAGAGAGAGAGAGAGATTTTTTTTCTTTTTCCATTTATTTGTTTATGAATGCCTACCCCATTTTTATACTTTGGTTATTGCAAACTGTGCTGCTATAAACGTGAGTATACATGTATGACTATAATATAATGTAACTCTTTAGGACAAATACCAAGGAGTGGTATAAGCTGGGTCAAATGGTAACTACACTCCTAGTCTTTTGAAGAACCTTCATACTGATTTCAATAGTGGCCGTGCTCTCACCCTGAACAAAAAATCCATTCAAAATGGATAAAAGAACTAGGACTTATCCAAAAACTATGCAACTCCTAGAAGAAAACATAGTTTAAATGCTCCACCATGTAGGCACAGGCAACAGCTCTCTCAATGGGACCCCTAAAGCTCAGGAAATAATATGAAGAATCAATAAATGGAATGGTATCAAATTAAAAATCTTCTGCATAGCAAAAGAAACAAGAATGCAAAAACAGAACCTACATAATTAGAAAAATATTTTGATAAAGGATTGATATACAGAATATAAAAAGAACTCAAAAAATATAACAATGAAAATAAATTAAAAGCAAAACCTCTCAAAAAAAGAAATACAAGTTGCCAATAAATACATGAAAAAAATGTTCATCCTTAGCAATTAAATTGAAACTACACTGAGATTTTATCTTATAAAAGTGAGAGTGGTAACCATCAAGAATATAAACAGTAATGTATGCTAAAGAGGAAGTGGAAAGAAAGGAATACCTTTATACTGTTAGTGTGATTATAAATTAGTATGTCAATTTTAGATTTTTTGGATATATCCTGAGGAGTAAGATAGATGGGTCATATGGTGGTACTATTCCTAGTTTTTTGCAAAATCTCCATACTGCTTCCCAGAATGACTGTACAAATTTTCAGTCTTAACCAACAATATATAAGTGGTATCTTTTCTTCCACATCCTTGCCAAAATTTATTATTATTTGTATTCTCGATAGGTGCCATTCTCATTGGAATAAGAGAACACTTCAATGTAGTCTTTATTACAAGAGATGTTGAATATTTTTTCATATGTGTTGGCACTTGTATTCTTTTAAGAAGTGTCTAGTTATGTCTTTTGCTCATTTCTTAATTGGGGTATATTTTTATGTTTTAGTATTAAGCTTTTATATCATCTCAGTGTTAATCTCCCGAGGAGGAGGTGACAAAGATCATCTCTCATTCTGTAGACTCTCTTTTTACTCTTAATTTTCCCCTTTACTATGTAGAAACTTTTAAATTTGATACCTTACCACTTACTGATTTTGGTTTTATTTTTTTCAGATTTAGGGGTCTTGATAAGGAAGTTGATGCCTGTACTAATATATTGTACAGCCTATATTCTCTTCTAGCAATTGCAGAGTTTTGGGTCTGATTCTTCAGTCTTTAATCCACATTGATTTGACTTATAGAGCATGAGTGCTAGGGATCAAGTTTCACTCTTGTTTATATGGATATCCAGTTTTCCCAGCATCATTTGTTTAAAAGGCTATCTTCTCTCCGACATATGTTTTTGGAATCTTCATTGCGAATCTGATGACTCTATGTGGGTTTGTCTCTTGTGTCTTCTCTTATATTCTATTGGTCCTCATGTCTATTTTGCTCTCTATACCATGTTCTGTTACTGTAACTCTCTAGTGTCATTTCCAGTTCAGTGTTTGGTGCCTCCAGCATTGCTCTTCTTGCTCAGGATTGTTTTGGCTATTCTGGGTTTCTTTCCCCTTTTCCATTACTGAATCTTGCCTCAAATTCTGCCCTTCCACATCCATCTTTTTCTTCTTTACCTTGATGTCCTCAGTTATAAAGTCAAAATTCACATGTCAAATAAGCTGAAACAATGAAAACACCAACAGTATATCTGCTTTTTATAATCTGCTGTGGGTTAAGGACAGATACAACTTTTAGCTTGCTTTGCATTACTTACAGACAGTATATTACACAATTAGAAATATGAGAAATGGCTAGAATGATGAACATAATGATAATGATCTGTAGTGATTAACTTTGCCCCTGACTTATGAGACTCCCTTTTAATTATCTTTGTGAATTTCCATTAATTTCATATAATCAGAAGAATTTATCTCCTTTGTTTAGTTGGGTATCTTATTTCTGTTAAAAGTTACGTAGTTATTGTTCTGTTTATAGATTTCTTTAAAACTCATCATTTTTCATTGCTGTGTTTGACCACACATATCCAATTCAAGAGTATGTCCTTTCATTTATGAAAATAGTTGAATGTTCACCCTACTGGGCCACCATTATTAAATTCTATATTCAGACCTCACATTTAATTTTTCATAAAATTTTCATGGGTCATTCAATATAAAATATCTTCTAGGATCTTAAAACTTCTGAAAGTATATTTTCAAGTAAAAATATCAGTAAGCTTAACAAGATGGAACATACACCTTAACTGAAAGTTGTAAAAGATTTTGATATATGTAGGGATGCTAGATGATTAAATCTACCTATCTTGAACTGTGACTGTTTAACTGAAAATATATGTTATAATACTCCAAATTGGTGTGCCTACTATATGTACTTTTTATTCATAGAACTTTTCGTAAATATAGTTAATTATATTATTACTTGTTTAGAGTTTTTCTTCTGTACTTGATTGTACAATTCATGGAGGGAGGAACTTGTGTTCACTCTTTATCTCTAGAATTTAGTGTCTGGAAAGTATTAGGTGGTCAGTTAGATAAATATTCATTGGATAGATGAATAGGTCATTAAATGAAATAATATAGAGTACAGAATTTATAATTCACATTTAGAGTATAATTACAACTTTTTACAAAAGTCAAATGATTTTCAATTGAGAATTATTTTTCTTGAAGCTAGAAGTCCATGGTCTGAGATCAAGGTGATAACTTATTTGGCTTCTGGTAGAGTTTGTTTTCCTAACAACTGCCCATTACTCTGTTTTGTTTAGTCTTTATTATTTTCATGCAGGGTAGGAGTAAGAGGGCAGAAAAAGGTAGAGCTCTCCAGTGTGTGTTCTTATAAGGACATAATCTTATTGGATCAGAGCTCTATCCTTATGAATTTCTTTAACCTTAATTATTTCCATATATCCACAATGGAGGTTAATACTTTAATATGAATTTTAAGGGAAACTAACATTAAGTCCTTAGCAACATGTAAATCAGAACATATTTACCATCTTATATTTCATCACTGATTTAGGAGGAAGAAATCATTCATTAAATGATGATTTCATTTTTTTAAGTAATATCCTTGCAAAAAAGAATGGATCAAGAGCTATCCCTGTTCCTGTGTATGGACAGGATATAGAATTTCTATGAAAGTTTAAAAATACTACAGCATGTGGCATTTTCTGGACAAGGAACCTTTCTTTTTTCTTCTTCTTTTTATTTATGTTTTTGGTAATGTGCCATGGAACTACTATTCCACAGAGCCGAACATTTGAAAATGTTGATTTAGAAGAAATCAGAGAGATGACCTCTAATACAATGACATTGATGCCCACTATTGCTGAAGCCCAAGGATGAGTACACTTTTGAAAATGAAATTCTATTAACAAAATAAATATAGCACATTAATGGCAATAAAATGCCCAGTTACTGGTGGTAGGAGCTATCACAAAGATTTAGTATATCATATTTTAAGTTGGTTATTCTCTGCTATGTAAGCTGCATAAGAGAAATTTGCTTATTAATTTACTATGGGAATCACTATCATTGGGACCATATAAATTGATTATTATACTTTTGTGCATACAATGTGTACTTGGAAATTCTCTAATTATATATCTTCCATTTATTTTTCCTCAAACTCTATGAAGTGACCACAGTTATTAATTCTATTTAGAAACGGCATCACCAAGAGATATAGTAACTTTTATAAATCATACAGAGACAGAGCCAAGTTATGAGTGCAGATGGTTTTCTTCATAGTAAACACTCTGTGCTATGTAAATTCTAATATCCATCACATTCTCTTAGAAGGAGAGAGACCTAGAGCTAGAAACTTGAGAAGGGGTTAGGAAAATAGACAAAGGACATTTGAACGTGTCAGGTATTTAATAGTCTTTGAACATCTTAGCTTCTCTACTAGGAAAGCAAGGGCAATGATATCCACTGATACCCTCTGTTCCTGGGTTCCATAGCAACCTGTGTACCTGCTGAATACAATGCATCCTTTCTTTAAATATATTAATAAATTCAAACACATTTTCAATTAGTGAGAACTATTCAGTCTCATTGTAACTTATGGATTTATATACTAAATGTTAATGCACAGAAGTTCATTAATTTCCATTTCAAATTTTGGAAATTCCACTCTTAATAAAATTAAGAATTAGATGGAGAATTCTTCATTCCAGGCATGTCAAGTTCTATTTCATAAAATATCCTCTTTACTCCAGCCCACGTAAGTTTGTTATTTTTCTTCTTGGTTTATACAGTCTTGGAGATTGCTCATTAACTAAGTGACTGAAAATGTTTATTTTAGAAATCTTATTTCTGATACTACCATAAGTAATATATTGATTTTATTATAAAACTTATTTAATAATTATCTAATTATATATATATATATATATATATATATATATATATATATATATATATATGCTCATCTTATACTTAATTCACCAAATATTCTTTTAGTCATTATTCCTAATTATTATGTAAATTTTGGTAAATGCAAAGATTTATATTAGAATCAGAAGTCAGCATTATTTTGTTTTCTGATCTCTAGGGAAGTCAGTTTAGCAGTTCTTAAGAAATACCATTTGTAACTCTCTAGGGAAAATATGATCAGATTAGAGTAGATGGAATTTGCTATTTTAAATTCAGTAATTCTATAGAGAGATACAGAAAGCAAACATGGTTTATTCTGCAATCACATTAGATTTAGATAGTGTTGGTTTCTACATCTTCTCCAGGCTAGAGTATACCCTCTGCATATTTATATTATCAAACTCTTCAGTGCTGCTCTTGTCAGGGGCTGATTTGTTACTTTGAAATCCATCTAGAATTCCTGCAACCAATCTTCCGTCTATCCCCACTCCAGGTGCTTTTGTGCTTCAATGTGACATTTTCCTATCAGTTGTTTATAAAGGAAAAATTACTTGTGTCTGATATTTCTGGTTCAGTTAATACATATTTCATTGTCACATATTTTCCGTGTCTTTAAAATCCAGCCATCACTTGCATTTTTGAGTGGAAAAGGAAATTATTATGGTGGCTCTTCATCTTATTAGCATATATGTATCTGACTGATTTCTATTAGGAAATGTATTTGTAATCTTCTCTTGGTCCCAGCATTACAATTTTCAAAATGAAATTATCCATAATGTTCCCTTAAATAGAATTTACAAATGTGTCATAAATATTTATACATACCAGTTAGCATTTTGAGTGCATGTGTGAAAATCTATACACTACACATATACACATAAGCCAGCCCATATATTTACAGATCACCGATCAGCTGAATTATGTTATTTTAAACCAAATTCTAGCTATTTCAACAAATCGCCCAGAAAAGGGTGACCACAAATCAATTGTTTTCATTTTTGTTGTTATCCTAGAACTTAATAGAAATGGCCACACTTCTTGCCCTACGTGTCTGTGCTTTGCCCTTTACTTCCTTTCACTTGTCCCTTTGTTAATTAATGGGTAAAGTTACCAAGTCTACAGGGCTTGTAGCTAATCAGGGAATTTCATTTATTGGTTTAGGTAAAAGCTTTCAGAATGCTAATGCATCACCTGAGGTGAGCCTGGGAGCATATTTTTGGCAGAAAATACTTCCAAAGAGAATAGTCTGAAAAGTACACTTAACTGAAGCTTGGAATTTACCTCTCCACACAGCTGCTATCCTCTCTTGTCTCGCTGTTAAATTATTCATTTATATTATATACTTCTATTGAGTGAAATGGATACTGTTATATAGGCCACTTTCTAAATTTTATTTACTTTTGTATGCTCAAACTCTTATTTTCCTCTCCTTTAGTCCTTTCCCTTTTTCCTCCCAAAACTCATCATAAATCTTTTGATATGTTTTATTCTCCCTTTACCTTGGCTGACATCTCCCTAACCTATTTGTTTTTTTATATCCTCTATCTCCCTATAGAGTTGATCTTTTGCTTCTTGGATTTGTTTATGTAATTCATTGTCAAAGTGATTTTTCATTGTCTGAATTTGATGAATAATGTCTTCCTTGAGACTCCAGATCATCTGAAGCATGTATATCCTGAACTCTTTGTCTGACATTCCATCAGCTGCAGATATTACCTCATCTAATGTTGAATTGACCTGTATTGTTTGTGGTCCTTTCTTTCCTTGTCTTTTCATACTGCTCATGATTCTTTCTAGCTTTGTGAAACTGTTGAGCTAATGTTTTTCCCCTTATATATTTGTATTGTTCTTGAATAGCTCCAATATCCCTCTTTTTCGGAGAAAGACAATGTTAACAGATCCCAATATCAACAGTACATTATCTAAGGACAAGTTTTCATTATTAATACATTTATAGTTAGATTCTAAGACTATAGATATTGGATTTAATTATTACTTAAGAATATATTCCTTAGTTTCATAAAAGGCATACCATATCTGGTGGCATATAGAAAACTTAATTTCAGACGAAGGATGTTATACTTAAAGAGAAAAGAGTGAGGGAATGAGGTTAAACTAACTTAACACCTTTGGAGAACTCTAACCACTCAACTGGTAATTTATGGAAGAATGTATAGACTCAACCTCCTATTTAGATAGTTACCCTATGTATAGATAGCAAAAGTTAGGAGATTGAAAGTGGTATAGAGAGAATATGAATTAAAAAGAAAAGAAAAGAAAAGAAATAACAAGGAAGAAAAGAGAAATAAGAGAAGGGAAAGGGAAGTAAGATAGAAATACAGAAAAAAATGGGGGGGAGGTGGGGTATATGCAATTCCTCTATATTATATTACTTTGGTAATTCAGTTGTTCATGCTCAGTTCTTGGTTTCACATATGCTGAAGTTGTGGAAGAAAGAGAAGAAAAGAGAAAGAGAGAAAAAAAATGTCTCTCATAACACTGTTTTCCTTGCTTCCAGTAGGTGGCATTGTCTATTCCTAGTTTGAGCCTCTGTATTCAGGGTGGTGGGTATAGCCAGTGTGAAGGGAAATGAGCTTCCACCTGTATCTTCCCCACTCTAGTCTCTGAGGTAGAAACCAGGTGCCTCTACAGTTGTTGTTTTGTGTTGATAGCTACAATCCCCAAAAGCTTGTGGGAAATATTTTGAGTTATCGCAGCTAAAGGTGGGGGAGTTGGAAACCGGGTACCTGGATCAGCTGCAACTGTGCTGGTAGCCACACCTACTTTGATGGGTTTTAAGGGTTGATGGGCTTCCTGGAGACTAGCGCTCGGGCCGGGACCGGACTTCCTCCTCCGGTCTGGCTGAGTGGCTGGCGCCTTCCTGCTCCGGTCTGGCTGGGCGGCTGTCGCGGCTTCCTGCTCCGGTCTGGCTGGGCGGCTGTCGCGGCTTCCTGCTCCGGTCTGGCTGGGCGGCTGTCGCGGCTTCCTGCTCCGGTCTGGCTGGGCGGCTGTCGCGGCTTCCTGCTCCGGTCTGGCTGGGCGGCTGTCGCGGCTTCCTGCTCCGGTCTCCCTAACCTAAATATTTGCTCATGATCTCTCCAAATGTTCCAACAATGCTGGGCAAAGTAAAAGACTTTTCTCAGCAGCAAGATTAATATTTTCTTCTTTTGGCTGCTTTGTTAAAGATTATTGTAGCATCCACTCAGTTGGTGGCAAATTTTATTTCAAGTTTGTGTTATCCTCTTTCCTCCAATAAGGAGCAGTGTTTAATATGGACCCAGAAATTATGCCAAGTGACTTAGCAGTTTGTTGCAAAAACTGCAAGTCATATGTAAGTTATGCTAGGAGCAGAAAACTACCACAAAAAATCACCAAAGGCCTTGTAATATGGAAAGCTGTCATGCTGTTACTACCACCTCTTTGTTTTTACAACTCTTGTAAAAAGGATTGAGTTTTGCTGTTTATACCATGCTGCACCTGTTGGAAATCCCTCCTCCCTTCTCTACATTCTTTCACACTGGGTTGACAATTCAGACTTGCTAGTAAAACACTATCATACAGAAGGTCTTTCAGATATCTGAAAACATATGGAGCAGGACCCACCTGTTAATGCCTTTGGTTTTTAAGTTTCCAAAGTAGCTTTGACATAGAGTTTTACAAGTCGGAATTTGTTGTTGTTGTTGTTGTTGTTTTTTAAAGGTCACTCTGCTCTCTGGTAAACTATTTTTATTATTTGAGTACATAACCAAACTTTCACTCTGAAAACACATAGGCATCCTATGTGTGTGTGTGTAGATTTCAGGGGGCAGTTGCTATTTTAATTTTGGAAAAAATAAAGACAATTATTTGGATTTCTGGTATCTGCACAGAGAACAACAGGTTAAATAAAGTAGTAGATATAACATTTTGAAATTAAGTATTTCTTGGACTGTTTCCTGGGGAGATGAAAGGATACTAAAAGAGGAAGCAGAGGAATTTTAAGGCTATATGGGGAAGATATCATAGGAACTTATTGGTGGTGTTTCCTGGTTGCCTTGGTGTGGCAGAAAGAGAACCTGCTTAAGAGCTGTGTTCTTCTGTTTATTCACTAATCAAAACTGGATGATACCACATCCTAGATGGCTGAGAAGAAATTCAATTTAAAGGAAAATAATGTGGGGTTTTTGTTGTTGTTTATTGAAACCAGGGTGCTCTATCACTAGACCTTTTAATTTTTTAAAAAAATTTTTTAGTCAACACCTTGCTATGTTGCCCAGTCTGGCCTTGAACTTGTGGTCTTTCTGCCTCAGCATCAGCCTCAGCCTCAGTTTTGGTTTCTGCCTCCTGAGTAGCTAGGATGACAGGCATGTACCACTATGCCTGGCATATATATTATTTTGAATGCTTATAAGACCCACTAAAGAAGTAGGCAGATGCTGTTATGAATATCTTATATTCTTTGCAACCAGAGCCAAAGGTGACTGTGCATTTATTTGGTAGGTCTGACCTAAGATTGTCTAATCCATATGCTACAGCTTTGGCTGTTACATATAAGACCAAGTAGACGGTGACATGAATTTGTCCAAATTAAACTTTTATACCTGTTTTAGGCAGACTTCAGAGCAACATGTCACTATTTGGAATATTGATAGTTGACTAATTGTTTGATTCCTAGTTTTGTTCATCATATAATTCAATGTCATGTTTCCTATTTCCTTATTTGTTAACTGAGGCTTATTGCTAACCATGCATCTGAAAGCATAACCTTCTTCTAATTTGTTTTCTCCCTGTATTGGACAATGAGTGACCACTATCTACCTGCCTGTGTGAAATTTAAGTCAATTAAAATTAGTATTAAAAAATTCAGGTTCTCATCATATTATCCAACTTTTAAGTGCTCAATAGCCACAAATGATGTTGGCTGTCATATGAGAAAGCATGGAAAGATATTGAACATTAACATCACTATCTATCAGAAAACAGTGATTGATCTGTTTGTTTGCCTAAAAGATTTTTTATATTCCAAGTCAAAGCAAATTCTTAGAGAAGATGTATAGTTATAAGTAATAACCTAATTCAAATAGGTTTATCAAGAAACTGGAAGTCTTCAGAGTTGGTTTGATTCAGTTACAAGATAAAATTTGTCAACAATTTGTTCTTAATTCATTTGTCTTTGTACTCTGTTTAAGTTTTAGGAGTCTTTTCAGCATGGCCATGAGATAGTTGGCCATGATTCCTAGAAAACTGATTTCCCCAAATCTAATGGAATAGCCTATTTTCAGAAGATAAAGGAAGTGTTGGTTTTTCTATATGTAAACACAAACTTTTCCTGAAATCTGTCAGCCTACATTTCATCACATTTTTAGCCTTTAAACAAACTTGGGGCAAAAGAGTTAAGTAGTGTTATGTGGCATAGTTTAAGGATCAAACTTCATGAATAAAACTCAGGATAGAAAGAATGGTTAGTGGAAACACACCCATATTTATTAATATTCTCTGCTGGTGCTTCTCAACAAAGGGTTATTTTGTCCAGTAGGAAATACTTGGGAATGTCTGTAAAATATTTTTATATTGTAGTGACTGGGAATGTTCTGCTAGCATCTAGTGGATAAAGGACAGGGATTCTGCCAAATATCCTACAATACACTGAACAGTCCCCACAACAAAGTTTATCTGAGCCAATGTCAGTAGTGCTGAGGTTAAGAAATCCTGCTGTGTATGATTGTATCATGAAACTTGGTTTAAATTGAAAAGTGACTTCAATGATTTGCATAATTGAACAATACAGGTAGCATGGCTCCGATCAAGAGACTTGCAACATCTTATATGTCTTTCTTGTGCACTGCCTTGAGTTGTCTTTATTTTTCTGGCATCTAGATTCTCCCTCCTAGTAGCGCCAATAATTGCTGCACACTCAAATTATTGTATATGTGCAACATCATCTACTAAAGAAAATAAGTACTTTTCCAGTAGGGAAAAGGAGACAATCTTTATCAGAACTTACCAGTCAATAGCTTCTTTTTTTCTAATTACCTAGAATTGTTTCAAGTGTCCATCCCTAAACCAATCTATGATAAATTATTTGATTCTACCTAACCTTTACACAGCTGAAAATAATAGGTGGACAATCTTAAAAAACAAAATGTAACAAAATAAAAAATCAAAAACTTTAACACACTGATTGGAGGTGATTGATTCTGATTCTGAACAAACAACTAATGAATATCAACTACAGTGTTGGTGGATTGCCTTAGCAATAATTGTAGCCATTATCTAGTAGACTTCAGTTGGTATAAGCAAATACAACAGTATGTAGAAGTATAATTGAGAAATGGAATAACAATAAAGTTGTCACAAAAACTCGAAGTATATACTTGTTCAGAAAGCAGATTTTCTGCTGATTTCTTGTAATCTCATTTCTTTGACTCATTTGGCACATTTTGGGATAATATGCCTTTTTAACAGAAAGATTAGAACATTTTGACTTCTCAATATGAATTTTTCATCTTCATTTGTATATAGATCTTTTATTAGTTGTGTCATCTTGAATAAGTCACTAAATCTCTGAGTGATTTAGTTTGTTCCTCTGGTAAATACCTACACTCTAGGTTTGCTTTTAGAATTAAAAAAATTAAATAATGATTTCAAGGAGTAACTGCATATTTATAAATTGTCAGTCAACAATATAGTCAACTATATATCTAAAACCAAAAGCTTCATATTTCACTTTAACATAAGAATCAATGAGCAATACTTCAATGATTATTTTGTGTAAGTTAATTCTCTTGATGTCTTCAATGTATTGTTTACACTCTGTATATTCTACATCATAAAATCTTTCTCATTTTTGTTATTTAATAAAGGCCTCTTTTCTGAAATATGTGATTTGTTTTCTAGGTAGAGAGAGATAATTGCTTAACATATTTTCTGTTACTTTCTAAAGTCATAATGTATTGAAGAGAGAGAAACATCAATCAAACCTCCACTAAACCTTAAAGATAGAAATGCATACCAGATACATACTGCTGTTTTTTTTTAATTTTCCTTTATTTACACATGAATAAGCAGAAAAAGATAGTTTAATGAAGTTTGAAATGTTAGATACAGTATTCAAATTCATTTCTTGGGATTAAAAAAAAGTAAGTTTACCAACAATCATATAGCATGCTAATGTGGTGTAATCTCTATGCCTCATAAAAGAAAAAAGAGACTAACATCCCTTGGGTGTCTACCTATTATATCTCAGGCACATACTAGGGAATTAATAAAAGAGGTTTATCTTCATTTGAAGATAATAAAATTATATTTCTTAAAACTTGATGGAAGTTTTGCATGTGGTAAGTGGAGCAACTGGGAATATAAAATGGGTCTGTTTGGATTTGAGTTTGGTAAATTTTCTGCTACTTCCTGATTGCTTCAGAGAGATGTCCATACACAATACTATAATTTTATTATATCTTGAGCTTAAAAATAAGTGCTTGTGTTTTGTGCCTGTGTTCATCTCATTTTTTTTCTCATGTGGATTATAGGATGGTACTTCTGCAGTAGGATTTATACCTCTTCCTTGGGAAGAAGCATGGACTATGTGGCATTTCTTCCACCTGTTTTGTTTTCTGTGTTTATTCTCTTTTTCAATTCTTTTGATACTAGTTGTGAATCTTCTATGCATCTCAGTATTTTTCTTTTTCATGGTTCATAAAAAATCTTTTACATTCTGCCTAGAAATATTTTATCTTTTAAGTCATTAATTTAACAAACACATATGCAAAAATTTGTGCCAGGAATTGTGTCAGTAACTAAAGCATGCCTCATGTACCGCCAACTCCTGAAATAGAAATTTGTGTGCAATTAGACCTTTTCTCTTAGTGTTTTCTTTTTGTGATTTTGAACTATTTTCCATCTTGATTTCAATTTTAAACTATAACATTTTGTTACTCTTGATATTTCACAATTTATTATCACACAAAAAACCCTGAGTCTGTTATTGTACAAGTAGAAGGTTAATTACCTTAAGTTTTACACTCAACTTTATAACCTTATTTCATGTAAATGTAGGGTTTTATGTGACTTTCATAGATGTATAGGAGACCTTTAAATATGTTAAAAACACTTTAATTTGTCCAACAAAAGAGTATTACTAACTTGAAATTGACTTTTTACAATGAAAAAGAATAAAACATAGAATGTCAATAAGTACAGTATTGAAGGGGGAAATAGTGGGCAATTATGAGATAAGGTTTAGTAGTAAAAAAGATCAGATAAAAATAAATCTCTAGTGTATCAGTAGATTAAACACTTTTTCAATCTTCAAAAAGTATATATTGACATATTGTCATCGTTTTAAAAAATATAGGTTTGTCTGTTGGTATAATGAATCACTTATAATTTTTGAGCCTTATAAAACCAACCACTTAATTATATCTCTAGATTTTTGTGGGTCCAGAATTTGGTCAGGGTTCAACTGGAAGCCATCAGGGTTGGTAGATGACTTGATAGGTGGCCTTTTTGGAGGACCAAATGGATTTAGTCACATATCTAACACCTTCTCAGGAATAGTTCGAAGTCTAGGCTTAGCTAAGACAGTCAACTGTAAATCTTACAAATAGCCTTTCTAGTCCTGTAATCTCAGAGTAAATCCAGCTTATGTCCTGGAAATTCATGATATCCAGGGAGTACTTCAAGAAACCTGGCAGAAACTGAAAGATTACTTATGACTTAGTTCCGCAAGTTCTCAAGTATTACTTTTGTCATATCTGCCATTAGTCAAGCAAGTCAGAAGTCAAGCCCAAGTTCAAGGGCCATGGGACTTTACCTCTCAATGGGAGGCCATCTTTAATTTGTCACATGTTTTGCTGTGTACAGGGAACTCCAAATTATGTAAGTGATTAATTTTTGATAACATGTTTTTAGCCTTGAAGAAATTATGTATTGTTGAGACAGACACAATACATAAAAAAATGGTGAGTATATTCAAAGTACCTTAGTTTTTATAGCTAACATCACTGAAATTGCATGCATTGTGGCCACAAGCCCATTTCTAATATTATATGGATTAAATCAACTGGAAATTTGTTATCCTGAGGTGGATCAGATGAAAATATTGGAGTTTACACCTCAGAAGAGAAAGTTGCTTATAGCTTATATTTTCTCATATTTTGAGTCTCTCAGGTCTGTTAGTGATCTAATTTGCACATCCTATGTTTCTGTGCCAAGTTGCAAATCAGTGGGCAGAACAGTCGTTTTTAAGAATATGACTCCTTCTTAGAGAAGAGAAGCAAAGAGTTATATAATGAAGAGTTCTTACCAGTTGATAAACTTTGACCTCAAGGCAAATTTTCCCAAGATGCCCAAATTGAATTATTTTATTCTCATCACTTTGATGAGGTTACTGAAGGGTGAACATCTTGGGTACTTCCTCCAGATGCTATGGTTCCTGCTCATAAATTTTTCACATTTCTCCTATCTACTATGTCTACTAAAATGATACCTACTGCAAAAATTAAACCCAACTGACAGGAATCAAAATGGGATGAGTACTCTCAGCTCTTTTGTAGTAGAATATTTGTTGGACTTTTCATAAGGTTAAAAAGTATTAGAAAAAGAAATGGAGATGGCCCATCCTGTTTTGATAATGACTATAGAGTGGTTATGATTGTATTTAAATTTACATAATATAAACATGAATATATTAGGCTTGGATACAATAATCTTACAGCTGGAGAAAATGTAAATGAAGCTGGAATACATTTAATTACCTAAATTACTATCTATATCTATCATTCTGAAGTACCTACAGCAGTACAATTTTGTCCTAAGACTCTAAACACTTAACCAATGAGTGAGACTACATATATTCCTACAACCCCCAATGGAGGTATTGAGATTACACATGCTTTCACTAATTTAAAGAGGGACTTTCACACTGGGATGCATTAAAAAGAGAGCATTTAAATAAAAAGCAATTTGTTTTGCCTGTAATTGAATTGCCCTTGCTGTTATTGCTAATTATTGACAATATTTGTGATTGACTAAGAAGCTTCTGCATTTGGAGACACTTTATTTTTTTTTTCTCTGCTAGATCTTAGAAGACAGTGGCTGTCTTTTTGATATCACCGTCTGTTACCATGGAAATGATGGTGATTTAAGAAATGTATCAGCTACATGCAAAAAAAAATTGCTTTATACAGAGAATTCCCTTCACTGCTCTGGGCATTGTAGTCTTGCATAGCGAGTACATGATAATGATTTCTTACATTTTTATAATGTGCCTTTGTTTTATAAAGTACTACACAATAGAACATGGTATGTGCAAGTATAAAGGAAGGAATAGAAAAATAAATTGAAGGCAATGAAATGGAATTATTCTATATTTTAAGACAAAATTACAATTAAATTAGAATATAAATTATGCTGTTAAGCTTCTCAACCTTGATAGGTTTTTTTGTAAATAGCAATCTCAATAAAAAAAAATCTAATCCATGTTTTATTTTTAAGACACACTTTCTTTTCCTGAGGCTATTACCCAATTAGCTGATATTTATTTACCTTTTTGTCTTTTGTTATTTTATGTGAGTAGACAGACTACTAGTTCATTTTTCTGGTAGGACACACTTCTTCTCTTTTAGAGTACTGCTTTACGTTCATATGCCAAATTTAAAGGAAATTTCTGAATCTACTGAGTAGAGAATGTGACCTGAGATGGCCTTGTGAATCTAATGCATATGAATCTCACTTGGGAAAAGAGAGAATGTAGAAAACACATGAAAGTGCATTCGAGCAAGTTAGAGGGACAGAAATGGAACAGACATAAGAACTTGGTTCCTGGCTTTCTTGTTTCATGATTCTAAAAGATAGAACTTCTCCACTCTTCTGCTCCACACCTACATTTTCAGTTGAGTTCTGTTAGCGGAATCATTTTTCCTTGCAAATATAAAATGTAGAACTAATAGACATGAGTATGGGATAGCAAATAGCATATATACAAAGAAAGTGTAGGACTAAATGTGAAATTGGTCCATAATACAAGGTAGACAGATGGTTTATTATATAGCCTGTGGTTCCTAGAATTCATACTGCTATACCTGTTTGGAAGGCTCCATGTTGCTTTGTTGGGATCAAATTTAGACAATATTATGCATAGGCAAACTCAGGAAGCCCTTTTATCCTCATAACCATCTTCTGTCCTTAATATAAATTTGCCGCTATACCATGTCAATATTTGAAAGATTGAGAGACTTGCTTGAAACTCTCCAATATACTACTTGTTCCAAAGAACAACCATTGGTTTAGGGGGGTGAAAAAAAAAAGGTGATTTCTTCTGTTAAATGGCAAGGCTAGGATTGCCATGTATTTCAGGTCTATTTTCCCAAGTCAAGTTTGGGAGAAGAGATATTTTATTATCAATCTTTAATATTACTTGATTCAAAGGGCAAATTCAATTACTGTGTGAAATTTTTGTGTCTGCATACATTACAGGTTTCACATGCTCTAGAAGGATTTTGGAAAGCATATGATTCCCAAAAGTCTGAGTTTCAAGGGGCTTTCTTTAACAGTGAAGGAATGATGTTAACAGGAACCCAGTTCAAGGTGTATGTATAAAAACTAGGTTAAGAAAATTACTCTTTGAAAATTGGAAAGTGTCAAAATGCATACAAAGCCAGAGGGGAGTTCAGTCTCCGAAGCTACAAATGAAAGTGATGAAATTATGACTTTCTCACTTGAGCATGAGTGTACTGGGCCAACCCTTATTTCATTACCTATTGAAAATAGTATTGATTAAAGCTGCAGTCTTAACATCTAAATGTTCAAAGAAATTAGGGTAGTTGAAAGCATAAGTTGCAAATTCATTATATAGCTGTTCTAAATTTATGATTGATAGGTAAACCACATGTAATAACTGAAGCACAGAAAGGGACCCTAAGAGAAACTTTGAAAAACAGAAGGGTACCAGAAGAGTTTAAATTATCCAGAAAGTTATCTGTGCTTAGGACTACACTTGTGATTTTGATGTTTTTGTTAAATAATTATATTTTCCAACCGTACACAGGTTGAATGGAATAAACTTGATAACTGATACCTAAAAGTTTCAGAATGTAGAGATGGAGGCCAAAAGGATAGTTACAAATTTTAGGTTGGGGAAAGAATTGTTAGGAACCACAGATAGAAAATATCTCAACTTTGCCCAAATTCTTATTTGACTACCAAATTTTGTAGGTCTTTGGGAAACTCAGAGGAGATCATGTTAACACAGTGCAGTGGGAATTCATAAGAACAGAATAGACATATTCTCAACTGCATATACTAGGAGAAGATAAAATTTTCAGTTTGAGTAATGGTTGATTAGAATTAAAAAGGAAAAAAAAAACTCAGAAGGATATATTAGTGACCAGAGTCCACATACTGTGTTAATTATGATGTTTTAATAGTAAATTAAAAGTCATAAGACATAAAAATAAACCTATCCTTAGAAAAATGGGCAATCAGTAGAAACTTGAGTTTTTAAAAGTTGGATTTGTCAAAGATTCCAAGATATCTTTTATAAATCCTTTGAAATTCCTTTGAATAAATTAAAAATATGTTGAAAGCATTGAAGAAAAACATGCCACCAATGAATGATAGCCTAGGTTCAATAAAAAAATAGAAAAGTTAAGTAAATGTAAAAGTACCTGGCTGAAGAGAATGAATAAAAACATAGCAAATTGGTAGATGTGAAACAGTTATAATAATTACATAAATTATTGACATTAAAATGTCAATCAAAAAGCAGATGTTTTTAGAACTGATTTTTTAATAGTAAAAATAAGCAGGAATCAACTACATGTTTTCCACAGCAGATATATTTTAAATATCATAGAGAGATTGAAAGTAGTTTTCTAGGAAATTATACATCACTAATACATTAAATATGGTATAGCTAAAGAGAATATATTAATATTAGACATGATTAGTTATAAAAATGCACCTAACAGAGTTTCCAAATAATTGAAGAAAAACTGAAAGATCTTAAGGAAGAAACAAACAGAACTCTCACTTTGGAGATTTTATCATACCTGACTCAGCAATTGACCAAATTTAAAAGAAATCAGCGATTAGAAAATATAATGAAATTATCAGTCTTTAGTATATAACAACTGGGAAAAGCACAGCATTTTCAAATGCATGGTGAATATGGATGTGCCAAAATATATTCTTTATCATCCCATAAATAAGCCTCAAAGGATTTGAAAGGGTTAAAATTACATAATGTGTCCCATGGTCACAAAGGTATTAAGTCAGAAATTTGCACCCCCCAGTTATTTCAAAGCTGCACATATACACTTTAGAAACGCTTCAACTGTTAAGAGAATCATTTTCAAAATAGTTTATTGGTAAAGTAAATAAAACTAGGCATTTTTTGTTTAATTTTGAGCTAATAGAATCTCAACAAATGGGTGCAGTTAAAGTTTAGTGAAAAGATTGCATATCCATTATCTAATATTAAAAAAAAACTATAAAAGAACAACATGAATTTGGCACAACAAAATGGTAGAATAGGGAAAAAGTTAAAAATTAACATTAAGCTGTTTGAAAACAACAATAGAATTGAAAAAACTGTAATTAGACTAAGCAGGAAAATATGACACATAAAAAGAAGTGTGATGAAGCAATAGTAAAGGTGTAAGAATGAACGCACAGATGACTAATGTCACAAATTAAAGAGGGAAAGTCAGTACAGAAACTACACGTAGATTCAAATATTATGTAGTATTTCTGTGAAATGCATCCCATCTTAAAAATTTGAACAATTTAGATGAAATAGTCAATATTCTGGAGAGACAAAAACTTGAAGTGCTTACTCAGGATAGATAACTTGAATAGCATTAATAGTAATACAAGAAATTGAAATAAATAAACCACCAAGAAAACCAGGCTATCTTGGTGGTTTCAACTCTATATTTAAATAAGAAATGACAATGATTCTATATCCACTATTCTAGAAATTAGAAATGACTTGTTGATGTCAGCATTACCCTGATTGACAATCAGAAAAATATATTACAAATAAAATTACAAATCAATATATTATATAAATATAGACAGAAAAAGTTTCTACCAGGTTTTTAGCACATTGCATATAGTAATAAAGTAAATGGGTAATATACCATGTGACATTTAATTTTATGTATTGACTTGATTTGTTAAAGGATGCCCAGTAGCTAGAAAGATCTTGTTGTGTTATGTCTTGAACTGAACTGCATCAAAAGTATTCTTGGTTTTCCAGCTGGCAGACATTACTAAATTAGTCACCAGAATCATGTAAGCTAATGCCCATTTATTAATAAGTCTCATCTGACACACACATGATAAAAAATCTCTTGGTGAATATATTTGGTAATGGAACTTCTCAAACTAATAAGAGATATCTATGAATAATTCATAGGTAATATGCTTAAAAGCAAAACACTAAATGTTTACTCTTAAATTCATGAACCAAGAAAAGAAATCCAGGCTTTTGATTTCTGGTTTTCATTGTATTAGAAGATCTAGTCAGTACAATAAGGAAATAAATAAAAAACATGTAAAAAGACATACATACTGAAAATTTTTATTGAAAAATGACATGACATGATCTTTCTTCTAGAAAATGCTGTTAAATATAACAAAGACTTCTATAGCTTGCAAATCTATTAAACAAGTTTATGAGAATCATATTAATATTCAGGAATTAGCCTTATTTCTATGTCTTAATAATGAACAAGTAAAAATTTAAAGTGCCATTTTAAATAGCATCACCACACTAAATATAAATTATACAAAATTTATACAATATTTGTATGCTTAAATACCATAAAATAGTGATGAGAAAGTTACAATACTAGCTAGCAATACAAATAGCTTATTATGACTCTCCAAACTGGTATAACTAGATTCAATGCTATCTCAAAATAATATTTAGCAGAAATTGTAATGATAATTTCAAACTGTTTTCTAAGTTTAAATGTAAATATGAAGGACCTAGAATGTATAAGGCATACTGAAAAAAGAAGAAAACTTTGAGGAATATTTATTACCTAATTTCAAGGTTTTTTGTGAACATATGGTAATCAATAAAGAATGGTATTGGCATGAAAAATGGCACATTATTCAAGAGAATAGAGAATCAAGACATGCACATGTTATCAGAAAATATTAAAAAATGGTAACACACTCAATTGTAACAGGAATTCTTTTGAATTTGATATGAATAAAACTGGAACTTGAACCTTATACATGTGTAAACATTAAACAAAAATGGATCATAGACCTAAGGATTAGAGCTATAATTAAAAACTTTCAGGCAAAAATTACTTTAGGTAGGACATAAAAAGCAGGAATAATAAAGGATGAAATGAATTAACTAGACTTTATTTAAACATATTTTGTTTTCAAAAGCAACATAATTAGTAACATGTAATTCCAACCACAAACTGGGAGAATAATTTTGCAAACCACATATTGAGATGGAGGAAAAGATCAAAAAGATACAGAAATTGCATTCCAGGTTATTAAGAAAAACATAAATATGATTTTTTAAAAAATATAAACTTTAAATAGTTCAAATAAAGCATGTAAATAATAAATAGTAGATGTTCATCATTTTTACTTATCATAGAATACAAATTGAAACTGTATTAAAATGTTACTTTACACTCAAAAAATTTTGTTAGTTAAGTGTAAACTTTAAAAATACGGTATTATTTAAAATACAAAAAATAAACTGGATATATTTTTCTTGTGTCCTTCCATGCAAAAAAAATTTTAAATATGGTATTGGTTAATTATAATCTTTACTTGAACACAATAATATCTAGAATAATATATTTAATGTGTGCAAAATTTAAAATTAGAAAAAATTGTTATTCTCTTTTAGGCTAATATTGTATCACATGATTATCTCATAGTATGAAAAAGAATAAATTCAAAATATATTTTATAATCCAGATATTAAGGATAAGTGTCTGATTAAAAACTTCATGCTCAAATCCTATAGTTAAAATCATTGACTTTCCAACTTAAATTGAGAATAAGGCCATGATATTTACTATATTGTTTCTGTTTAAGACAGAATCAGAAACATGTCCATTACTGTAAAGCCAGAAAACATCTGTAGCATTGGAGAGGTAAATCTGCCATTTTCGAGATAATGTAATTATCTATGTAGAAAATCTTATAGATTCAACAGAGTATTACAACTAATACTGCATTTCATTAGGTCTGTAAAGTACAAAAATAATAACTTTCAATTTGAAAATATTGTATTAACAGTACAAAAATAAAATATTATTAATGGTAGCAATCACAACAAGGAAATTTTGTAACACGCCAGAATGTGAAGAACTATTCATAGAAAAATAATTTTTAGTCTATTGATCTTAAGAAAGTAGAAGTACAGAAAAAGATACACAAGTGGATTTGAAGAGGAACCCAAAAAAATTTTCTAAAATATTGGGCTTAATATAGTCCCACGATGAGCCAGGACATATTTTTAAAAGAATAAAGAAGAAAAGTAAGATGATTTCAAATGGACTAAAGTTAAAACAATAAAGTTAGTTGAAGGAAATGGTGAAAATATCTCCATGCACTCAGAGTGAAAGATTCATTTTTAGCAAAACTCTAAAGGCACAAGACAGATTTAAAAATGATACATTTTACTACATCCTAATTAAAAGTTTTTGCTTCACTAAGTTCACAGATGAATTATATACTGTGATAAAACATTTACAGCATATAAATCAGATCAATATCTAGAATATGTGAGAAACTCTGATAAGTCAAAAATACACAGACTAGAATAACAAAGTATAAAAAGGAATACAAAAAGGGACAATTCACAGAAGGGCCTCTTAAATCTGGCAAAACTATCCACAAAGTTACTAATAATCAGAGGAATGAAAATCAAATCACTTATATCCATCAGAATCATTCAAATTAAAAAGACGTCTTATAATTTATTTTCCAGTATGTAAAGAAAAAGAAGCAATAATATAGACAGATCTCTTGGTGACCACAAATAATATCTTCATGCTTCTAAGTGACTTGGCAGTAGCTAGTGAAATGAAGATTGTGTTCCTTGGTACTTGGTTGTGTGCTTATGACTGTATTTATGTATGTTTGTGTGTACACATACATGTTTTTGTGTATAAATATATGTGGTGTATGTATATATGTATATTATATATATGTGCGCAGTATAGCCTACATAAATATTTATAAGCAAAAACATAAGTTACATCTATTTGGGGTTTAGAAATACAGTGTTAATGAAAACAATGAATTAAGAAGATAACACATGTTATTTGAAGAAACACCTGTAAATTAATAATTTGAATACATTTAGATCAATGTTTATCAAGGAGAAGAATGTGGACAATACTGGAAAACAGCATTATAGGACAAAAAGAGGAGTGTGGCACAAGAGAGGCTGGCATGTTCTGTGAATGAGAAAGGCCCCTTTAGAATATGAGGTCAAACAGGGAAAAAAAGAAGAAGCACCATCTGAAGAAATGCTGGTGACAATTCTGAATCTTACAAATGCTAACTTTACTACAAACTTATCATCTGATGGATGCTTCCTTTGAAAATGCACTTACACGAAAATGCTCTTGTTCATTCTCAGAGTTCTCTTAGGCAAAAGAAAATGCACACACAGTGACATAATTAAAAAGTCTTATCTGTTTTATCTTTTCTCATTACTGTCTGTGTGTTTTGAATAATATAGAGACATATTGTAGGTTTGAACTTGGTTTAGATTTAGTGTTTGGGCTCTTATTATTTCTGTTATGTGGTAAGTGCTATCTATGGTTTAAGAAGAGGAATGTTTTTTTTTTTAAAGAAAAGCATAAACAAAGATTTTTGAGGCTAGAAAGTTTTTATTAGGTTAGTCTTTGGAAATGAGTGATGTTTTCATTTTATAAGGAGTATAGGAAGCAATAGGCTTTGATAGTGAAAGCTGCACATTAAGAGGCAGAAGGTAATTAAGTTCTCGGTGTTATATTTACGAAAGCAATTTCTAAGGTTCCTCTTAAACTATTTTGTGTGAGCCGCTGCATATTTTAAATTTGCCTTTATTCAATTTCCTTCACTTTTAGTGGCTGAATATAACATTAATGAAAAAGGAAATAAGGACAGAACTTACAAACCTATAAATAACATCTTAATATTTGTTCTCTTTGAAGCCATTTTTATCAGAAAAGATGCAGAACAACTCATCACAGAGACCTTAGCCAGGAACTTCCTCACCTTATAAAATGGGCACAACTGATGAATTCATTTTTCTTTTACTTACTTTTTCATATTAGAAGAAATTAAATTCTAAACATATTTCAGAATAAAAATAGAATATTTAAAAAATAATTTGTATTCCCACCACTCTGGTTAAACTATGGAAATGCATCTATTTCTGTAAAGTGAAGAGTAGACAGTGATGTTTTTTAAATCTATTTTCTAACTAGATATATTTCACATTTTTACAACTCCACTGTATGCTAAAAATACTGTCTCTTCATGTAGAGATAGATCAAGTTATTGTAAAAAGTCCTATCGATCTATTAAAATAGCACTGAGGATTTTTATTATTGTCAGTTATGTGGCAATAACATTCAAGCAAGTGATTCATTTTGCATATTAGCCCTTATTTGTTCCTTTACTTGATGCTGGGAGCCATCAGCCAAGTAGGTATGACAAATTCCTTGCCAGCTTACTCCCATGCTGTCTAGTGGAAGGACTTCTGAAAGGTGACCTTGCTCAAGGACCAGGGCAGGATCTGTGTTTAGGGTGTTCCCCCTTTAGAATAGGGCGGTTTAGCATAATAGGAGATTAGGGTGTTCCCCCTTTAGAATAGGGCAGTTTAGCATAATAGGAGATTAGGGTGTTCCCCTTTAGAATAGGGCGTATCCTGCTCAAATCAACACTCTGCCCAAATCCACTCTCTCCCAAATCCACTCCGCATGGGCTTCTGTCTCCCAAAATATACTGTCTGACCCTAAGCACTCAAGAGGAACTCAGCAGCAGGATACGCCCTATTCTAAAGGGGGAACACCCTAATCTCCTATTATGCTAAACTGCCCTATTCTAAAGGGGGAACACCCTAATCTCCTATTATGCTAAACCACCCTATTCTAAAGGGGGAACACCCTAAACACGGATCCTGCCCTGGTCCTTGAGCAAGGTCACCTTTCAGAAGTCCTTCCACTAGACAGCATGGGAGTAAGCTCACAAGGAATTTGTCATACCTACTTGGCTGATGGCTCCCAGCAACTTGACATATGTTTTTGTCAGGAATGTATAGTTGGATTTTGATTTTTTTTAACCACATTATTGGGGATCACTGTGACTTTTAAAATTAATTTAGGGTTATGGGGAAATGGGTGTGCTTGTCCTCGTGTTTGCTTTATGTTTCCTGAAAATTCCATTTATTTTACTACTTTTTATCTATTGATTTAAGAGATAAGTATACATTTTTCTTTGTACTAGTTGTTGTCTTCAAATATTAAAACAAAGTTTTCTATTTTTCCTAATTCTAAACTTAAGCATCTATTTATTCTCCTAACAAAACTGACTTTAAAATTTTCCATACTACTCTCTTCAATTTATGCATTATATTGATTTAGTTTGTATTGTGATTTAAAATATTGTGATGAAATTTTCTTGTTGCACATAAATCAGGATTTATTTTTAATTTGCAATTATTTATAACCAAAATTAAAAAATACAACTATTATGTCAAGAATTTTTTTTCTGACCATCATCCTGGTCTTTTATCTGCAAATTCCTATTCTTCAAGCCTTTAATTGATCTGTCTTTAACTACATTACTTAGCTATTTTAAATTATTTTTAAAATTATAAATTGACAAATTATGGTTGTTTATAAGGTACAAAATAATGTTATCTTCATAAAGACAATTTGGAATAATTAACACAGCCACTCCTTTAAGTACTTATATTCTGTGATGAAAATATTTGAATTAATCATAGCAATTTTGAAATATATTTTACATTCACCTTGATATGCAATAGGTCTCAAAATAATAGAGAAATCTTATTCTAATTGAGACTTTAGACACATTGACCTTTATCTTTTCATTCTTCTCATCTCTACTTTTTTAGCTACCGTTCTTCTCAGCTTCATTGAATTCCATTGTTTTGGATTCTACGTTTATTTAACTGATAACATGCTTGATTCATTTCACATAATGTTGTTCAGTTTCATGCATGTTGTCACAATTGTCATTTTTCTTTTTCAGGGCTGAGTATTATTCCACTGTAAATAAAAGCCACATTTAAAAATCTATTAATTTATTAATGGACACAGGCTGATTCTCTAAATTATCTATTCAAATAATGCTGTAGGATTCCAGATAAGTTTTTGGCATAGTGATTTTAGTTTCTTTGCTTATGTATACAGTAGTGAGATTCCTGAGTCATGTGGCAATTCTATTTCTAGTGTTTTGAGTACTAGCCTTATTCTTTTTCATAATGCCTCTATTAATTGCTTTTCCATCAGTAGTGAACAAGGATTTCCTTTTCTCTTCCCTTTGTCAATGCTTTATATTCTTAATAATAATCATTCTGGCCAGGCACACAGCTGTAATCCTAGCAGCTCCAGAAGCTGAGGCGGTATGATCACAAGTTCAAAAACAGCCTCAGCAAAAAAGAGGCACTAAGAAACTAAGACCCTGTCTGTAAATAAAATTCAAAAAAGACTGGGGATATGGCTCAGTGGTCAAGTGTTCCTGAGTTCAATCCCCAGTTCTAAAATAAAATAAATAATAATAATAATAATAATAATAATAATAATAATAATAATAGTCATTGAGACTGGTATGAATATCTCATTGTGGTTTCAATTTGCATTTCACTGATTATTACTGATTATTATTGACCATGAACATTCTGGCATTCTTCGTTTGCCTTTCTTTCTTTCTTTTTTGTTTTGCTTTATTTTGATTGGGTTGTTTTCTTTCAGTGGCTATAAGTAGTTTTCCTTATCTAATTCTGGATATTGACCTCTTATTGTTAATATTGGCTTGCAAATATTTCTTTTACAGACAAATTTAAAAAACAAAAATCATAGTTAGAGAATTTTTGAGAAAAAAAATATTCTTTCCCCTAAAGTTATCATGGACTTTTGTACAGTGTTTTTACACATCTAATAACATGTAAAATCAATATATCCTTTTTAAAATTTTGACATATTTAGATGTTTTTCTTCTCTTTGTATTTTTGCATGTTTGTCCATTACCCTTGAAATTCTAACTTTTTGTTTGGATGCTTCCAGTTTTAAATGGTGGGAAATCCTGAGCCTGTTGTGTTTTTCCCTCTTCTTTTTCATATGGTCATACATATCTGAGTTTGGGGTCAATTCCTTGAGTATGCTATTGAGTTCACTTTTTTAATTTTCTGGTTTTTCACGTTTCTCACCTCCTATAATATTGTTTAGTATATTGCCACAATTTTCCTCTTTCATGATTTTATATCATTCTTGATTGTTACAATATGATTTTTGAAAATCCAAAGTGGATATTTTGTGGAAGATTCTAGAATATCTATTTCAAAGAATGGCATTTCCTTTGATTCTTCCAGTTCTCCAGGAGGGCTTCTTCTACCTAACATCCTTTTGTAGGTCTGATGGTTTCTCTGTTCAGTTGGATTTGGGAATCCACCAGTTGTGCTCACTTGTTATTTTACTGGTACAGAAACACAGTGTTCAGTTTCTCTGTGCTGGTCACCCAGTCTGGAGAGACATCAAGACTCTAAAGGCTTTTCCATAGTTCTAGCCTCAAAGTGAATTTTGATACTGAAGTTTTGCAAGCATTTGAAGGATACCCTGCAGAACTGTTTTTCTGTCACTTTAAGAGGAAGCACTGCCACATGACTTTAAGTTCATTTTATGCAGCTTCTATAATAGAAAGCCTCGGTTTTGTGCTCGCACTTTTCATGGGCTGCTCTCAGTTTCAAGATAAGTGGCTTTGGGCTCCATCAAGATTCCCTCTGCTTTTTTATCAAGTGCTTGTGAAATAAGTTTACTTTTTTGGTGTTTGCTTCAATTCAATTCATACCTCACCTGGCAGAAATCCCTGATAGTAAATGAAATGTAGATGGTATATAACCTTCTAAGTTTTTAACACTGGTATGTATTTCTCTGACTTTTTTATGTCATTGATCAGACTTCTTGGGCCCTGAGAAGAGAATGAGAAGTTAATTGCTTGTGATCCCATGCTGCATGTTGTGATTATGTTGTAAGAAACATGCTCACCTGTCCAAACCAAAAGAATGAACTAAGAGACAGGAGGTTCAGTAAAAAACAAGGCTTTACTTTGATGACAGCTTTGCAATATCAGGTCTCATGCAGGACCAGGTATCTGGAGGGAGCAGGCACATTCAGACTGGGTACCAGCACCTCTTTATCCCCTAGAGTGCAAGGTTCCTTCCCTGGTTTTCATAGGCTGAGTACTAGGGTGTATACAGTCTTCCCAAAGGTCAGCTAGGTTTTACTGTCTCCTAGAGGATTTTTTAAATACACCTTTAGTTGCTCCCACCTCCTTTGCTCTCTTATGGATGGGAAAAGTCTTCTTGGGGTGTATGCATTCTGACATGTATGCAGCTCTTACTTCCATACCTAAGTTGCTGTTTATAACAGAGAGATTTCTATCTCTGTTGGTCAGAGTTTCCCCATCTCATTTGTTCAGGGGATGTTCAGGGGCATGGACCATGGATCTGCTTTGGTACTACTGTATAATTTTCCTTTCTGCTCTGTTTCCCCTCTGGCTGCCTTTCTTACATCCTGATTTTACATTTAAGGCTAAATACTGTATTCTAAAAATGGACCATTGGACTTTCTATTTCTCACAATTAAGTCTGCCATTGATTTGTTATCTGACACATAAAGGCAAAGTTTCTCCTTATTGGACATCGAAAAGGACAACAAAAAATAAAATTGAGTTTGCAAACTTTCTAGCTTATTAATGTTCACAGTCATCAGTAAATATATTTTATTAGCAGTGAATTTTCCTGGTTGGTTATGGTTCTGTTAATGTCAATCTTTTAGTCCATTTAGAAAGAGACTCTCCATGTCTTAGCGGCAAGGTAAAGGCTTACAAATCAAGTCAAATGTAGACCGTGGAATAGCTCCAGAAATGTTCATTTCAAGCCTCTCATTTCTCCTGAGATTTGTTTGGTGGGCCTCTGTATCACCGCTCTTTGAAGACAAGTCCTGATATCATCAGTGACTAATGATCAGCTCACTGCATTGGGAGGCTGAAGAAAGTACCCCTGGCTTCAGTCTTGCTTTTCCTAATTAAAAGTGCTTAATAACTCTTTTATTGAAACTAGATAAAATTCTTATTTGGGAAACTTAATTTAAAGTGGGACCTGTCAGCTATGTGGCACTTCTATCCCACTCTCATCTCTCTACAAATTGAAAGAGAGTGAATTGTGTTTTAATACTCTCTAGAAGGATAGAGGGAGCAGGAGCATTATAATGTATGGAATAAAACAGTGTTTGCTTTCACTTGATCTGAAGACAAGTCTTATAATGAACTCAAACAGTTCGGTTTTGTTTTACATTTATGTAGCTATGTTATTCTAAAAATGTTGCTATGAAGCCCTTAGGCAGATTGCTTTTTATTCTAAATTGCTGAATGGGCACCTCCTCTTGCACACCTGCTTTTAACAGCACCCATCTGGTTTTAATCCATCTCTCCAGACTTATTAAAGGGAATCTCAGTATACATAGGACCTGGCCCTAACTCAAACTCCTGTCCTTCCAGAATAACTTTCTTCTGCTTCCCATCAGATCATTTAGACTGGAGGGCATAGGACCTGGCACATAACACCCTCTGGATTCTGAGTCCCCCTTTGTGAGGTATGTATTTTGGGGTGATGTATCTGGTTGAGGGGGCAGGGCCTGGCAGGGAGGCAGAGTCTGCACAGGGATGACCCTAAGCATAGTAACTTCAGGAACAATGAGAGTGAGATGTTCTTCCCACTTTGTATACACAAAATTCCTGAAGAGAAAGTCAATATATAATATTTCTTTCTGTGGAAGAAAAATAATGCAAAGGAGATGACAAAATCTGCCCAAGTCATTGTTTTGTCTTATGGACCTGTGAGAGAAAAGAAGAATCTTAAAAATTGTTGTACTTGTTTCTATTGTTCTTTTCTACTAGCTAGATAGTAAATTATTTTTTAATTAATTTTTTATTTATATATGACAGCAGAATGCATTACAATTCTTATTACACATATAGAGCACAATTTTTTATATCTCTGTTGTATACAAAGTATTTTCACACCAATTTGTGTCTTCAAACATGTACTTTGCATAATAATGTTCATCACATTCCACCATCATTTCTAACCCCATGCCCCTTCCCTTCCCTTCTGACCCCTCTGCTCTATCTAGAGTTCCTCCACTCCTCTCATGCTCCCTCTCCCTGCCCTACTATGAATCAGCTTCCTAGTATCAGAGAAAACATTTGGCATTTGGTTTTTTGAGATTGGCTGACTTCACTTAGCATTATCTTCTCTAACTCCATCCATTTACCTGCAAATGCCATGATTTTATTCTCAGAACTCAAAAAGCTAAGCACCCAAAAACAAATAATCCAATCAATAAATGGGTCAAGGACCTGAACAGACACTTCTCAGAAGATGATATGCAATCAAACAACAAATACATGAAAAAATGTTCGTCACTAACAATTAGAGAAATGCAAATCAAAACTACTCTAAGATACCATTTCACTCCAGTCAAAATGGCAGCTGTTACAATCAGCGTTGGCGAGGATGTGGGGGAAAAAGGTACACTCATACACTGCTGGTGGGACTGCAAATTGATCAGCCAAGGTGGAGAGCGGTATGGAGATTTCTTGGAAAATTGGCAATGGAATCACCATTTGACCCAGCCATCCCTTTCCTCGGTCTATACACAAAGGACTTAAAAACAGCATACTACAGGGACATAGCCACCTCAATGTTTATAGCAACACAATTCACAATAGCTAAACTGTGGAGCCAACCTAGATGCCATTCGGTGGATGAAAGGATTAAAAAAAAATGTGGCACAGTGGAATATTATTCAGCAATAAAAGAGAATAAACTATTTTAAACTAGAAAGTTTCCCCTTTTCAAAATTTTCACAGAATTTTTAATGAATTGGTATTTAATCTTATGAAAATATATTTTGAAAATAAAAGTTAAAATTTTCCTCTAAAATATGTATAGAAATTGGCATTGTAATTCTACTCCTATGTATTTATCCCCTCCCAGTGGTTTTATTCTGTGTTTTATGGTCATTTCTCTAATTTCTGATCTCTAATTTAAAAGATTTTCCTGAAATTCTCATTTCCCTTGATTGGGTAGTATGCATACCTTACTGTCTGTGTTTTGTCATTGAAAGTCTACCATTATTGTTTCTTGGATGAGAACTCCGAGTTCTTTTCTTATATTGGCTTTCAAAACTATTGTTTTCAAAAATCTCAGTCATAGAACAAAGTCTTAGTCACAGAACAGTTAATTTTTTTCTTAATTTTTAACTTAGGTAAGTAAACAATCTACAGAAATTAATTACATAGTTACATCATTTAGTGTATTTGCTCATTTCTTATTTTTATGTTGAGCAAAACTTTTGTGTCATTTCTACCTTTACTGATTTTTGTAAAAAAAAAATTAAAAAAAATCTTTTTCAGGCTAATGTATTGTACATTCCCTAACCAGCACGTCTTAAATGTCTGCATAGGTACTGGAAAGTTGTCACTTACTCAATGATGTAAATGTTTTTTGACTCCTATATTCTTTTGTCATTAGTTTGCCCTCACCATAATCAAGCAACTCGGGATGGCTAATTAAGCATGAGACAAATCCAGAATATGAAACTTAAATGTATTTCTAATGTTTATATTTTGTGTATTCTACTGGCACAAGGGTTTTTTCTATCTAAATATGTTCATTAGATTTTATTAAAACATTTTTCAACTATCTGAAAAATTAGTTGTTCATGACAATTTTTCCTTATCCTTTGGTAGTCATTTTTTGTTCCCACATGAGTCTAGAATTCATCTTCATTTTCTAATTTATAATCATGAGTTCATATTTGATATTTCATAACTGCTTATAATGATTAAACTCAATAGCTAACATTAATTTGTTGATACAACTGATTTGCATTTTTTTTCCTTGAAGATACACCTTCTTGGAGACATTTTGTCATCAACTCCTTGGAAATTTGTGTGGTCCCCTTGAATTTGTGTGCACTTCCCTTGGTGGGTCATCCTTTAATATTAAGCGATTCTCAGAACAGTGTCACACTAGAGAAGGATTATTGAGAAAATAATATGAGATGTTCATACTTAATACTCTCATTATTAAAACTCCTATAATCATTTTGCCCAAATTATATTGTTACATTGTGTGATGTATGAATATGAAACAACATATCCCACCAGTACATGCAGCTACAATTCACTAGTATTAAAAAGGCAGAAAAAATAAATAAACTCCTATCATCAATCTCTCTACCCCCATTCCTTTCCATTTTTTCCTCCCATTTACACTTTTTTTGCTTAATATTCTTTTTGAAAATCCTGTTTGTATATAGAATAATAAATGCTTAATGATTGTATTTTTCCCACCAATGTCTCAGTCACATAACAGTTAATTTTGTAAGTAGTATCCACTATATTTAAGGATAGCAAATCTTATTACCTGGCTCTGTATTATTTCCTACTTAGTGGTGCACCATTTGTTTAATCAAAGGGTTAAATTTTACCCTAGCAAAAATTTAAAAAGCACAAATAATTTGTTTAAATAGTCAATGCATGAAATTAATGTATCTCATTATTAACAATTCTGATAATATTCACAGTAATAAAGTATTTCAATTCAATAGCAAGAAAACAACCCAATCAAAAGATGGGCAAGAGGCCAGGGAAACTTACAAATGGCCTAAAAGATATGAAGTGCTCATCATCCCTAATCATCAAGGAAATACAAATTAAAACAACAATGAGTTATCACCCCATACCTGTTAGAATAGCTATAATCAAGAAGATGAAAGGTAGCAAGTGTTGCAGAACACCTTTGACGAGAATGTAAATTAATACAGCCATTATGGAAAACAGTAGTAGTTCTGCAGAAAACTAAAAATAGAATTGCCACATGATCCAGTAATCTCACTTCCAAAGAAATTGAAATCAGTATGCCAAATAGGTATTTTTATGCTGGTGTTCATTGCAGCATTAATTCACAATAGCCATCAGTGGTTGAATAGATAAAGAAAACGTATCTGTACTCAGCATAATACCATTAGGTCTTATTGAGGTTGGGTTTTGTGGGGGAGGGTTACTGTCTTTTGTAACAACATGGATGAGCCTGGAGGATGTTATGCTGTAGTTAATCAGGCACAGAAAAACAAATACTGTATGATCTCTAGAGTCATCTAGATTGAACACATAAATGTGTGGAGTAGAGCAATGCTTACCAGAGGCTGGAGAAGAATGGTGGGCAGAGAAAGAGGAAATGTTGAAATGTTGATCAAAGCATAAATATTTTCAGTTAGACTACAGAAATATGTTTTTTTGGGGGGGCACAGAACAATGGCTATAATAAGTATTTTATGTTTTTAAACTCAGTAGACTTTAAATATTTTCATCACAAAAATATGTATGTCAGGTGATAGATTTGTTCATTTATGTGATTGAATCATTCTGCATTGTAAACTTATGTTGAAACATCACAATATACCAAATAAAAATGCACAAATATTTGTCAATTAAAATTTAAAAGTTGAGAAATAATAGAAATTTCTTCCTATTAAATAGCCACTTTAGAAATCCTACATATGGCATATGAATGACTCTTTTCTTAGGAAACTTAGTCATTAAGGTAATAGAGAAGCCTATAGGAAAATACAAATAATAGAAACACAAACATCCTTTTTATTAGGTAAAAGTTAAAAACAATTTTCCTATCCTTTTCCAATATGATTTGTATTCAGGTAATATGTAGTTATAGTCATGGAAAGTATAGAAGTATGACTAGAATTGTTTCTAAAATTACATATATCTGTTGTACATTGGAACCATTTTCTCTGTGTGGGTGAGTCAGACCCAGGCCTTATCTGAGCTGGGTTAAGGAGGCCAACTAACTCATCACTATAATCGACCTTTTGTCCACTTTTAGCTAATGAATTATGAAAGAAAAGGACCGTAACAAAGAACAGTGAGAGAAACCTGACAATTGATAAATCTTCACTCTGCAACATTGTATTTCTATCCTGAAATGAGTCTGCTCAACCTCTTACACACTCCATCAATAGGACCTGTACCTTGACCTGGTTTTTCAGTGGGCAGTGATGGATTTGCACAGCTCCATCAAAACTCTTTCACCCAGATTCTAGTAGAACCGACACAAATGCTTCATGGCTATGGATTTGGGTTGGGGTGAAGTCCATGGCCTTGGAGCACTGCCAAAGTGAATGGCACACCCTGGACCCCACAGCGTGGTCTCATTATCACTTTGTTCTAATAAACTGAGCTGCCAAGTCACAGAAGCACTCATGTCTCCAGAAATCCTGTTAAGGCTCTTTGATTTACTTTTCTGTGGTATTTGAGATTTTTGAGTAACTCGAGTAGACTTCTTTCTTGCTGTGACCTCATTTTTTTTTCTCACTCAAGGCTGTTATTTCTTTATGTTGCACCTGTGAGTCAGACAAAACTTTTTCAATTTTATACAGACTGATTCAGATGGCTTCAGTGAGAGTTCTGCCAGGCTATAGAACTGTGCTCCATAAAAAAAAAGCAAATCTGTTGCTAGTCTCAGAGGTAGAGTATACTTTGGAGTTAGAATCTTGATTGGCATAGCTATGGTTTGGGATTTATGAGTGACTGTGAGAGATGAACATTTTTGGCTAGGTAAATAAGCCCTACTTTGGGACAGTAGTGGGAGCTAAACTGTTGCTGTTTCTGGAAGTCAGGTGGGAGCGAAGAGATGTCTGTGAGGCACATAAGAAAAATATGTAAGTTCATTAGCATTTGCAAATTCCAAGTAGAGAGATAAGTCACAGTTCAATAGGCTTTTTAATCAGAATCCTATTACCTGCAGGGAATTATTATGTATGAGCCTGTATTTTCAAAGGACAAAAACTGAGCAAATAAAAAAACCACTAGTGGACTAGCCAGGCCATTATCTTCTAATGACTATAGAGGAAGCAACACCTGCCATTCTAATATAGATCAGCTCCTTTCTTGAGGTGCCTCTGCTAACATCCTATTGGCCAAAACAAATTAATTGACCAAAACCAAAATCAAAGACTCTCCTTATAACAATTAGTTTCATATTACTATCCTGGTGCTTTGGGTCTTGATTTTTCTATAGTTGTCTTCAATGCAATACTATTTAACATATCCAAACCATCTATGATTTAGAATAATTTCCACAAAGAATTAATTAATAGGTTTGTTACATGAAAGGACATAAAAACATTGTTCCTGATCTTGGGAATACATATAATTCCCTACTCTTAATGAGCTTCTATTTTAATGTGGAAATAGAAAAGTAAGCTAAAGTTGTCAATCAGCATTTTTAAGACCTATTACAGAGAGCTGTGTAGAAAGTGAATGGAAGTAGTTTCTGATTCCTTTACAGAATAGAATGCATTAAAAATGAATCTGAAACAGATGAGAAACAACTTCTTCATGAGGCTAAAGATAGATGTGATACATATCTTGAAAAGGATGTAGTGTAGACAGATGCACAGAAGGGGAGAGAATGAGAATATTCAACTGGTTGAAGGACTGAAAACTGCATACTCAAGAAATTATGTATACTACATATACATTATATATACACATTTATATATATACATTTTATATATCTGTGCACACACTTATTTTATATATATATATATATATATATATATATATATATATATAATTACATTATATACTCTATATATACACACACACATTATAACAGAGTTAGATTAAAAGGCCCCCAATCTTTTGTTTTGTGCAGTACTTACTTAATTCCTAGGAGTAGCCATTACTAAAGGAGTACATAATGTTATTCATAGAAATAATATTTAATACCAGGCATGGTGACTCACATCTATAATCCCAGTGGCTTAGGAGGCTCAGGCAGAAGGATCATGAGTTAAAAGCCAGCCTCAGCAAAAGTGAGGAACTAAACAACTCAGTAAGACCCTGTCTCTAAATAAAATACAAAATATGGCTGGGGATGTGGCTCAGTGGAGTGCCCCTGAGTTCAATCCCTTTACTCCCCCCCAAAAAGGAAAAAAATGAAATAGAATTTAAGAAAAATTATGGAGATTAAAGTTAAAATAGACATTGTTTCTAGATGATGATGATGATAATCTAGATATCAATATTGAAATAGGACAATAGGACAAGGAAGGAAGAAATGGATATAAGTTTATGAAAGGAAAGACTGTGCTTCTCACCTCCGAATGGAGGAATGGATGCAGTGCTGAGCATATGGTAATTGCTCAGTAAGATTTTGTTGAATGTATCTTCCACAGTTTGAAATAGCCATGTGATCTTATTTCTCCCCATGTGTATATCATTTGCCTTACTATTACTTATGGAAGTATCCTAAGAGTCCACACAGGCACCAATATCATATATTACTTTCATTCATGTGTAGACTAGTACAGTTTTCATTTTGTGTCTCAAATATCTTTACTCCCCATGTATCTCATCTTTTTGTTATTCTTTAAACAAAATATTTTTATAGTATTGTTTCTCTGTATTGAATTCTGAATCATTTCTAAATCTCTATATTCTTTTATATTTTATCTACTCTAGTTTCAGCTATTTTTCATTTTGTTTCCATTTTCAACATTATACTGAAACAGCTTACAATGATTCACAAATTCTTTCATTATATGTATCAACATATCTGATCTACTGTTAAATCTGTTCATTATATTTTAAAATTTCATGTTATTTTTAGACATTTGTTTTTTCTGTTTTGCCAGTTTGAGTTTGGGATTCTTTGGAATGCTTGACCATTTTGTAATTTCATATTTTAATTTTATATATTTAGCTATAATATATCCTTTTCTGAAAACCATTATCAATAATCAGTTTTCTTCTGTTTATGGTCACTCATGATGATTTGTATTCTTGTATATTTTGTTGATCTTTCACTGGAGATCATGTTTAGTACATCTTTCCATTGAAAATCTGAGTACCTTAGTTGGAAGATTAGGTGTCAGTATTGCTTCTTTTGTGATCAAAGGGTACACTTCAGATGTGCAACTACTTTTAGCCCACTTCCAAAATTAAAACTTGCTGGGTGAACCTGTCTTTAGTGCTGCCTATAATGTCTTTAAAACACAGCTATGGTTTCTTCTAGAAGTATGTACTAGTGGAGCAGCGGGGGCAACAATGATGTCTTTTACCATTTGTATTCTGTAGTGACATATTATCACTTCGGATATTCTCTATTGGTCACACAGATCAGTGTTGATACATTGTGGGAGGAGATTGCAGGAAGGTATCAATGTCAGCCACCAGGGATTATTGTGGGGGCATTTTGGAGTCTAACACAAGATCCAAACATCATTAGCACTGCATATACTGATTAAATTTTTGACATAGTCCCTGAAACTCAGTAAGTATGAACAAACCCATTATATTCCCACTCAAACCCTTTGCACTATATCAATAAAGACACCATCATTTGCTCTTCCTCTGATATTCTCAACCTGGATTAGTGGATCCACCATCTACCCTACCCAGTTAGACAGAAGTCTAGAATTTTTTTCAATTTCCCTTTCCCTCTATTGACATGCCATCTAAATATTTAAAAAACTATTCAAATCTTATTACCCCACTTCTCTAATTTCCACTGTTTAGATCACCATCATCTTCTAATATCTACCTACTCCACCCACATTCCAGTCTTATCCCATAATTCAGAAAAGTGGTCATTATAGAGATTGAAGCAAGCCACTTATTTGCCTAAAGCTAGGATCAAATTTATATGCCTACAACAGATGAAAAATGTATTACTTGGAAAATAAAGGGGGAATACAAATGGCAAAGGTAAGCTGTCAAATTTCCAAATGAAATGAAAATAGAGAATTAACTTTTTTTTTTCCTCAATTGGATTCTTGACATAACCCCCAATAACCTTATGGTTTAAACATCATTTTTAGATGATGAAAAATGACATTTCAACTAATATCAATCAACAACTTAAAATGGTGCATAAAGAAAATCATAGCAAACCTATAAAGTAGCCACAAGTGTACCATTTTTTCTAGAACATCATTCCATAAGGCAAGAGTTGACAAGCAAAATTACTGATTTGCTCTTCAACCAATAATAGATGCAAATTCAAGAAAAAAAATAGAAATATTATATATGCATAACATTTTCCTAAGACACTTTTATGAGGCCAAAGATATTCTGATGCTTCTACTCTTTTCTACCTCTGTTTCTCACCTGCATTTCCTTCAAAATGTGCAAAAATCAGATTTTTAAAAAATAGTGAAACATTATTACAAAAGAAACTTTGTTGCATGTACTGTAGGTCACAGCACTGTCATTTACTCATGCTGCCTCAATATTTAGTATTAATACTGTAAATGTGATGCAGTGAACCAAGAGAATAGACTAAACATACAGTCTTGGCATAGAGAAAATATGCTCTATCTCTAAGGCAAGAGTCAAGAATGAACCGATATTAGATATGAGGAATCCCTAAAACTAAACTAGCTCTACTGCCTTCATTTTCATTGGTGATGAAACTGAGGCCCTAGGGGAAAATATTATATTATTTAAATATTTAAATAATGTTTAAGAAAAATTTCAAGCATGAAGGCAGCAGGCAGATTTCATAAATATGCTTAATACCAAAGAGCCAATCCTTTAAAGGGATTAAATATAATAAATCAGAAAAAATGTATATACTTTATATCAAAGATAAAAATAATATATATACATTAATCTTCACAGTAGTCTAAATGGGAGGCTCTTTGGGATTATTTGTAATCTAACAAATTAATTAAAATAAGTATGCATTTATTTCAACAAAATTTAAAATAAAAATTCTACCATTCATTTCATGAAATAAGTACTACTAATCTTGATAAATGAAACTAAAAGTACTAATTAATGACTGATAATATCTGGATAAAAAGCATAGTTTCATGGTAAGATATTGTAACATAGGAATCAATTAGGAAACTGTAAAATCAATTTTATAATCAGAAAACAGAAACCTTGAGCTGAAACTTAGAGAATAATTGTGTTTATTTCACAAATAATAGTACCAGATTCTTGGCTTATGGACATCAGGAAAATGATCTGAAAAGCCATATGGACACTTTCTTACACATTAAATAAAAGAAAACTTGATGCTTATTAAATACTTTGTACATGGTATTTAATACCAGTTATGATAACTATATATATTTTAATTACTCCATATTAAATATGGAGAATGATGAGTATCAATGTGGCATATTAATACATTATATAACATAATTTTATTTTTGCTGCCCAGTGTCTCCTCTTCTCTTCCATTTCTCCCCTTCCCATACTCCACTGATTTCCCTTGTACTTTCCTGTCATCTTATTTTTTCTCAACAGCTTCCATATATGAGAGAAAACATAAAATATTTGTCTGAATTTGGCTTATTTCACTAAACGTGATGATCTCCATTCCCATCCATTTTCCTGCAAATGGTTTAATTTCATTCTTCTTTATAGCTGAATAAAACTTCATCATGTATACATACTGCATTTTCTTTATCCATTCATCTATTAATGGATTTTTAGGTTGATTCCATAACTTGGTTATTTTTAATTGTGCTGCAATAAATATGGATATGCATATATCTAAAAATGTTGCTGACTAATTCTTCTGGACAAATACTTAGGGATGTCATAGCTAAATTAGATGGTAATTCAGTTGTTAGCTTTTTGAGGAACCTCCATATTCATTCCCACAGTTATTGTACTAGTTGACATTGTCACCAACTATATGTAAGAGTTCCTTTTTCCCTACAACTTTGCCAACATTTGTTTTATTTGTGTTCTTGAAGACTGGCATTCTATCTTGAGTGAGATCCTTATAGACTTTTAATTTGCATTTTTCTGATGAACAAAGATTTGGGTGGCTATTAGTGCTTCCTTTAAGAAGTGTGTTTTTAGTTCATTTTCCCATTTATTGAATGAGTTATTTATTTTCTTTTTGGTGTTGTTTTTTGTATTCTTTGTGTATTCTGGATGTTAATCCTCTGTCAGAAGAATAGCTTGTAAAGTTCTTCTCCCATTGCAAAGTGCTGGGAGCCATCAGCCAAGTAGGTATGACAAATTCCTTGCCAGCTTACTCCCATGCTGTCTAGTGGAAGGACTTCTGAAAAGTGACCTTGCTCAAGGACCAGGGCAGGATCCGTGTTTAGGGTGTTCCCCCTTTAGAATAGGACAGTTTAGCATAATAGGAGATTAGGGTGTTCCCCCTTTAGAATAGGGCAGTTTAGCATAATAGGAGATTAGGGTGTTCCGCCTTTAGAATAGCGCGTATCCTGCTGCTGAGTTCCTCTTGAGTGCTTAGGGTCAGACAGTATATTTTGGGAGACAGAAGCCCATGCGGAGTGGATTTGGGCAGAGTAGTGCATTTGGGCAGAAGTGGATTTGGGCAGAGAACGTGGATTCCCCCAGAACGTGTTTGTAGACGGCCGGTGTGAGTTCGGGAATAAAGAATTGCTGTTTGAATCTACAAGCTGGTGGAGACTCGTGATTTGTGGCCAGCCAGAGACTGCGGCATTTGGTGGCTCGTACGCGGAATGCCTGAAGCTTGGGGGTAAGTGAAATTACTCGCCCCTGAAGGAGAGCAAAAGAATGGGTGACCATTTCAAAAAACAATGTGTTCTTGTTCTAATTTATTTTGTTTTTATTTCAAGTTGCCTGTTCCTAGAACTTTCTCAGGCAAACTGGGGAAAATGGTTGACTCAAGGTTTTAAGTTGTTCGCCTCCAAGGAAGAGAAATTGTTCGAGAAAGGAGGCACCCCAGTAAGACCAAGAGCAGTTAGGGCATATGTTGATACAATACAAAAATGCAGCCCATGGCTTTTTAACGAGAAGTTATTAAATATATCATTTGGACCATCATGGTATCCTGTAGAAGGATTTTTCTTCAACCAGAAAGAGATGGCTAATTCTGTTTACTACGCTTGTCTAAGATCTTGGTTTTTACAGACATATGATTAATTTACAAAGCTAAAGTGTTAAAATATCAACCACTAAATATGAAATCAAGTACTCTTTACTTATTAAGTTCCATAAGGTAATATATTTAAACATTATGTGTGTTTTCATAAATTGGTAAATGGAGAAAAAAAAGTTTAATATTGCTTTAGTCTGTGTCTTTGCTGAAACAAGGTTACTACGAGTTAAGATTCTATCAGGTGTAATTTATATACAAAGAGTATAAAAAATTTCAATTGGGTTTCAATTACAGTATTATAGTACCATAAAAAAACATGAAAGTATTTCATCTTATTTAAGTGGAGTAATTTGTCTAAATCAGAAATTTTATAAGGGTTATTTCAGAATGTGAATTTTTAAAAAAGGGTTATTGGTTAAAAAAGAGATTAAAAGATTCAAGATGTAAAAACATATTTTAATATAAGAGGTTAAAAAAAAGAAATGTTTCTAGATGAGAGATAATCTCTGTGTGGTAAAGTAAAAAGTTGTAAAATGCCATTTAAAAAGATTTTGAGGAAACTAAACTTACTTTAAAAGCTTGAGAAAAAAAAAGGTATGTGTACATGGCAGATTGAGACAAAGCTTCTTAATGGAGTAAAAAAGGCCTTTGGTTGAAGGGCAGCCATGTAAACTAATATTAAGCGATTTAAACAGAATCTAAGCCTCGTTTAAAAGAGTAAAGCTGTAGGTGGTGAAAAAATACATTTAAAAGTACAGTATAGATGATAATTAAAAGGCTTTTAAAGGTTAAATTGAAGGTGGTTAAGATGCCTTCATGACGGAGGAAAAAAAAAAACAGGATAATGGGAAGATAATAGGATAAAAGATATTTAGATAAAGAAGATTAAAAATTTTAAGTGGAAAACTTTTAGACAGAAGTACAGAAAAGTAAAAAAAAAGAGAGAAGATGTAGGAAGATAAAAAAGATAAGAAAAAATTTTAAACCCACAAAATAGGTAACAAAAGAAAACTAGGAAGAAAAAAAGCAACTAAGGGTAAATGTACAACCTTAGGGGAAAAAAAAAACTAGAAGATAGAAATAAGATAGAAAATGGTTGAAAATGTAAAGTAAAGGTATTTCAAATAGAAAATGCAAAAAGCTAAGACAACTATTAGATACAGACGTACTTATTAAAGCAAAAAGAGGGAATTGGAAAGGGGTATATATCCCCCAAAGATAAACTTAAAATAACCCTTTTTACTCTAAACTTTTTAAATTTGGATTCATCAGGACTTAGTGCTGCTGAAAGACATATGTATCCAAAAAATGTACATAAGACTAAAGTACTTTGGAAAGATATTCTAACAGGACAATGGAAAGATCCTGACCCAGTGATTTTCTTGAGTCGGGGTTCTGTTTGTTTTTCCACAGGGAGAACAGCAACCGATTTGGATTCCAGAAAGACTAACTAAAACGATTTCTACAAATCGAAAAGAAGATGATTTGACTCAAATCCATAACAGCTGATATCCAGAACTCTAGCTTGGCCATTCTTACATCTGCGACTGTGATTAACCAGGAGCTTTATTCAACATCTATTTTATTATTGCATTTTTCCACATCATAAGGTTCTATTTTTATTTTTTGAGCTCATACAAACCTAGGTTAATGTTTTTCTGATCAGTTTTATTTTTTTGACTATGGAGTTTTTAAACATTGCAATGGAGATTTCACCTAGGTAAAGCTACAAGGCCTTTATTATTATCTTATGTGTTGTACGTTTGTTTGCACATTTGTGTTTTGTGTTGTATGTCTGTGTGTCCATATTTCATATATGAGGAGCGCTCATGAAAAAATGGATCCGAATTATTTATTTTTTATTCACGTGATTTAAATGGCTTAATTTAAATTAAGTAAACAGCTGTTAAGGATTCTTTTTAAAGGTGGTTAACAGATCTGCTTGTTTACTAATTTAAATCAGGTAAACAGCTGTTAAGGATTGTTTTTTAAGTAGGTTAACAGATCTGTTTGTTTACTTTCACCTTTCCTTTTCATTATATTGAATAATTCTTTTCAGGATAATGTCTTTTTAGCATCATTGCCAGAATTCCTATCTTCATTCCAATGAATATAACTCAACAAGTATGCTCAATCAAGGAGTCAACTTATTTTGGGAGGCAACGGACTTTGGGAGGAGACGGACATATTGATAGATTCTTCCACTTTGAACTGCTTGCAGAACTTGCCTGGACTATGTAACTACGTTTAGTGTAGCTAATTGTGGTAATGCTGGCATATCTTTGCTGATGGTGTCACCAGTGATCTTTGCTGATGATGTCACCAATGATGCAATTTTTCCAAAGGAACTGTCAATTGGCTTGGTGTCGTGGCATTTCTGTATCCTCCTCCCTTCTGCTAGTGATGGTCTAAATTTGGGGGCCAATGGCTATATGCTGGACCGGCAGTCAGTGACGGGTATGATCCAATTGCAGTGGTATCAACCTAAGACAGGAGGCTGACGCCTAAAGGTCAGTTGCCTAAAGGTCAGTTTTCCGATGACGGGAAAAAACCATATGTTGAATTGGACAACCTACCAGGCGCGGTCCTTAAGCCACATTAACCTCACTCCCCCACTGGCACCAAGGCCAAATTTGGGGGCCAACAGACGTGAGGCAAAGAACCTCACCCCCCCACTGGTGCATAGACCTATCCACAAGTATGGCTGTATGCTGGACCGGTAGTCAGTGACGGGTATGATCCAGTTGCAGTGGTATCAACCTAAGACAGGAGGCTGACACCTAAAGGTCAGTTTTCCAATGACGGGTAAGAGCCATATGTTGAACTGGACAACCTACCAGGCACGGTCCTTAAGCCACATTACTTGTTGTTTAATTAATCAGAAGGGGGGAGATGCTGGGAGCCATCAGCCAAGTAGGTATGACAAATTCCTTGCCAGCTTACTCCCATGCTGTCTAGTGGAAGGACTTCTGAAAGGTGACCTTGCTCAAGGACCAGGGCAGGATCCGTGTTTAGGGTGTTCCCCCTTTAGAATAGGGCAGTTTAGCATAATAGGAGATTAGGGTGTTCCCCCTTTAGAATAGGGCAGTTTAGCATAATAGGAGATTAGGGTGTTCCCCCTTTAGAATAGGGCGTATCCTGCTGCTGAGTTCCTCTTGAGAGCTTAGGGTCAGACAGTATATTTTGGGAGACAGAAGCCCATGCGGAGTGGGGAGTGGATTTGGGCAGAGTAGTGCATTTGGGCAGAAGTGGATTTGGGCAGAGAACGTGGATTCCCCCAGAACGTGTTTGTAGACAGCCAGTGTGAGTTCGGGAATAAAGAATTGCTGTTTGAATCTACAAGCTGGTGGAGACTCGTGATTTGTGCCCAGCCAGAGACTGCGGCAGCAAAGGTCACTCTTCACTCTTATTTTCTTTGCTGTGCCAAATCTCTTAAATTTGATACCACCTAATTTATGAATCCTTAGTTGTATTTTCAGAGGTAAAAGGAGTTCAATTCAGGAAGTTGGTGCCTGTCCCTATATATTGAAATATTTTCCCTATTTTCTGCTGGCCACTGAAATGTTCCTGGTGTCTATTTGGAGTTAACTTTTATACAGGGTGAAAAATAGGGATCTAATTTCATTATTCTATATTTGGATATCCAGTTTTCCCAGCACTATTTGTTTAAAAGACTTGTTTTCTTTTCCTCCATTGTTTAGGTTTGGCATCTTTGTTGAGAATCAGATGACTGTAGGTGTTGAGAGCCACAGCCCAAGGGACCCCAGCAAACTTTCAGACTGCCAGCTGATGATTGGCTCACAGCGGCCCCAGCAACATCTAGCTGATTGGCTCCTCTGTGGTGATGCTCATTGGAGATGCTCATTGAGCTGTTTCCCCTCCCTTTCAGACTACCAGCTGATGATTGGCTCACAGCGGCCCCAGCAACATCTAGCTGATTGGCTCCTCTGCGGTGATGCTCATTGGGCTGTTTCCCTGCCCTTTCAGGTCACGGAGCTGCTCATTGGGACTTTTTTGGCTCCGCTCACGTGACCCAGCCAATCATCCTCAAGAGCAGGAGGATTGTGGGAGGTGGAGAGGCTGGTGGTTGGGGGAGAGGCTTGTGGGAAGCTGCTGGTGGCAGTTGGGCTCTGAAGGTTTTTCTGAGGAGCTGTTTTGTTTGGCGTGTGTGGTTCTAAAAATAAAGTTTGTTTCTTTTGACAAGTGGCTCCTGAATTGTGCCCAGCCATACTGCAGCATGTAGGTGTATGGGTCTGCCTTTTTGTCTTCTATTCCATTGATCTATATGTCTGTTTTTATGTCAGTTTCATGCTGTATTTATTACTGTACCTCTGTAGTCTATTTTGAAATTGGGTGTTTTATGCTTTTCAGCATCTTCTCTTTGGCTCAAGATTGTTTAGGCTGTTCTGGGTCTTTTGTTCTTTATATGAATTTTAGGATTATGCTTTTCTAGTTCTGTGAAAAATTGCACTGGATTTTGAAAGGAATTGTATCGAATGTGTGGATAATTTTTGGTAATCTGGTCATTTTAGCAATATTCATTTTGCCTATTGCTGCAGTGTTCTCTTATTTTTATCATAGAGGTTTTTTACCTCTTTGGTTAGGTTTATTCATAGAGATTTTTAAGCTATTGTAAATCAATTCTTTTAAAATCTTATCAGATTCATTATTGATTGGTATTGAACACAGACAATGACTTTTGCTTATTGATTTTGTGTTCTATGCAAGTGAATTTGTTTATCAGATCTAGAAGACTTCTGGTGGAATCTTTTAGTATCCTCTAAGTATAGGAGCATATTATCTGCAGATAGTGATAATTTGACTTATTTTCTGCTCTTATCCTGTTACTTTTTTTATCTAATTGCAATGGCTAAAATTTCAGGTAGTATATTGAAAAGGAGTGTGGTACAAGCAGACATTTAAAGTTCCATTTCCTGAAAATTTACCTAGCTGTTGTGGCCAGTACACTCCAACCTTGCTGAATACCTTGAAGCAGCCTTCCTCATAGGCCGCTGTCCCCAATAGAGACCAACGGCCATCCGTCAGGTAGCCACTAGTTTTATTCCATGTGAGAAAAGAAAGGGGTTGAAAAGAATAGAAGATGGTCTCCTGTGCTCTATGAACTGCTCTGGGATACTCCTATAGCAAATTAATTTACTTCATTGTCCAAGGGTATGTTTAATGAGGTATTATTTTCATAATAGGAGAGTGATAAGCTTTAGTTACTAACTCTAGAAGAGGAGCAAGTCGCAAAATATTTATTTGGGAGTTCTTGGGGGAAATTTGAATGTTATGTAGTTGGAGATTAGCATAGGATTTCAGATATTAAAAATAGAGAAAGACATTTGAGGTGGCCCGAGGCATTTGGGATAATTGGAATAATATATAAAGTGTATTTATGTGGCCATAGATAATATCTTGAGTATTGAGTTAAGGGTTTAACTCTGGGGAATATCAGAAAAAGCAATCTAGTAAGGTGCTGGAAAAGAGTTAGAATTATGAAAAAAGCAAAAATATTTTTTACCAGTCAAGCCCTCAGTATGATCATGTATTCTGTAATTGTGTCCATTCTAATTATCTAACTTCCTTTCCCTCTTTCCCTGCCTATTTTATAATGGTTTATTTAGTCAACTGGACTTCCAACCATCACTTAGTGATTACTCCTGCTTCTTAAAACCAATACTTTCTTTGTGCTCCTGGTTTTTCCTTTGTATCTTTTACCTGTTGAAATCAATTTTATTTTCTAACACATTCTAGATCTATACCATTTAATGGTTTATATGCTATTCTAAATGTGTTCCTAGGTTTTCAAGATTTAGAGAACCCAGTTTTGTTGTTGTAGCTCTTCTGCTGCTGGTACTTAGCAGGCGTACAAGAGACACCATGACATGTGATTCACAACAGCTTCATCTATTTTGCCTAAACTACGATTTGCTTGTCCACCTTTGTGTTTTACTTGTCTAACTCCTAGCAGGACAAATCTTTGAAATGTGAATGTGTTACATGTTTCCCAGGAAAAGTTGGATTTAGAAAAAAGAGAAAAAGGCTTCTTGGGCTGATGTTTGACAGTAATAAGAAAGAGGTGATATTTTGTTTTCTTACGTACATTAAGTTGCCAAAAGGTTTGACAAGAAGTAAAAACTTGCCATGTTCCTTTGAAGTCTAGTGATACATATTACTGAAGTTCATCATTAGGACTTCTTTTTTAGACATAAACAAAGAGCACAGGCTAAAATATATTAAAAAAATTAGAACCATATATTCCACTATATGCATAATGAAGAATTGAAATTACACTAATTTAAAATAAACTAACATTTTCAGAAAAATTTTATTTACAGAAGTATCTATTTTTTTATGAACATTAACACATTTCTTTTACAACATTTCTACTTCCTCTTCTTTTTATTTGCTAGAGATAAGATAGCCTCCATTAGCAATAACAATAGTATAAAAGACAAGATGATAATTAATTTTGATTTGGTTTTGTGGGTTTGTGAAAGAGAGACCTTGCATTAGAGTTTGGCAAGAAACCAGTTTATCAGTAAACAGATATATCAGAAAAGTACAGAATAGCTTGCTATGTAAATACTTCCCTTAACAATAGGCTCTTTTCTATATCCATTTTATTTGCATATCTTCCTGTGCTATATCATTTAAAATAGTGTTGTTTGCAGTAGCCTCTCTCTGATCTTTGTTGATTTTTCCAGTTTTCTTTCTGCTGTTGACATTCTAATCAATTAAAATGTCTCTATTATACTGTCTTCTAATTTTGCTTTATCCATATTTGCTTCATTAAAAATGAAACATATGGCTACACAAAAGCCTGTTTTTATATAGGTTGATCCTTATTTTATTTCACACTCAAGCAATCCTTTCATTTTCTTTTTCATAAGTTTTCTTATCTCAGGCTGAATTTCCCCAACATCATATGCTTAGTGGTGTTTCTTTTAATTTCAAACCAGCTTAAAAGTAAATTTAAAATTATTTACAACCAAAAATGAAATATCTCTAGTGCTTATGTCATTTTGTGATATTATTTTATCAATATGTCCTTAATGACTCTGCAGTAGCCAGTGTTATCATTAGGCACCAAGAATCTGAATAATCATTTTAAGAGCCATAAAAATTTTGAGTGAATGTGATTCCTGGCCCAGAAACAGAGTCAGATATCTCAGCTCTACAGCTCAGTCCCTATCACTCTTTTATTACAAATATTCTCACATTTATCTTGGCACAATCTCTGATTGCTGGAAACTGTGAAATTCTAGTTGTCAGTCTCTTTATGAGTAGATTGGAGTCATTACTTGGCATTCAGTGTTTTGAGTGTTTTAACATTCACTGCCACAGATCTTGATGTATTTTAATTATTATACTCTGCATGTATGAAAAATAAGGACTTTTACATTTTTATGTGAAACAATATATTGTCTGACCTTAGACCCAAAAAGAAAGATTGAAAGTAAGCATATGGTATACAAGTAAACAAATTTTTATAGGTTGAAAAAAAAGAAATTTCCAGAGAATAAACCATTCAATGACATGTTCTCTAAGTATACCTATAATTCAATTAAATATGAAGTTTATATTTTAAAGTACCAAGTTCTATTCACATCCTTAACTAATAAAAATAGTCTGAGGTGCGGGATGTTTATCTTTCCGCCCAGTGATAAGGAACATCACACAGAGGTGACCCTGAGCTGGACAGATAGTGTATCTGGGCTTCCTTTTCACTTTCCCAGTAATAAAATCCCCAGGATAGCATTCCTGATGCTTGTTAGATAACCTTTTTCCTTCCTAAGACCTTGTAAAGCATTAAAGACTCTACCCAAGGGAATTTGTTTAAAAGGGGAAAGAAAACTCTTCCTTTTGTTTTCTTTTCCTTCTTTTCAGATTACCTTGTTAATGTTTTGTTTCAGGTTTTTAAAAAACTTTCTGCCTCTGTAATATCTTTGATACAGCCCTGAAGCCACAGGGAGTCAATACAGTGGACTAAGTGTCCTTACACTTCTTGGTAGTAAATTGTGCTATTTTATAAATTCAACTCTGGAGAAAGACTCTCCTTAATTTAAGGAGAAAATAGTTCTAATTTCATACCTATACAGACGTGATAGTGCTAGTCTGTTTAAAGAATTTAATGTTTGGAAAAGGGAGCACATTTTATAAATGTCCAGATGTGAAAGAGTTCAAATGTGAGACTTTGGTTTTCTGAGATTTGAGGGAAAATAGTAGTGTTTGCTCTTAGTATTTCATAAGCATTTCTGTTTTAAGTAATGTTGTTGCTAGGAATAACATTCCAAGTAATAGATTTGTAATAGTACATTCTTGAAGGTTTTACAGACAATTTTCTAAATTATAAAATTTTTAAAATAATATAAATATAAATACAAATGATTCAATGGAAAAAAATTGATGTTTTTAAAGAGAATGTTACAAAGCATGTGTGTCGTAAAATTCAGTATTTTTTCTTCATAGTTGCATCATGTACAAATTTTGATATGCACAATTTCTGAAAGTTAAGACTATTAGAAGAGATGGTTTCCTTTTCCTTTCCTGTCAGATCATGATGTGATTTTGTACGTATGTGTGTGTATAAAAGATGAGAAAATTTAGACAGAACAATTCATTTGTGTATATGCATTTTGTTTTCAACCAAATGGTATTGATTTAATGCATATTAATTTAACTTGATTTTTTTCTTGTTTTCATACCAGGGATTGAACCTAAGGGCACTTATCCATTGAGCTATATCACCAGACTTTTAAAAAATATTTTATTAGAGACAGGATCTCACTGAGTTGCTTAGTGCCTTGCTAAGTTGCTGAGGCTGGCTTTGAATTTGCACCCTCCTGCCTTAGCCTTCCAAGCCACTGTACCTGCCTTAACTTGTTTTAATGTTACATCATTCTGCATCACTCTTCCAGATTTCCCCATCAGAACAGCTCAGCGCCCTTGCTGTTCTGGCTTCTGTCCTTTTTCTCTGGGACTCATGCCTGGTTGAGCTTCAGTGAAAAATCTCTTTCTTAAGCAGCTGCGGTAAGTCTGAACCAGCCTTCAATGCAATCCTACCCTGCCCCAGAACTGTGCTTGTGGAAAGGTCCATCCTGCCCCAAGATCTAAGGACTCAAGGGTTACCAGTAATACCTTTGGCCATCCTAGATGGGGAAAGAGATGTAGGATGATTATTCTTGATACTACCTGGTAAAAGATCACTATTCTAGACAAGCTTCATGAGTTTCATCCCTCTCATTAGTGGTTGTGGTCAGTGAGGCACAGAAGAGTGCTCTGGAAAGAGTTTGACCTGGGAAAAGTATGCTAGGGGCCTTGGGTAGGGAGATTACTGGTTTCCTCTGCATAGTGATTGCCAGAATAGCTTCTGAAACATCTGTAATCCTTCCAAGAAAGACTTAAGGTGGGAAAACCAACAGTTGTTGGTATTATATTATTAACCTGATGGAACATAATAGGAATTTGTGTCAGAATCCTGGATATAGTTATAATATTTTGAACAAATTCATTGGTTTTTCTACCTTTATTTTGGGAAAACTGGAAGGAAAAAAAATCACAATGTTAAGAACTAGCGATGGTCAGACTAGAGGCCATGTTGATGATTTTTGAACATGTGTGTTCATTCTCTCATCAAATGTTTACTGAGTCCATATCATGGACCAGGTTCTTTCCTAGGCTTTTAGGAATCAAAGCTGCATTTTGTTGGCTGCTGTATCTTCTTAAAGCTTGGCACAGCACATGTGCTTTGTTAGATGTTGAAGTCACTTGCTAGTGAAAGCAAGGGTGTTAAATATAAAGGGAAGTTAGGTTATATCTAGAAATAGCACTGCTGCAGTCTGCAAAAACCTACTGACATGAAATTCACATTTAAGTACATGAATATTAGGAATCTGGGGCATACATAAATAAAGAATTCACCTGATACATTTCAAAAACTGCCTCCTGAACTATTTAATTAACAACCTATAAAAAATATACTCTTGAGACCTAAGTGGATAATAGATGTCACCTTTGTTCTATAAAAATGCTTTGCTACCAGTAAAACTTAATTTTAAAATGAACAGTCAGCATTTGCAGCAAGCTGTCTCTCTAAAAGTTCCACCTACCCTGGTTTGACACAAATAATGAAGAAGGGCAACATTTACCCTCATTGCTATGTGGAAAGTTTTATTTATCATTGGATTTTAAGGTGTAGTGCTGTCTCTAGAGATGAAGATTGACAGGGCAGATGGTCTTTATTGTTCCTAAAGGTCTCTTTAGTAAATGACACACTAATTCTTTAGTACTTTCATCTATCTACCCTCCCTATGCAATTAAAATTTGGTGACACATTTTTATGGTCACTAAACCGGTATAAATTAGCATTAATTAGGGGTATTGTAAGGTAATTCCCTAATCAAGAAGGTACATGCAGATGGGAGGAGCACAAGGACTACTGATAAAGTTCTCAAAATCACCTCTAACACTTCTTGCAGCAAAGAGGTTACATTCCTGTCTTCATAGGTTTTTCACGTACATAAAGAAAGAGTAAAGATTGAATTTCATTACTGATCTTATATTTTTAAACAGTCTTTATTGTTCCCCCACTCCATATGTGAACATGAAACATGTAAGTCTTTGGTTCTTAAAAAAAAAAGTACAGAGGCTCTTTGGATTAATTAATTCATTAGTTAATCAGTAGGAGACGTGCCTTCCGGGCTCGCGTTCCAGGTGCCAATATCTCAGGATTCTTATACTGAGTATAATGGCTTCAATAAGCCATTAGATGAAAACCACAATGAGACATTTAAAAAGGCTTTGCAATTAGATGGGAGACTAGCTGTCATCTTTAGAAAACTCCCTCTAAATATCCATGGGATCAATTTAAATTGCTGTTCTAAGATGGACAAGAATCATTTCCACCTTTTGGCATTCATGTAGTCTTATGCAATGAAAATAGACTGACCTCTTAGGTATTCATCTATACATTGATAGCACCAAATGGAAAATATTATTAACTCAGATGTTTAGATTCCCACATGTAAGCCTCAAGATGAGGTGATAAACCTTTTCTGATAGAGAAAAACAGTTCCTGCACGGTACATTGCACTGGTGTGTTTCAGAGTCTACCCAATTATCCCAGGACTCAGTATCTAGATGTGTAAAGCATAGATATCGATGAATGACACTATAGAAGTCAGTAACATTTCTGAAGAAAGTACTACATTCAATTGTGAAGCAAGTAAGCATTTACTGAGTACAGATATTGTCAAACACAGCTTTTTATTCCGTAGTTATGAGCAGTTAGGGCAAGGAAGAGGATAACAGGTGTGAGCTCCCACAGGTTGATGTTACAGTTCCACACCAAGGAAAGCTCAGCCCACGCCTGACTATGTTCTACATTTTTGCCTTTGCCACACTGTCCCCTTCAGTCCTCAGCAGCACTTAAATACTTCTTTTCTCAAACCTTTTCCTTTCAAAGCTATGCAAATTGTGTAAGTATAGAATATGAGTTGTAGAGAAGAAAAGGAGGAGAAAGTATTATCAGTGTGGCTGCCCAAGTCTCCTTTCCCTGAATTTAGACTCATTTGGACCATTTTTTCTCAAATGGTGAGAAGAGGAGAGATTAAATGCTTTTTCCTTGGCTGCAACCTGCTTTAGTTTGAATAATAACTAAATCCCCATTTTAAGCAGCGAATTGGAAATATTTAAGTATGTACCTTCCATACTCACCCATGATCTTGTGTCAAAAAAATGTTTTGTATTAATTAAGTAGTCTTATGTAAATTCTAAATGCTGATTTCAAGGTTTGTCACTCAAAAGAAAGTTCTTATACATAAAAGAAGCCTCTGTGCTTTTAAATCTTTCATTCTGTCCACTTTTCAAATTATCTGGTTTTGTGGAATGCTTGTAACTCTTTGATATGATTTTCCTCACTTGTAACCTTTATGCCTTTTAGAATTTTGTGCATGATGTTTAGTCCTTACCTTGTCAACAAGAAGCAGCAGTATTGGTTTCTGCTGCAGAATATTTCATATTAAAATTCACAATATTTAATGTTTTTTAGGAAAGAAATTGGCACAACATCTCTATGGTGCATCTGCTGGGTATGGCTGTCAGTTATTATAATAGGGTTTCTAACAAATGACACGTCAAAGCCTTGACTTTCAAAGCCCTTATGCAGAATGTCAATCATTTTCTCCTTGCCTATTCAAATGAGCCTTCTTCCAAGAGCACCTTTAAGGTGTGTGTGTCCTGACTTTTCATCAAAAATTCTTTCTGTTCATATTTTATTGTGTGGAAAATCTCCCCTGTCATGGAAATGTGAAAGGACAGATATGGCCAATTTTGAGTAAATGACGAAGCATTTTTCACAATAACATTCAATATTCTTTGTTACCTATTCAGAGCATTGTTGTTATTGCCAACTCTTTTGTTTACTGTCCCTTCCCACAAGTATTTCTTTCAAAGTATTCTGTGAACTTGGGATAATTGGTGGTCTTTCTCTTTTTTGTTTTGTTTTGTCTAATAGTACTGCTTATATTGAGATTTGACATCAAACTGAGCAACTTTTACCTCTGAGGTTAAAAACTGAGAAGCACACATAAATAACTGAAATACATGGAAGATACAAGTATAGAAGTTACTTTAGTAACCTTGAAAATTCATTTGGTTTACCAGGATCCTGAAACCAACTAGACAATTAGTAGCTATAAGCATTTATAGTCAGAATAGCAAGGCATGTCAGAGATGGCTGTTGGAGTCTGATTAAAACTCTGGACTTTGGGAACAGGTGTTAATTTTGGAACACTATTTCTGGACCTAGACCAAATGGTTCCTAAAAGAGATAATGTACTATCTTAAAACAACACAATATCACCCTAAAGAGATAATGTACTATCTAAATACAACACATTATCGCCCTAACTCCTTTTCCATTAATTGACTAACATTGAGTACTTTCTATTTCAGATAATTAAAAATAACTTATATATGAATTTTACAATTCTTGAAAAGTAAATAATTTTGAAATGAGAATATTGCCTCCCTTTTTGCTTGCTTTTCCCCTTCCATGAAAATTAGTCAATGCCTGCTATCTGCTCTGTGCTAGAATGCATGGTATCTTTTGTAACTCTTAGCAGAGATACAGATTTTTACAGAAATTATGTTGAGACACTGAACATTGTTGTTAATAGCTTGTGTGTGTGTGTGCGCTAGTGTGTGTGTGTGTTAGTGTGTGTTAGTGTGTGTATCTTTTTATTTCCTGGAGGTGAATTGAAGGTGGTTTGGACAATTCAGACATAAAAATAAAAAGATCTACCTAGTAAAACAGAACTAGCAGTCATTGCCTGCAAATGTACCATTTCATCTTATTGTCCCCAAGAGGTGCACATCTGGGCTCCTACGTATTCTACATTAAATATATAATCTATTTCATTTGCTTTGCTCACTGGGCAATAAACTTGTCAGCTTCATTGTCTTTTATATTGTCTGGCTCTCAGTAGATACTGGATAATAAGCAAGAAGAATAAACTGAATCATTCTATTATTACTAAATTTAACATTTAAAAAAATTAGTTTATATTTCTGCATTATCTGTTTTTGGCAAAGATTCAAAGTAGGAGTGCCACATTCCTATAAGAAACTGTCCTTTACTTGCAAAGGCTAAGAAAACACTGGAAAAGGAAGTCTTTGACCAAACTTTATGCACTCGAGAGGTTTAAGTACAATCTGGAAAACACTTTTTTCCCTTCTTATCTAAACGAACCTTATAAACCTCATGAGGTTTAGCTTCCACTGATGTTTATTCCTTTTCCTTGGTGACAGACAGTCACGTCCCTCCTCAGGAAACATGAAGTATTCTTTCAGCATGTTCTAAGGAAAAAGTTTTTATTTACAGATATTTCTGAGGAAGCACAAGAGAGCAAGTGAGCAGAGAAGGGAATTGAAAGAATTGGGCAGCTTTCACCAGAGTCTGACAGTTTGAACTTTATGAAAGATTAAAAGCTAAAACAATAAAGAAAAGATTGCCATAGATACTGTGGGGGCAGGGGACTTTTTCATCCTTAAAAATCTTTTCTATAAATGAATCCAAAATTCCCTTATTCTGAGGGATGGTAATTTCATTACACAAATCAACAGAAGATTGACCCTACTGTAAAGTTTTACTATTATCTGTATGGCCTGATAAGGACTTTAGACTTAAGTGATAAATTTTAGTCTGAGCATGCTGGGAATTATAGAATTGACTCTGTTTTACAGCAATCATCCTGGAGCTGATATTTAATTTGGCAGATGAAAATTCTGATCTCCTTTTTAGTATGTGTTCTTTTGATTAAGTATTGACTTTTAAAATTTCACTAAGTCCATTTTAGCTCTTCTCTAATGATCTCTAAAATGAATCCCAGTAGTCTCATCTTCTTGTTTACAAGAGTGCAGAACAGTGACAATTGGTTAACCATGAGAGCCGAGTGGGGATGACTTTTCCTCATAAACATCAGTAAGTAAAAAATTGTTCTTGCACAGCCAGATTGGCACACAGGAAAAGGGTTCATTTGCCTGGTGGATTTTGTTACAGAAGAACTATTTGGAATTTTGAAGAACTTTTGCAGGGTACAAAGCTCTTCTTAGTCACATTTCTATAAAAATAAGAAATTTTTTTCTCCTTATTCTTCCTTAAATCAGAATCTTAAAGAACAGATCAAAATAATTTCTGACAGAACACCTTTACTTTTTTAATAACAAGAAGATTGTTTTTCTTTTCCTGTGAAATCAAGACAGTAAGAGGAGAGGAAAACATAAACCTAGATTTTTAGCAGGCAGATTTTCCAGGAGACTTCATGTAAAAATGTATTGAAGAGGATGAGGGGAGAGAATTTTCTTTTACTGAATTACTCTCACTGCACCATGCCTATTTTCTTTAGAAAATGCATCTTCCATCTTGGAAAATGGGGATAAGTGCTGGAAGTAGATGCTTTTACAAAGTAATTGATCACTAATCAACAGACGCTTATTGAGACCTACCCAGGATAAAGGCACAATATTAAGCAACGGGGATATGGGTGAAGTTGCAGAAAGAAAACCATGCAGATATGTTTACCTTAGACATGGGAATTACAGGTTGACAGAAAAGGCAAATTCTTACACCATCAATTAGACAATGATAAGCCTACAGTGTACTATGAAGCAGAAATACACTTACCACAAGAGAATTTATAAGTCTTCCCTAAGCTCTCGGGGTTCAGTGTCCCTGGGCAAATTATGTAAACTTTCAGATTGAAGGATCTGTAAGATCTTTATATATTTTCTAGATAAAGAATAGGAGACATTCCAATTTGAGGGAAAAGCATGTACTAAATAAAGCTTTGTTGAAACTAGCATAACATGCTGAAGAGGAGAAATCTTGGATGGCTCAAATACATACTGCAGGAATGACTAGCGAAATATGAGCTGAGAGAGACCAGGAGAGTTAATCCATACATGACCTTGCAGTGACACAATATATGTTTAGGTGTGAGTAAACAAATTGCTTTTAAGTCTCAGAAAATACCCTTACTCATTGACATTTGAAGATAATTTTTATTTATTGCATTTTATTTTTGTAAGAACACATAACATGAAATCTACCCTCTCAACGTATTTTTTACTATCCCCTTTTATTAGTAACTCCTGGTTTCTCCTTTATCCCTGCTCCCCACAAAACCATCATTACTTTTTTTCTTCCCCCATTCTATGATTTTGACCATTTTAGACACCTCATTTAAGTGGAATTATGCAGTTCTGGTCTTTCTGTGACCAGTCTGTTTCACTTAGCATAATTTCCTCAAGGTTCATCCATGTCTTCACATATTACAGGAATTCTTTCCTTTCCAAGATTGAAAATGTTCCATTGTATGTATGTACCACCTTTGTTTTATCCACTCGTCTGTTGATAGTCATTTAGGTTGTTTCAGCATCTCTGCTATTGTACAAAATTATTTTTGAAGAGTAAAATTCTTGTTACCTTCTAGAGTTTTGTGTTTTTCCAAATATTTCTTCAAAATAGAAAGGTAGGGAGTTTGCTAAACCTTAAAACTCATCCCTTATGTATTTCCTCCTTGACATGGAAGTTATGAGAAACCATGAAAGCATTTTTCTCTTACACAGGTCTTAATTTATCTGGCGATTTTTGGAGCACTCCAGACACAGTGTTGAAACAGTGGAGCTGGGGGATGTGGTATGTTTTCTGTGAGGTCGGGTTTCCTTACCTCTGAAAAATCCAGAATAATTCCTTCCTTTCTGGATTACTGGGAGGCTTGTCAGTCATTTAGGTGATAACCAGTGCTTTTTATATGTGTAGCACATATTGTTCCAAATTCAGGAGTCATTAATCTTATATTAAAGATGAGTAAACTGAACCATGCTATATAAATTGCTCCAGATTATATGCTAATACAGTGGTAATAGATTTTAAACCATCTTTTTTTACTGCCTTTTGCATGGAGCAGAGTGATACAATTAAAATGATATGAATAATATGCTTTCTTATCTAAGATATTTAAATCAATAAATTTAATTTGTGCATCTTTAATGCTGTTGTATTTTTAATAAAATATTACCTATTCCATGGCTGATCAGGCATGTTGATATTTTACTCATCTCTTGGGAAACTTAAGCAAAAACCATTAATCACCTAACCCTTGAATTATTCAGTGAGGTCAGAGCCTTAAAGCACTAGATTTGATGGCTCAGCATAGGGAACAAAGTTCACAATAAGTGTGGGTAAATCAGATCCCAAACTTCTTAGAGGAAGAAAAGTTGTGCATGTTGAAAATCAAATATAAGAATGCTAATAATATATGAGAGTTTTATTAATATCAGGAAATATTTTTAAATAATAATAAAAATAATGAGGTCTTAGAATGCCATGAGAATCAAGTGAATTTATTTATAATACTTATAAAACAGAATAATACCTGGACTAAAGCTAGTGCTCAATAATGCTACATGCTATTGTTATCTTTTTATGGTATGGAATTTGATTCATTTCTATTTGTAGACAGGATGTTTAGTTATTATTGGAAGCAGATAAAATTGTTTTGCCTACTTTAGTGTAAATTATGCTCATGAGAAATCAAGAAGCACTAAATAACACTTTCAGAAAATGGGGTGATTCAAAGATACCTCATAAAACTCTTGTCCTAGGTAATGGACTATATTGATTGAGAGAGGCATGCCCAGAACTAGGTAAAATAACTGAAATTAAGAATAAACCTTGAGATTTCTAATTTAAAAGGATTTTTTAAAAGGCTTAAATCCAGAAAGGCAAGGAAAGATGGAAAAAGTTTGGAAGCTGGAAACAAAGACCAATTGGTGTGGGTGAAGTAGGAAGGAGAGGAGGGTGAGATAGGATGTAGGAGAGATTCAAAAGCAGGCTGGTTCACACTAAAGAATTCCTAAAAGCTCAAGAATCAGAAGCACCAATTATGTTTAAAATTGAGGGTGCAAAGGATTGAAAATAAGATATTTGGAAATCGATCTCAAAAATACTTGATATGTTTTAATATACATTCATACAAGATTTGTATTTATGTCTGAGAGTTTGGAGTGAATATAGAAAAAGAGTTATATGAAATAACGACAAAATTAATATCTCCAAGGTATGCAAAAACTTATAAAAGAAATATAGTAATGAATACTAATACTGATAATATGAACACAGATAATACCACATTGAAAATAAGGTATAGGGATTTGAATATGCAGAAGAGAAAGTGAAAGGATGGCAAAGTCCTACTTTTCCATACTAGGAAGTCTATAGATAACATCTAAAATGAAATAGATGAAAAATATCTAATGTTATTTAGAAACAGAAGAGTATAACCAGAAGAAACAGCCAAAAAAACCTGAATGAGTTACCTCTTGGGACTGTGGATCAGTTTGGGGAAAGTAATAGAGGGAATACCTTCACTTTATTGTAAAATTCATTTATTAAATTTGTCTTTTCTAAACCTGGATGAGTGCACATCTTTGGTAAATATTAACATTGCATTAAAAGAAAAAGAATATACTTATATTGAAGGAGTGGAAATTCATAGAATAGAATAAAACTTAAAAGAGGCTTAGGTATTAATAGTTATCCAAATTAAAATAAATAAGGCTTGTGATAGTGAGGTGCCTTAGAGAATGCAGGCCAGCAGGAGGAGAGCTGGGGTAAAGGGGTTAAACAAAGGTCTTAAAACATTTTTCCTTCTTTACTGCTTTCTGCTTAAAGTAGCTTTAACGTACTCTTTGCTCTTGACAAGCAGCCTGCTGATGCTGGAGAATGCAATAAAGTAGTCTAGTCCAATGATTCTGGTCATATATCACATTAAATCCCTTGGCATGTTGAGTTGGTCACAGCTTGTGAAGTTGCTATTCCCTGTAAAATTATGTCATTGATATATGTAGATATATTTTCAACCATGCCCAAGAGTAAAATTTTTATTGTTTTACAAGACAGGTAGCTTATCACACAATCAGAGTTGGGACATTAGAGGTTATCTGTTTCTACCCCATGTTTGATTCTTGAATTTCCTGTGCAATATACCTATTTAATGAAGAATCTCTCAACATATCCTAAACACTCCCTCTCAGTGAATGTGTGAAGTGTGAAGTCATTGTCCTAAATATTGTTCAGAGTCGAAGAGGATGTGGACAACATGACCAGTTCCTTAAAGGCTGTGTCATATCTTCTTCCAGGAGATTTTTAGATGATCAGTGTGCATGAAAAGATGACATGAGTGATACTCAAATTCAAAGCATGTATGAGCATCTTGGGTATAATGATGTACTTTCACTACAGAACTTCAGCTATCTCCATATCCTGAAGTTGTTCTACTTGTCTGTTTTGAACAAATACATAGTGGGCTCAAAGAGTTTCCACAAATTTCTGCACAGAGATTTGGGACATAGAATTCAGCAAGGGGAAGAAATAGAACCTTGGTTACATTATCTGTGGTGTCTCAAATAGATGTCCAGTTCTGTTCCAGTAGATGTTTTGAATTCCATTTGATTTCTAGAAAACAAGAGGATTTTAACAGGTGGGAAAGCATGTGGTGTTGCTTGAAATGGGTGTGGAACATCTGGAAGTCCTTCTACCAAGGATTGTTCTGATTTGAGAGTTCATTTAAGGAGCCTCCCTAGAAAAGAAGTCTATAAGAGTGGCTGTTTTTACACATGAAGGCCACAGTAGTGCTAGCACAGGTGACACTTCAGACAAAGAGGGGTTGGTGATCTTTACTGAAGATGATGATCTTGTTACTGCCTCAGGTCATGCCTTCATCATCTCTTACCAAGACCACTTATATTAACACTCATCTAACCTTGACTTTCCTTGTTGTCTGTCCTGTTCAGTCAAGCAGATATTCCTTAACTGTGACATGATAGATGGCATGAAAAATAATTTTTTGCTTAAAATCTTTCTTTCCTTTTCTGAATAGATGCTAAATAATACAGAATAACATACACTCTTTTTGACTATTGCTATGTGACAATAGACACATGTGTGTTTTCCTGTCTCTTTAATAGTCTCTGAATTGACATTACTCCATTATCTGCATTGGAATCTTCTATCTGTTCTATGTATCTTGGCTAAAATATTGCCTTTTCTGGAATAATCCTTGTATTTTACTATTTATCCATCTGCCTATTTAGAAAAACATTTTTCTTATATGGTGTGCTCATTGTGAGCTAATAATAACATCTAATAATGACGTGTGGCTGGTAATTTCTTTTATCTGTAAAGTGTCCGGACATAGAACCATTAAAATTCTAATCATTTAGAGCTTTTTTAATAGTTTTTATCTTAGTCAATATTTTAGTCCAGTTTTCTTATTATGCTTGAATTAATTCTGATAATTTGCATTTCCCCAAAAAACTGTATATTTAGTATGCCTTTTGCCTGCAATGATCCTCTGCGTCCTTCAGTTTTTTTTTAATTCTCAAATGTCATGTACATCTGTCCTGCATAAAATATCATTAATTGTTAGATATAGAATCAGAATTGTTTTTTTCAAGTCTAACATTTTGAATATTTTTCATTTCTTATTGTTCACATATAATAGCACAGTTTTATATTAACTCATACATATTTTATAATCTATTTTTGCTCTCTAACAAATTATGATAAAGATTTTCTTACCAACGAATTTGTCCATTCATATGCACATTAATGGTTATATAAGATTTTAATATGTGGATATAATGTATTTTTACATCCTCTATATTATAATTGGGTATTTTACTCATTAATCTCTTATAAATAATTCTTTGATTTATATATGTGCATATTTGCTCTAGTAAATGAATAACTAACTATTCAAAAGTACATTTTCATGTGCAGAATTCTTTGTGAAAATTCCAGGCATTTTAATGTTGGTTTATACACATTTCCACATTGCCTTCCAGAGAAGTTGTAGAAACTTCAACTCATTAGGGTGAATTATATACCCATTTAACCATATTCTTGTGGAATTATTCTATTGTTAAAACTGGTCTTTATCAAGTTTTAACCTATTTGAGTGACAATAAATGGATTTTTTTAGTTTCTTTATTCTTTTATTACAAATGAAATAAAGCTTTAAAAATATTTACTTAGCTTGTTTTGAATCATCAAAAATAGTTTTTTTCCTTATTAGTATTCAGGAAGTGCTCCCTCTTTTTATATTTCCTGAAATAAATCGAAGAGTATTGGTATTAGTTCTTCTTAAAGGTCTTGTAGAACTCATCTGTGTATCCATCTGGTCCTGGGCTTTTCTTGGTTGGTAGACTTTTGATGGAGTTTTCTATTTTGTCACTTGAAATTGATCTGTTTAAATTGTGTATATCATCCTGATTCAATTTAGGCAAATTATATGACTCTAAAAATTTGTCAATTCCTTTGATATTTTCTATTTTATTGGAGTAAAGGTTTTCAAAATTATTTCTAATTATCTTCAGTATTTCTGTAGTGTCTGTTGTGTTATTTCCTATTTCATCACATATTAGTGATTAGAGTTTTCTTCTCCTTCTCTTTGTTAGTATAGCTAGGGATCTGTCAATTTTATTTATTTTTTCAAACAACCAACTTTTTGTTCTGTCAATTTTTTAAATTGTTTCTTGTATTTCAATTTCATTGATTTCGGCTCTGATTTTAATTTTTTCCTGTCTTCTAATGCTTTTGGTGTTGATTTGTTGTTCTTTTTCTAGGGCTTTGAGATGTAACGTGAAGACATTTATTTGTTGACTTTTTCTTCTTTTAAGGAATGAACCTCATACAATGAACTTTCCTGTTAGAACTGCATTCATAGTGTCCCAGAAATTTCAATATGTTGTATCAGTGTTCTCAGTCACCTCTAAAAATTTTATAACCACCTGCTTGATGTCTTCTGCAACCCATTGTTCAATCAGTAGCATATCATTTAGTCTCCAGATGTTGGAGTGAATTTTATTCCTTATTTTATCATTGATTTCTAATTTCATTCCTTTATGATCTGATAGAATTCAGGGTTGTATCTCTACTTTTTTATATTTTTGAAGAGTTCCTTTGTGGCATAGTATATGGTCTATTTTAGAGAAGGATCCATGTGCTCCTGAGAAGAAAGTGTATTCTCTCATTGAAGGATGAAATATTCTATATATGTCAGTTAAGTCTAAGTTATTGATTGTATTATTGTCTATAGTTTCTTTGTTCAGCTTTTGTTTGGAAGATCTATCTAGTGATGAAAGAAGTGTGTTAAAGTCTCCCAAAATTATTGTGTTGTGCTATATTTGACTCTTGGACTTGAGAAGAGTTTGTTTGAATGTAGATGCTCAATTGTGTGAGGCATATACATTTATAATTGTTAAGTCTTGTTGGTATATGGTTCCCTTGAGCAGTATGTAGTGTCCTTCTTTATCCTTTTTGATTGCCTTTAGTTTGAAGTCTACTTTATTTAATATGAGTGTGGAAACCCCTGCTTACTTCTGCAGTCCATATGAGTGTATGATTTTTCCCAACCCTTCACCTTCAGTCTGTGGATGTCTTTTCCTATGAGATGAGTCTCTTGGAGGCAGCATATTGTTGGGTTCTTTTTATTTTTTTATTTTTGGATCCAATCTGCTAGTTTATGTCTTTTGATTGGTGAGTTTAGGCTATTAACATTTAGTGTTATTATTGAGACATGATTTGTATTCCCATTTTTAATCTTTGTTACTAGAAGATTTAAATCTTGCTTTATATGTTCTAAATATTCTGTTTTTTATATTTACTGCTTTTTACATTGTATATATTTGAAATATTTCTTATTTTGCCTACCTTTATGATGTTTAATTGGCAAATAAAAACTGTATTTATATTGTGTAATATGATTTTGCAGTATGTATATATGAAATGATTATCACAAACTAATTAATATATTCATGACCTGACATAGTTAATGTTTTGTGTGCATGTGCAGTGATATTGTTCAAGACCTAGTCTGTTAGTAATTTTTAAGTATATGTTATTAACTATTGTAATCATGCTTGAATAATTTTTAAATATACACTTCATTTTGTGCTATTCGGGTTAGTTTATGAATATATTCTATTTTTCCTTGATTTACATTATTCAGGCATCTTTGTCAAATCTACTTTTATTTAAAATTCTACTTTGATATTAATATTGTTGCTGACTCTTACGATTTACTTGTGCTAAGCAGATGCAGGTTTGCATATACTTTAATTTTTATAGTTTCTGCATTATTTTATATTATGTACACTCTCTTGAAGAACTATAGTAGGATATTTTTACACTTAAAAGGATCAATCATTAACATAGAAATTTTAACTCATTCACATTATACTTCCATATAATTTTGAAATATATTTTAAACATTAGTATTTTCATCTTATATGTTTTTATTTATTTGTTTTCTGTTTCCTTTTTTTTGGTTTTTGTTTTTTTGGTCAGCTTTGATACATACTTTCAGTTTACTCTTAGGGTTTTGTTTTCCTTCTATGTTTTTATTTTCCAGTATTTCAACTAACTTTTGAAAACAATATTCGTAAATTATAGAAACTAAAACAATAACGATTTTCTTCCTATGTAATAAATTATTTTGCCCAGTGTGAATGCCTGTGTATGCTACTTATGGGATTTTACTAATTTAATCAAAAGCATCATGTTCTACAAGAATCGTCTTAATAAAATGTGAATATATCATGACATATTTTTAACATTGAATAGTTATTTGTAATCATTTTATATGATCATCCATCCCATTAATTTAATTGGAGCCAAAATCTACTTTAGTGTTGTTAATATGTTCCCTTCATTATTGCCTTCTTGATTTTTAAGTGTCTATTTTAGGCTTGACACTTGAGTAATAATTTTCTCAAGAATTTTTGCAACTGTTTCATTTTTTTAGTTATATAATTCAGATGATTTTTTTGTTGATTTTTGTACATAAATAATAATAAGATATAGCCTTAAAATGAATGCTATCAAATATTTGTAAATTTATTTTAAGAAGATGTTAAATAATACAGAATAGTATGAAATTTTCCCAAGTACTTAGAATAGTGCTTGGTGCATTGTAAATTCTATGTAAGCATTTGTTAAAGTTCTATCTGTATCTTGCCATCTAATCATCTCATATATAGGTATGTACAATTTTTAATGGTGGATACACAAATAACTGCCAGTATTAGTTATCTTCATGTCAGGGACGAAAGAATGATACAAAAAAATTGCTTTTCATTTTATATCTAATGAAATGTGTGGATTTTTAATATGTATGTACATGCATTATATTGAAATATTTTAGAAAATATGGAGAATTGTCAAGCAAATTCTGGGGACAATGTTTTCTTTTTTGAAATGTAATATTCCATTTAATAATAATAGGAAAATTTTTATTTTGGACCCCTTATAGTAATTCAGCATTTCGTAATTCATGAGTAATTCAGTTCATGTATTTGTCCATATATTTTTCTAATTTTGAATTTGTATAAGACCGTGTTTTGTTTTATTGTTTTTAAACTTTGTTTAAATCAGACTGAAACCGTTTATTCTATAAATTCAAATTTCTTCTTCAGCTCAAAAAAAGGAATTTTAGAGCTGGACGTTGTGGAGAATGCATACAATCCCAGGGGCTTGGAAGGCTGAAACAGGAAGAAAGTTCCAGGTTTGCCTCAGCAAATTAGCAAGGTCCCAAGCAATTTAGCGAGACCCTGTCCCAAAATAAAAAATAAAAAGGGCTTGAGATATGATTCAGTGGTTAAGCACCCCTAGTTTCAATCTCTGGAATCAAAAATAAATAATTAAAAATAAATATTAAATATAAAGGATAATTTATCCATATTTTTCTATTGTGTAATTGTTCTTTGTATTCTATTTTCTTTGGGAAGGCAAACATTTTATAGTCTAGAACACTATTTCTTTTCCAATGGAACTGTCTCTTTTTTTTCTCAAGGTTCTCATTTCTTTTCTGCTATATTCTGCATTAGTCATTCAGTTGAATATCACCCATCACGTCACTGAAGTTGTGCTTCACAACATCTGATCTTTTCTCAGCTGGAACACACATAGATTATTTCATTGTTGATTTTATTTTCTTTTCTCCTTCCATATAGTTCTTTTATTTTGTGTTTTTGACAGTGAATTCGCTCAATATGACTCGCTGGTCCAACTTATGTGTAGCTATCTTAAGATATTCTATTTTTTATGGAAAAAGCCTCCCCATTAGAATGATTATCATTGTGAGAGTGTGTGTGAGTGTGTGTAGAGAGAGAGAGTGAATGAGTTTAAAAAGAGCAGAATGCTTTTTATTATTCAACATTAAGCTATGTGTTCTAGGTGGCATTTGCAAATAATTTTTTTAAGTCCCATTTTTAACTCACTCCCTTAATTGTACAACTGGACCCTGACAGATTACTACTCCCAGGTATAGATATGTTTGTTTTATAGCCTAATTCCTTGGACTTTCCAAACATTTATTTAATTCCATTTTCCTGAACTGAGCTACAGCAACAGAGAAAGAAGCTATTTTTCCCCCCTCAGAGAAAGCGTGCAAGACTATAGCACATAGGACCTAATGTTCAGAGTATTCTTTGTGTTTCTTTCCTTTTCGAAGTAGATTTTTGTTTTGTCTCAAACAAAGGCTAAAATCTCCTATTGCTCTTTATCATGAACCAACCATTAATTATACTCAATTCTGATTATGGCATTTTTATTGTGTAAGTTTCATGAATCTTCTGTCTGACATTAGTTTTGCTAGAATATGATCTCATCAATAGAGAAACATAGTGTTTATTCATGTCATAGACAGGTAATTCTCTATTTTCAACTAAAATGTGTTCACTGCACCATGTGTTAATATCAATGCCATTGTCACATCTTATTTGTATTTTTCACTGTTTTTCTGGAATCTATTTATGGAAATGACATTAAAATGAAAAATATAATAGAAATATCAAATGAAAAATTGGCATAATAAAAGCTTTTTGAAGTAAAAATTTTAAGTATTGAATATTTTGCTACAAGATGTAAAATAGCATATATCAGTTCAAATAAAGGGATCAATCAGGTTGATATGTGATTATCATTGTTAATTATATGTGGAAGAAATACTTAAGAGTACCTGGAATTTCTTACACAATAATGTGGAATATAGGGAGTCGCTTGGTATTTAGCTGAGTTAACACTGGCTGCTGTTATCAGTGTAATAAACTACTCTTTATCTCTGACAAAGAAGACTGGCATCCTTTGCCAGTACTCATGACACTGTGGTGTCACTTTTTAGCTTACCCATACAGAAAATATAAAATGCTTTACAATTATTGCTAGTTGAATGCAATTTTCAATTAAGGAAATTAATTCCTTAAAATAGGTATATCAGTTATTGTGTGTGAAGGCAGAGAATAATGAGAAAAGTTGGGTTTTTTGCATTCTACGATAAATGCATGTAAAATGTGTTCATTATTTTAAAGCTAGTTTTAGACATTAAGTATATTGCATCTTTTATTTCCTTTTAACTATAATATCATTTTAGTAGCAATGTGATTTTCAGTTTTATAAACAATACATGGTTTATCACATTGATATTTCAGTGAGAACATGGAAGAAATTAAGTTTTGTTGGTCTGCTCTCTTATTAAACTAAAATTTTCATAGTTCTATTTAACATTCAGTTACAGTTTCAGGAGCTTGGACTTTTCTTCTATTTTATCATTATCAGTGCAGTATTTTCAAAGAAAAAAAATTGGTCTCTTTATTTCTGTCTGTATATATGTCTCTTGCCCCCACAAATAAAAGAAAAATTTAAACAAACATGCATGGAGGTTACCCATTTCCCAAAATACTAAGGGGGAGATAGTCGCTTAAATGACATTTATTGAAGATTCTCATTATATGGAATCAAAGCAGTCTCTTGGAGACATACAATGGATTATTGCCTCCTAGAAGTTTACTTTTACAGTTTTAAATGTTTGTGATAAAATATTAACATTAAAAGAATATATGAATATATTAACTATATGTTAAGTATTGGTAAATATATTAATATATATCAAATATTAATAAATATATATTGAAACACAGTTGAGGGTTATTACTACAGGATTTAGCATCTAGCACTACTAATGAATAGGATGAATTAGGCGAAAGAACCTCAATGTCTATGAATTTACCAACAATCATTTATACTGCATTTAATTATTGATTTTTTTAAAAAAATTATAATTAGAAATGGAAAGAAAAATGACAGTTCATGAAAAATTGAACAAAGGCAGATTTTCAAAACCATAGTTTTAATGATTTTTTAAAAACAATTATTCACCTAAAAGATGGTTCCTCTGTCTCTAACATGTCCCCCTGCCTTTAGTTAACTGCCTTCTCTTAACCTTTGTTTGAGGGTTGTAAAGTAAATGTCACCTCTCCCAAACTATCTTGGCTTTCTGTGTGTACTTCCATGGCCTACTGTGCCTGCTCCTATCATACCATACCTTGTAAAACACCACAGCTGTTGTCTTTTTCCCCCCTTTGCTTATTTTTCCTATCACATTGTATGAGATTTGAAGGTAGATATTATATCTTGCACATTATTTAGACACAGAATATGTATTTTTGAATTAATGAATTATTCTGTCATTTATGAATAAAATTGTGCTGAGTACTTTGTGCCTTTATAGATTGGATCCTGGAACAATAAAAGAACATGAATGGAAAACTGATGAAATCTGAAGTCTGTGATTTGGTTATTATGCATGTGCCAATGTTATTTTCATAAAGTTGACAAATCAAGCAGTAATTGAAGACATTAACATGGGGAAAACTTTGTAGCCAGTGTACAGGAATTCTACACTGTCAGCATTTTAAAAAATCTAAAATTATTCCAAAAGTTTTATTTAAAAAATTGAAAATAGGAGGCAAAATTATTATTACATTATAAGATAGCATCTATTAAAGACAGTAATCAGAATGGTCCTGGGCCTTAATTGCTTTAGGCAGTCACAAAATATGTCAGTAAATTCTGATACTCACCTCTGTCACTACACACCACACTTTCTCTTTCCCACTAGAGCTGGTAGGTTGTGTCTGGAGACACTTGGGTGATTTACAGATGATCTCACAATCTTCCTCTATGTTGGCCTGCTCTGGCAGCTTTATAAGCTTGCTGCCCTCGAATTTGGAAGGCTTCCTTGCTTCTACCATTCCACGGACACAGCTTCTGTGAGCAGGCCCATCCTCCAAGAGCCCAGGGTTCACTGCTGCTAACTCCACACAGAATTGAAGAGAATTCCTCTCTCCCTTAGTCCCTGCTTTCTTTGTCACCCCTCCATAAAAACTCTCCTGTCAGCTTGAACTTTCGCCCTTTTCTCTCTGTAAGGTGTCAGATCTGGACCTGTTCTGTAACCAATGACTCATATCATTTTGTTCTCCTGATTCAATTTGGGATACTCTTGACCTTCCTTCAGCCAAAAAATAATAGGCTCTAAGCCTTCAACATATCTAGGAATGACCATAATTTCTAGTTTATATGCTTGTCTTGGATACTCTGGTACCAGTTAACTTATAGATCTAAGGTTAATAACAAAGTCATAAGGAATGCTAAATTTAAACCTGACTGTGACCCGGCCTTCAGAATGGATTTAGTCCACTTGGTCATTCTAGTTTAGAAAACTAATGACCAATGGCAACCGCATAACATAGCGTCTGTGTACTTGTCCATATCGTCAGAGGTGAAAAGACCTCATGGTCCATTTTAGGAACTCTATTCAAAAAGTAATTTTGTCTTGATGACGTTGTTTACAGTTACTCTAGACATTTTAAAGAGTTTCTAAAAAAAATTGTCTTCTATCCTTGAAAATAAGGATCAATAGATGTAATTTGGGGTGTATACTTAGAAAGCTTGAAATAGCTCTGAGGTGAGTAGGGGTCATTTTCCACTTTCATGCATTTAACTACTTCTGTCACAATTCTGTCAGAGTTTCTGCTGAAAACTGAGAGCCTTCTGAAGGTCCTTGCACCATAGTCTCATATGAATTAGCCCATGATGATGGTGTCTGGTAGAATCTTGGTTCATTACCAGAGAAAGGATCTTAGTACATGTAGATATCTAAATGGATGTAGCCAGTGGACATAAAAAGCAATTCTCCATCCTAAGCCTCTTTATACATGTCTCAGCATTTTAAAACTTTATACTTCCTTTGGACTCATCCTATTCTTCATTCCTGGATAATAATCACATTGCTTTATCTTATCAAAGAATTTCCACTTGGAATAATGCCAGGCAATTTAATGAATATAATTTGTTCTTCATGCCTTTTCTGTTTGGCCTCTTTAATATTTCATCTCGTGTTCTAAGAAATTAAGTTATTGTTTTATTTCATTTTCATATTTTTTAATTGTACAGTTTTGCATGGCAAATGAATTGAATAGAAGTATTGAAAAATATAGAAAACACAAACAGAAAGATTGGTTTGATTTCTAAGGAAAGGATGGAGACATTTAAATTGGGGTATGAAATAGAAATGAAGGAACTATATTTTTGGAGATATGAGCATAGTTTGTCAGAACCTTATATATTGTTTGTACTCAAGAAATGTTAAATAATAGTGTACACCAAAATGACAGTTTAATAAGCAACCTTTGTGGGACAGCAAAGAGAAATATTGCCTCTAGCTATTTTGCACAATCTTGAATAAAAAAAGTCTGGTTTCATTTGTAGAGCAGGTATTAAAGACTACTAAGGAAATTGAGGGAAAATACATTTTTCCCAAAATAAAATAAAAAGGCAACTTAAACTAAAATTAAATTAGAAGTGTGTGTCAAGCTAAATCTATTTTCATCTAAAATTATGCTCTCATCCTGAAATTTTACTGACACCCACAGCTTTGCTATTATTTTCATTTTCCATCATTCAGCATACTTATTCATTAAAAATTTCCCTAAATTTTTGAGATGTTTAGTCAAAGGTAGAGAGAGTTATGGTAGTTGTTTCTCATACCTGGCTATACATTGGAAACCTTTGGAGATTGTTAAATTTTGTTCCCTTTTAATATAAAGCCCCACCAAATGTGTAAATTAGACCCTCCAAGATTTGGGGCACAGGAATTTGTATATTTGTCAAAGTATTCCTGGAGATTTTTAATTATTAATTGTCACTTGTAAACCGTTGATCTATTTTTATTTTCAAAAAATGTGTTCAGTAAATAAAGTCCTATAATAGTTAGCAATTTAAAATCCAACAGGAAGAAAAGAAGTACCTAACACTATATTTTTAAATAAGCAAGTCTTCATTCTACATCCTTTTAAAAGGAGATAATACTTTTTCTTTTTTTTGTTCTAGGCACCCAGACCTAAAATCTAGAATAAGCCTGACTTCTCCTCTGCCTTCCTCTGTAGGCAGTCCCTTGTTCCTATTGATTTTGTTTTCCTAATGTCTTCCAAATTAATCATTTCCTTTCTGTTTTGCATTACCATTGCCCTAACTCAGGTAATCATTATTGTCTTGCTTTAAATCCTTAGTTGATTTCCCCTTCCAGATGAGAAAATCTACACATCTTAGCTTGCAAACAGAGTCTTAATGGTTTGGGCCCAGTGTTTCTCATTGGCTGTATTTTCATTCATGTAACCCCTAACTTGGCCCATTGATCTTCTTGTAGGATTGGTTTTGCTTTTTGTCTAACCAGTTCATAGGAATTAAGCATGAGACATTCCTAAGAATTGGGATAAAATATATAATCTAGGAATTAAATCATGTCACTTGTAAAAAGTAGAATTTTCCTCATAGGATGGGAGAGAGCAAAGCCATTCTGTGTCAAGGTTCTAAATCACTTCATTGCTTCTACTTCATCACAGCTCATTCCAGACTGACTCTGTTACAGGACAACAATGTTTTCCATTGTAAATTCTACCTAATAACATTGGATATAGGTAATCTAAGAGATACTCACAATAGTAAAAGAGATAAAATCTGGCAAGGTATATTTCTAGATATATGTAAGGCTCATCTGTGACTATGTTGTTGGGTATTGAAGCTTCTTCCAAAAGATGAAAAATTAAATTATATTTCTAAGGAGTAAAGTATTCTTCAAATATTGTATGGATACTTAGCTTTTCTCCTAATTCTGATCTCTTGACATTTCTATATAAATATATTTATTTCCTCATTGTGTCAGGAATCCAATTTCCACCTAGCATACCAGAGAATATATTGAGATGGCATTCAGCATACAATAACTACTTATGAACTAAAATCCACAGATGGAGTGAACATTAAAAAGAAAAAGGGAAAGAAAAAGAGTGTTTACTTTAATACAGCTTAATTTTAGATGAGGGGTCCATGGATATGGCCAAACTGTGACTGGTAATATGGTTCCCTACATTTCAAGTACTCTTTTCCTTAAGGTAAAATAGTGCTTCAGTCTGCATATGTAGTTAGCAAAATTTCTTTTATTATTCTGGCTTTGTCCGGTGGATAGTTTTATTTCAGATTCTTTACTGTGATACTCCTTGAGAGAGGTTAAAACTGGTCTTGCTTATTTATTTATGGTCATAAAAAATTATAAATATTTATCCCTTTCCTAGTTCTCCGTGTTATTATTTCACTGTGTCTCATTTTGTCCTACTTCCACCATGGATGACCATTTCAGTTTATCCAGAAATAAGATTTTTTCAGAGTCCCTAGATTGCAGATATTTGGGCAGAGCTTGGGGGTAAGGGGTGGGGAGTGTGTTTTTGTTTGTTTATCTTGCTTAGTGTTTCTTTCATAATCTTCTTTGGAAGCTCTGATCAAACCTTGATGAATGTGTCTTGGAGCTCCTAAAACCCTTATCATAGAATGTCCTTTCCCTGAGCCCTCAAGGAATGGATGGAGGCTTCTATCTCCCACATCTAGATTGCCCAGTCTATTTGCATTAAAGACATAACTCAGGAGTTCAAGAAACAGTTTGTTGGAATAAAGAGTCTGTCTTTGGGAGAAAGCAGTCTCTTGGCTCCATACTTTCTAGCTTTCAGTTACAAAGTAAGTAGTTACTGTGTGTACTGAGTACATAGTGTGTCCCAGGTGTGTTTTAACTCTACCTTTCATACTCCCCTGACTACCTGATTGTTGTCATTATCTCAGTTACACAGTGGGGAAACTGAGCCAAAAGCAAGTGGAGTATCTTATCCAAGTCAGAGTGCTCATCAAAAGCAGCACACAGATGAAGGACTTTATTTCAAAAGATTCTGCTTAAAAACCCTTGCGGATCAATGTGTTGAACAGGTGAAAATGGTTCAGCCTCTGAAAATCAATATGGTTTATATGCTTTATAATATGAAACAATTCCAGTACAGCCTAGATACTCCCTGTCATTAAAAACAATAATAAATGAATATTCACAGCAAATGGAATTCTTAAAGGTTATAAATAATCTAACATCAATTCAGATTAGATTTTTACCACAAAATGTATTTTGGAAAAGAAAAAAAAAATGTTTTATGTCACACACACTTTAAGGATTACACATACAATGACACTTAAGTATACATAGGATTTTCAACCTGTTTGGTATCATAGCCCAGGACCTCTATCCTGTATTTCCTCCCAGCCTGAGATGTTCAATAGAGTTTTCATTTTCCAGTGGCTTAGCACTCTTAATCAGTACATTTCCTAAAAAAAAAAAAAAATTCTGATTTCTTTGACATTAGAATATATTGCTAATAGATTAAAATCATTTTTAAATAATCAAAGTTTTGCTATAAATTCTAAATTTAGTACAGCTCTAAATTTAGTACAGTGTGAAGAAATGAAATTTTTATTCTACCACTAATGGTTCCTTTGTTTTATGATTTCATATTATTACAACATATGTTTTTATTAATATTGTCTTAGGAATGTTTTGAGGATTTTGTTGCCTTCCTTGGGAAAACTTAGTGCTCCCTAGAGTCCTGGTGAGTAGGCTTCATAAACCCATGTGTTCACTATTCTACAGTTTAGCTTTTGTGGATGATTTGATCTTTGAAAGCCCGAAATGCATCTTTTGTTTAAATTGTTCTCTTATTCTGCTCTAACTCAACTGCTACAGCATTTGTCATTTCATCAATCATATTTACTAAGATTTCCTACCCTTAAAATATTCTCCAGTTGAGCTCAAATTGCTTTAATTTCAATCTTTGACTTTTTGTACCATTTCAGGGGGAAATTAATACACGTTGTTTAAGTAGTCATTAAAATAAAATGAGAAAACAATCCTTGAGAGAAAGAGGCAGGATTACTTCTCGAAGGCTGGTTATTTCCCATGTTTATTCCTCTCTGTCCTTTGGCTCTGTCCTTCAGAGGGGTTCATCTTTTGTTTTTGTTAGGAATTGTATTGTAGGCAAAGAAGGTAGGAGTTGGAGTTTGTAGTGTTATTTACCAGTTACAATTTTGCTTAATAGATGTTTATGTGTTTGGTTTGTTTTTAACATATTAAACATGTTGGCAAAAATCATTGTACATTAGATCCTAATTAAATGATCTTTTTCATCATGCTCGTCTAGAGCCATATAGATATGGCTCTTTACTGTTTATTCTGGCTATATTTTTCCTTATTGTTACCATTTTACATATAATAAACATAAATTTGCTTTTCACATTTGGGGAAAAAAATTAAAACATACATTTAGTCATCTTGTTGGTTTAAAATGTCCAGATGTTTGGCCTCTTTTAGACAAGCAGCCTAAATAAAATTCTCTTTTTCACTGGGATGTTTGTCATTGTTTTGACAAAGTAGAGCAGAAAGAGCACTGTTTATACTGTCAGGAGATTTGAAAATCCTCTTTAACTCATTTCCATACTGCATGGCATTGGGTCCATGAAATGGTATCTGAAGGTATCTGGAGGATTATACAAAGCAGATTGGTTAATGAAGGTTAACAGCCAGTACCTGGTATGTTCTTAAAGTTAAGCCCTTTATCTCTGCTTCAGTTTTATATATAAGTTAAGGCGATAATGTCTAACTTAAAAGATTCTTGCACAAGTTGGCACTGATAATATATGTAAGAGTACTCAATATATAATATGTAATAAATTCCCAGCATATTTTTGTTTAATGTGAACTTGAGTCTCAGTTTCATCAACTATCAGATTAGGAAAATTATTACTACCTGCTACTGTCATGCATCCATACTCTGTGTATGTCTTTTTTCTTTCTTATTCTCTTTTATATGAAGATTAAATAGAATGCCCATTGTAAAAGTATTCCGTAGAGGTCTAAAAACCTATGTAATGAAAAAAATGTTAAGAAGTGCTGGTAGTTTATGTATTTTATTGTTTTAAGTCTAATTTTTCTATTTCTACTTTTTGTCAACTCATTCTCTTTGGTTGCCAAATTTGAAACAGCTTTATGAGTATACGTTAGAATGTCAGGCTGTGTAATGTGAAGGATGCTAGATATACCCCTTTAAGCAAAAACATTTTCCATGATGTTTATTGCAAATATAGGAAGTGTTTAGTTCTTATATAGCCAGTTATTAAAATGTAAGTAATATTAAAATGATAATATTCTATAATTTTATCTTTTAGGGTTAACACCTACCACTGGATTAATTTACAGCCCTTTGAGATTATTAATCTGGGTACAATTTGAGAGGGACAGAAGGTAGGATATTTAATGGAGAAGTAAGATGACCCAAGGGATTAACTTAATTATCTTGATCTATAGAATAATAACTGATTTTATTATAGTATCCTTTCATTTGGCCTTTACTTGAAAACTTGCTTGATAACTACTTGGAAGCTGTTTGTGAAAGTTTACATTTTAATCAATTTTCAGATAGTTTTTCCATCAGGATAGAATTACAGTCATGATTTCCTATCTTTACTAAAAGCTATCCAGATTTGTATTTTAAAAAAACAGTCCAGACTTACTTTTTTATCTACTATATTTAAATGGATGGCATTTTTGAAGCCAGATGTGCCATCCATTTAATAACAAACTAGTAATTTCAGAATGATAACAGTTTTAACTCCATCCTAAATCTTAGGTGAAAGCCATGAAATTTCTACTTTTTGTGTCATCAAGTTAAGTAAGTGCAACTTCAATGACTGTTCTGTATAAAGTATTATATGATTATATAAGCTATTAGGATTGTGAAGGTAATATTTTTCAGAACTGTCTAATAAACTCTTAGATTGTCAGTCTGGATATTACATCAAGGGACATGTATCATGGTGCATTGTGCTCTAGGTTAGGAATTAGAGGAAACCCAATTTCTGGTATTTGTCCTGACACTATCATTTTTCCCCCCTCTTAGGAAGTCCTTTTATCTTTCTAGTTCTCAATTTGCATATCAGTTCAACCAAATTCTTTCCTAGAAATCCAAAATGCAAAAAATATTTTGAAAAACGGAAGTCACTGTATAAAAGCACTCTATTCTTACTTTTATTAGTGTTTAGATGTTCATCAATTTGTAAACACCTTGTCTTGTGTCTTGTTCTCAATAATACTTGCTTTATCAAAGCTGCACCCTTTCTTACTGGCTTACTTTCCTCTCCATTGCCCAAATAGTTGAAGTCCTTGTGAATGACTATAATTCCTACTCCTTCTGATTGCAGTTCAGCGAGTTTGTGAGTTTTGGGCTCAAGCTGTATTAGCTTGAAAATGATGGTCAGGAAGTTTATTCAAATCTAGTTTTTCTGTTTGCATAGTCCTGACACTGAAGTGATTCCCCCCTGCCCAGGACTGAGGTCTTCAGCCATTATCCAGGCAAGGCTGTGACTGGAATTGACCCATTTTTAAGGATTTGAAGTCTGAAATATTAGGATTTGAACTTCCAGAGAAATCTCAGATGAAACTGACTCAGATATCATCACCTGTACCTCTGTGCCCTCTCCAGAGGTGCCTAGAGTCCTGAAGCCTGTGCCTGTTTCTATCTCAAAGGTTACTGATCTAGTCACCCTGATTTTTCTCTGTATCTTACAGACAAATAAATCTTGTTGCATTTTCTCAAATGTTGTTTGTGTCACGTTATTTCCAAGAATCTGAAACTAATCTTAGTATTTGTCTATTTGATGAACAAAATGTTATTGCATTAAAACAATAAACTCCGTGATAATATCTTTACTTTGAATAAAAGTATATTATACTTTCCTTCTGAACATTTATCCAAGTGTCCTTAAATAAACAAATAACACACCTTGGGGAAAGTTTGGGTCTTTTCTAGCCTATGGATTTGGCTAGAATAAGTTCTGTATTTTTTCATTAATAAAAGTTTGACTCATTAAATAATTATATCTTTAAATACAATGTAAATTCCTACAATTACCTTAAAAATTTCATCAAACATAAACTATTTCCTAAAACAAAGGTTGACCTTCTAAGTTTCATGGATCATATAACCTGCATGAGGGGATTAGTGTTGATACTGCCATTCTTTGTCATTTTTGACACATCAGTCCCTAAATATATTTGTTATATTTGTGAAGTTCCTTACATTACTAGGCAGAATTAATCTTTTCTGAAATTTAAAAATTCCAGATAGACTACTCCCTCAGAATCTGGGGACACAATGGATTTGTGCCAGGGCCCCTTATAGATAACCAACATTTGTAGATGAATAAGTCCCATCTATAATTTCCCATATACTTCAAAACATCTCTAGTTTACTTCTAACACCTGATACAATGTAAACGCTCTGTAAACATTTGTTACGTTGATTGTTTATGGAATAGTGATAAAAGAAAAAGTCTACATGTGTTTAGTACAGATAAATATTTTTCCAAATATTTTCAATCTGTGTTTGGTTGAATCCAGGATGTGAACCCCACAGTTCCAAGATTGTCCAAGATTTCTTGCAACTAAACTAAGAAACTGTGATCCACTTTCCATCAATTTGGTACATCTACTCCAGATTTGAGATACTAGTGACACAAAGAAGCAAGCACTAAGTATTTATGTGGGTGATTCAGCAGCAACCATAATGAACCATCGTATTCAGAGGTAGCTTTAACCCTTGTGGTGGCTTCCTGCATCCAGTGTTGGTAGAATCAACACGACCCTGTGGTCTCTTCTCACTGGTCCTAGCAGAGGTTTCTTCCTATTACAGCTTTTGAATTAGTGAATTATTTCTAACTGGGTACTCTTTAAGACTTGTTGGAAGGGTTGGGGATGTGGCTCAAGTGGTAGCGCGCTCGCCTGGCATGCGTGCGGCCCAGGTTCGATCCTCAGCACCACATACAAACAAAGATGTTGTGTCCGCCGATAACTAAAAAAATAAATATTAAAATTCTCTCTCTCTCTTCCCCTCTCTCACTCTCTCTTTAAAAAAAAAAAAAGACTTCTTGGAAATTGAAAGATCTACCTAAGGTTTTAAAATAGCATCTTTTTCTGTATCTTTTCTGTGTGCATTACCTAAACATGGATTGTGTCCCTGATATTAAGATAATTAATCTAAAATATGTATGATTTTCTCCAGTATTCTCCTAACATCTAAGTCTATACTCTATGAAGGTTTCATGCTGTTTTTATAGACCCCTTTGGTTGTGGTTCAATTTACTTTTCACTTAGTAGTCCTTACTACCTTAAATTCTCATTTACTTCCCCCACTACACACACACTACTTTGCTGCTGCTTCATGTGGAGAAGGGAAGATTTTCACCTAAGCTTATATTGAACTTTTTTTTGTGTGTGTGGAAGAGATATTTAGCTATCAGTATCACTTTTTGTACACACAGCAATACTTCCCAGTCTCCTCTGCAGTTAGGTATGAGAAGTTACTAAATTTTAATTAAATGTGTAATAAGTATTCAATGACATGTGAATGAAAGCGATGAAGACAGGCAGTGAACTTTCCCATACTGTGTACCTTGTCCATTGACTTCCCAATGGGACCTGGGTGACCGTTGATCAAGGTCTTGATGTTCCCCTCAACTCATCTAAATTTTCAATAGACTTCATCAGAATCTAGGCCCTTAACCTCCCTATCTTATAGCTTTTACTTTAGAAAATTGTAATTATGAATTATTTCTTTGATTCTTTGAGACACAAATATTTTATTGCTTATTACCAGTTTTATAACCAAAAATTGGTTTTCTCAGGGACCAAGGGGCCATCTCTTTGAAATGTAATCAAGCCCTGTCTCCTAGCTCTGCAGAAGCCTTGTATCCTTCCATAGAAATCACTGGGTTCTTTGTTGTAAGTTGTTAAACTACAGACCTCTTGTCATGAAAATAAGAGAAAGCTTACTTTTCCTTCAATTATGATCTGCCCATCGCCCCAGTTCTTCAAACCCTGATAGTTTCAGGAGTGCAGACTGCTTTCTGCTCTCCACTGCCTACAGTAAGAAAGGTATGCTGTTGACCTCACTTTTCCCCAGGACTGTGAAGCAAAAAGAAAATAAATTTCCAATGTATTAAGATAATGAAAGTCTGGAGTCTACTGAAATTAGAAGTTAGCAAGTCCTATCTATTTTAATGATGTTGACAACTTGAATTATGGTGTAGTTCTAATTTTAATAAAATATGAAAATAATAAAGGCGTTGCATTGTCTTGGTGGTCATACACGGGACGGAAACACAAATATTTATAGCAGACTGGAAAATCTACCCATGTTTGCTATAGCAAAAATTCAGTAGCATTATGCCTGTTGTAACTAGTACATTAATTTATTTCTCAGAATAATATGTCTGTGGAGGAAAGTTGGAAAAAATCAGAACATGGCTATGTGTTGGTAACCTGAATTTTGGTAGGGTGTCGCAAAAACAGTAACCTCAAGAGGGAGTTGGATGGTTTCATACAAAGATTCAAGAAAATGCAAAATCCTTGACATTAAAAGCCTTAAATCATTGGAAAAAACATTGACTAATGAACCTAAATTCTAGAAGATAAAAGTGAGAACTGCTTTGTGAAACAAAATAGAGACTGAGCCCTATAGCTAGCATAAGTTAAAAACAAAACAAAACAAAAAAAATGTTCATCATACCCAAACTTCACACAACCTGAAAGATCAAACAAATTAAGAGGATGAGAAAGAATAAAGAACCATGATAAACTAACCATGCAGTAGAATCTAGTTGGACTCTTCCCCACTTCCAGTGAAGGGATTTATTATAGTGATCCTTGTAGGAGTCAATTGATGCTGAGTCTGGGAACTTTTTTCCTAATTTTTTTCTTTTTCAGAATGGAAGCAATTACTATTCTTGTCTTTGTATCACCTTTGTTTTATTAATGTTGGATATTGAAAGGGATGGATCAAAGACGTGTATTTTACTTTTTTTTTTTTAAATATACTATGAGGAGCTATGAGCAGACCTGCTGAGGAAGATTTCAAATTATCTAGACACTCTAGACTTTGATGAGAATGCAAGTACTGAATGGGGCTTTGGATTTTCTTCCCTGGGAGAAACTGGTTTTGTACTTTCTATAGAAAGAAAGTGGAACATAGTGTTTTGAAAGCTAGAGGAGCTGCCTAAAGCAAAGACCACTGGATGTCCACCATATTTCTCATTTTGGGGCATGTGGATGTGGAAAGTATTTCACTTCACAATGGATGAGAGCAGCCTACCTCATAAAGTATTCTTATGAAGAACTTCCTTGTGATTTTTACTTTCTTCCATTTTGAGTATGGATGCCTAAAATTGCTGGTAAATCAGGAATTAGTGTAGAGCTCTTGTGATCATGGATCAAGAATATTTGTATAGAGTAGAGCTGTTTGTTAACTTGAACAGCTTACTCTGGGCTATTATTTGACTAAGAAATAAAGTATTATTTCAAAGTACTAATATATTTGGGTGACTTGCTGTTAGAGCCACCCTCCCTTAACCATCATACCTATAATGACCTTTTATTTCTATTCAGTGAATGATTTAACATCAACATTATGTGGACTTTTTTTTATACTGAAACTATTTTACTTACATTTTCTTACTTAATCCTCAGCAAGTCTAAGAGATAAAGATACCTACTTTTACCATGAATACCATAAAATTAAGAGAGGTTTTATTTTGGAGTCAGAAAATGTCAGGCTTAGAAGTAAATTTAGAACCCAAGATTTTCAAACCAAAACTAAAAAAATTCTTTTTTTCCCAGTTCTTTCAAATGTGTCATTGTCTTATACCATTTTATTTCTATATAATATGCCATTTACTCTTACTAATGCTACTTTTCTATGTGATGAACTTGTACTATATTGAGATTATATGTAATTTTTAACCTATTAAGCAAACTAATATTTCTATTTCCATGTATTACACGTGGGTTCTTCCTACCTGAAATTCTCCTAATGTGTCACTTATTATCTGTAACAATGCTACTTTTACACCATAGCCTGCAGTGGTCAGCAGAGTTAGCCAGTTCATCAAAGGACAAAAGCACAGTCATTACATGCACTTTTCCTCTCTGCCTTTTAAGAAATGCCTGGATTCTAATACCTGTTATGGGAAGTTCTTTGTGTGTGCCAGGTGTCTGTTAGCCATGAGACCATGTCTGTTAAAGCATTCTCCTGGTGCACTGTTCAGCCAAAGGTTATGATTATGCCTCATAGAAATTTCACCCTCTGGATTTGTCTTTTTTAGAAACAGCTACATTTTAACTCCCAAGGCTCCATTTTAATTAAAGCCAAGCTTCCTTTCTCCCAGTAACCCTCTGCTCTTTATCTTGCATTTCACCATTTTATGGAAGGCATTTAATATTATTCTGTGCTTTGCTTACCCAGTTTGAGTTCTTTTTGAATGGTTTCAGAAGCAAAGTTTATAACTGGCCATTTTCAACCGTTCCAAGTTTAGGCAGGAGATTTCTTTACTGCCCCAAACTGCTAAAAATGTGAGAACTATAGTTAGATTTAGTTTGATTTATGATTCGATGGTGTTTAATGTGTGAAATATAAAATTTAAAAATACTGTTCAGGTGACCTCCTCCTGTTTGCTTGGGCAGTTTGTGATATTCTAGAAGTCTTATAATGGATCTAACATAATGGAAAGCACATATGGTAATTTTTTAAGAGACATAGAGCAACTTTATTCTATATAAATATTGTTGAGAATCCTTTCAAAGATAATTGTATTCCCAAAATATCTTGAGGCAGATAAATGTGACTACTCCATGGTTATTATAAAAACTATTAGTGATTGGGCTGGTAGAATAGGCAAATCAGTATTTCCAACAATATTCATACCAAAGTATAATAAGAGTTAATATACTAATGATTTTAGCTATCAGTAAAACCCAGAGCAAACTTTAAAGGCCATTTATAAGACTGAAAAATCCAGAGTTTGATTGGGTCACTAAGCACTCCAGTCTCGATTTCATAAGTTTAACTAGACTGTTTTTGTGTGAATTTTATCTTTGTACTGGCTTTCTATAATGACTTCAAGCAAGAGCTAGTGCTCTCATTTCTTTTGCATCTTGGGGACAAGATACCCTGCATACCATACTTGGCTTCATTTGAATTTTACCCTCCCTAAACCACTCTGCCCCTGTACACACATACACCAGTGGCCACAGATGCAATATGTTTATTGGCTTAGATTACGTGTGTGTACCCATCACTGCAGCAAGGGAGCTGTGATTACCAAAATTAGCTTAAAAGAGTCAGTCCCATTGTTGGAATCTAGAGAAGTTGTGGCTGCTACACATTGGTGAGGAACTGAAAAAGATGCGAGGAAGCAGTGAAATGGCAGCTAAATTAGGTACTATTACTGCTTTCGTCGTACTGAATCTGAAAACCTGAGAATCTGAAAATCTGAGAATCTGAAATTCAGCTAATTTAAATGATTTGTCACTCAATAAGTTTTAGAGCTAAGTCCAAAGACCACATTATTAATCAAGTCCTTCTTTATTTTAATTTTCTCTTGCTTTCTGAATTTATTAGAAAAAGAGAAAGAACAGAATAAATTAAATGTAATGCTATTTTTCAAAATAATCTTACTTTATTTTCCCTGTCTTTTGTATTATGGTGAGAAATAAGATGAATCCGGGTCATTATTACATAAGTAAATTGTAAGTACTTAATCATGGGTGTTGGGATTCTATTCAATAATAAATCATTCTGAGTTCTCAGTACAGTGGTATTTTTTTTTGGTTGCTTGGTATTTAAAAATTGATAACAATAATTAAAATGATAATAGCAAACAATTCTATAGAACTTAGTATTTTCCAGGTGTTGCTCTTTGTGCTTCATATATTATGTTTTTCACTTGGTATACACTATGAAGTAGTATATTATTAAGTAAGTACAGACTAAGCTTCTGAAAAAAACAACAACAAAATTACATGACCTGAAGAAGACAGGCATTTTTTCCTCTTGTTCAAAAACTCTGGCTGGAGATATAGGCCCTACTCTGTGTCATCACACAGACACCCAGAGCAGGGCAATGGTTCTGACATCCTCATAGGCAGCTTCCATTTCTCCATCATATGCATCTGCTTTAGTTATTACTGATTTCTCACTAGTGAACAGAGGCAAACAGAAAAAAAAGGCAAGTTACCTGTCTTTAAGGGGAGATCTAGAAATAATTCTCGTTGCTTTTTCTATACTATTGATCTGAATTCAGCCACATATGATTACATCTAGTTGCAAGGAAACCTATGAATTTAACTCTGGGGGATATTCATATGATCAACAAAAACTCAGATATCTACTAAGTAAGAGAGTCAAAAGGAATATTGTTATGGTTTGGATGTGAGATGTCCCCCCGAGTTCATGGGTGAAACAATGCAAGAATACTCAGAGCTGAAATGACTGGGTTATGAGAGCCTTAATGAATTCAGTGCATTAATCCTCTGATGGGATTAACTGTGAGTGATGACTGAAGGTGGGTAGTGTGTGGCTGGAAGAGGCGGGTCACTGGGGGTCTACCTTTTAGGTGTATATTTGTTGAACTGAGCTTAGTCTCTCTCTTTTGCTTTTTATTTTTTATTTTTTTTTAAATTAATTTTTATTGTAGGTTGTTCAAAACATTACATAGTTCTTGATATATCATATTTCACACTTTGATTCAAGTGGGATATGAGCTCCCATTTTTACCCCATATACAGATTGCAGAATCACATCAGTTGCACAACCATTGATTTACATATTGCCATTCTGGTGTCTGTTGTATTCTGCTGCCTTTCCTATCCTCTACTATCCCCCCTCCCCCCTCCCCTCCCCTCTTCTCTCTCTACCCCCTCTACTGTAATTCATTTCTCCCCCTTATATTTTTCCTCCTTTCCCCTCACTTCCTCTTGTATGTAATTTTGTATACCCCTGAGGGTCTCCTTCCATTTACATGCAATTTCCCTTCTCTCTCCCTTTCCCTCCCACCTCTCATCCCTGTTTAATGTTAATCTTCTTCTCATGCTCTTTGTCCCTACTCTGTTCTTAGCTACTCTCCTTATATCAAAGAAGACATTTGGCGTTTGTTTTTAAGGGATTGGCTAGCTTTTGTGCATGGCGAGAGAAAGGGATTCAGTTTCATTTTGTTGCATATGGATTTCCAGTTTTCCCAACACCATTTGTTGAAGATGCTATCCTTCTTCCATTGCATGCTTTTAGCCCCTTTATCAAATATAAGATAGTTGTAGTTTTGTGGATTGGTTTCTGTGTCCTCTATTCTGTACCATTGGTCCACCTGCCTGTTTTGGTACCAGTACCATGCTGTTTTTGTTACTATTGCTCTGTAGTATAGTTTGAAGTCTGGTATAGCTATACCGCCTGATTCACACTTCCTGCTTAGAATTGTTTTTGCTATTCTGGGTCTTTTATTTTTCCATATGAATTTCATGATTGTTTTCTCTATTTCTACAAGAAATGCCATTGGGATTTTGATTGGCATTGCATTAAACCTATAGAGAACTTTTGGTAATATCGCCATTTTGATAATGTTGCTTCTACCTATCCATGAACAGGGTATATTTTTCCATCTTCTAAGATCTTCTTCTATTTCTCTCTTTAGGGTTCTGTAGTTTTCATTGTATAAGTCTTTCACCTCTTTTGTTAGGTTGATTCCCAAGTATTTTATTTTCTTTGAGGATATTGTGAATGGGGTGGTTGTCCTCATTTCCATTTCAGAGGATTTGTCACTGATATACAGGAATGCCTTTGATTTATGCGTGTTGATTTTATAGCCTGCCACTTTGCTGAATTCATTTATTAGCTCTAATAGTTTCTTTGTAGACCCTTTTGGGTCTGCTAGGTATAGAATCATGTCATCTGCAAATAGTGATAATTTGAGTTCTTCTTTTCCTATTTTTATGCCTTTAATTTCTTTCATCTGTCTAATTGCTCTGGCCAGTGATTTGAGAACTATGTTGAACAGAAGTGGTGAGAGAGGGCATCCCTGTCTTGTTCCAGATTTTAGAGGGAATGCCTTCAGTTTTTCTCCATTCAGAATGATGCTAGCCTGAGGCTTAGCATAGATTGCTTTTACAATATTGAGGTATGTTCCTGTAATCCCTAGTTTTTCTAGAGTTTTGAACATAAAGGGATGCTGTACTTTGTCGAATGCTTTTTCCGCATCTATCGAGATGATCATATGGTTCTTATTTTTAAGCCTATTGATGTTGTGAATAATATTTATTGATTTCCGTATATTGAACCAACCTTGCATCCCAGGGATAAATCCTACCTGATCATGGTGCACAATTTTTTTGATATGTTTTTGTATCCAGTTCGCCAGCAGTTTATTGAGGATTTTTGAATCTAGGTTCATTAGAGATATTGGTCTGTAGTTTTCTTTCTTTGAAGTGTCTTTGTCTGGTTTAGCAATCAGGGTGATGTTGGCCTCATAGAATGAATTTGGAAGTTCTCCCTCTTTTTCTATTTCCTGAAAAAGCTTGAAAAGTATTGGTATTAGTTCCTCTTTAAAAGTTTTGTAAAACTCTGCTGTATACCCATCCGGTCCTGGGCTTTTCTTAGTTGGTAGTTTTTTGAAGGTATCTTCTATTTCCTCAATTGATATTGGTCTGTTTAGGTTGTCAATATCCTCCTGACTCAATCTGGGCAAATCATATGACTTAAGAAATTTATCGATGCCTTCACTATCTTCTATTTTATTGGAGTATAAGGATTCAAAATAATTTCTGATAATCTTCTGTATTTCTGAAGTGTCTGTTGTGATATTGCCTTTTTCATCCCGTATGCTGGTAATTTGAGTTCTCTCTCTTCTTCTCTTCGTTAGCGTGGCTAAGGGTCTGTCGATTTTATTTATTTTTTCAAAGAACCAACTTTTAGTTTTGTCAATTTTTTCAATTTTTTCTTTCGTTTCGATTTCATTAATTTCAGCTCTGATTTTAATTATTTCTTGTCTTCTACTTCTTTTGCTGTTGTTTTGCTCTTCTTTTTCTAGGATTTTGAGTTGAAGTATTAGATCATTTATTTGTTGGTTTTTCTTTTTTTAAGGAATGAACTCCAAGCAATAAATTTTCCTCTTAGAACCGCTTTCAATGTGTCCCATAGATTCCGATATGTTGTGTCGGTGTTTTCATTTATCTCTAAGAATTTTTTAATTTCCTCCTTGATGTCTTCTATAACCCATTGATCATTCAGTAACCTATTGTTCATTCTCCAAGTGATGCATGATTTTTCCTTACTTCTTTTATCATTAATTTTCAATTTCATTCCATTATTATCCGATAAGATGCATGGTATTATCTCTACTCCTTTATATTGTCTAAGAGTTGCCCTGTGACATAATATATAATCTATTTTTGAGAAGGATCCATGTGCTGCTGAGAAAAAAGTGTAACTGCTTGATGTCGGGTGGTATATTCTATATATGTCAATTAAGTCTAGGTTATTAATTGTGTTATTGAGCTCTAGAGTTTCCTTATTCAACTTTTGTTTGGAAGATCTGTCCAGTGGTGAGAGAGGTGTGTTGAAGTCTCCCATGATTATTGTATGGTGGTCTATTAGACTCTTGAACTTGAGAAGAGTTTGTTTGATGAACATAGCTGCACCATTGTTTGGGGCATATATATTTATGATTGTTATGTCTTGTTGGTGTATGGTTCCCTTGAGAAGTATGTAGTGTCCCTCTTCATCCCTTTTGATTAACTTTGGCTTGAAATCTATTTTATTTGATATGAGTATGGACACTCCTGCTTGCTTCCGAAGTCCATATGAGTGATATGATTTTTCCCAACCTTTCACCTTCAGTCTATGTATGTCTTTTCCTATCAAATGCGTCTCCTGAAGGCAGCATATTGTTGGGTCTTGTTTTGTGATCCATTCTACTAGCCTGTGTCTCTTAATTGGTGAGTTTAAGCCATTAACATTTAGGGTTATTATTGAGATTTGGGTTGTTCTTCTAGCCATATTTGTTTATTTATGTTACTAAACATGGTTTGTTTTCCTCTTTGATTATTCCCCCCCGCCTTTACTGTACTACCTCCCGCTGCTGGTTTTCATTGATATTTTCCATTTCCTCTTCCTGTAATATTTTGCCTAGGATGTTTTGAAGAGATGGTTTTCTAGCTGCAAATTCTTTTAACTTTTGTTTATCATGAAAGGTTTTAATTTCATCTTCCATCCTGAAGCTTAATTTCGCGGGATACACAATTCTTGGTTGGAACCCATTTTCTTTCAGTGTTTGAAATATGTTATTCCAGGATCTTCTAGCTTTCAGAGTCTGTGTTGAAAGATCAGCTGTTATCCTGATTGGTTTACCCCTAAATGTAATCTGCATCCTTTCTCTTGTAGCTTTTAAAATTCTCTCCTTATTCTGTATGTTGGGCATCTTCATTATAATGTGTCTAGGTGTGGATCTCTTATGATTTTGCACATTCGGTGTCCTGTAGGCTTCTAGGATTTGGGATTCTGTCTCATTCTTCAAGTCTGGGAAGTTTTCTTGTATTATTTCGTTGAATAGATTGCTCATTCCTTTAGTTTGGACCTCAATACCTTCCTGTATCCCCATGACTCTTAAGTTGGGTCTCTTTATGTTATCCCATATTTCTTGAATGTTCTGCTCATGGTTTCTTAACAGCTTTGCTGAGCTGTCTATGTTCTTCTCCAGTTGAAATACTTTGTCTTCATTGTCTGATGTTCTATCTTCTAAGTGTTCTACTCTGCTGGTAGTATTCTCAATTGAGTTTTTAAGTTGGTTTATTGTTTCCTGCATTTCCAGGATTTCTGTTTGTTTGTTTTTTATAACCTCTATCTCCCTGTATAATTGATCTTTTGCTTCTTGGATTTGTTTATGTAATTCATTGTCGAAGTGGTCAAAGTGGTCTTTCATTGTCTGATTTTGCTGTCTAATGTCTTCCTTGAGACTCCAGATCATCTGAAGCATGTATATCCTGAATTCTTTATCTGACATTCCATCTGCTGCAGATATTACCTCTTCTAAAGTTAAGTTGACCTGCATTGCTTGTGGTCCTTTCTTTCCTTGTCTTTTCATACTGATCGTGTTTCTTTCTGCTTGGTGAAACTGTTGTGTTATTGATTTTTCCCCCTATATATTTATATTGCTCTTGTATAGTTGCAAAGTCTCCCTCGCAGGCTTTGGCGGTGGCTCTGCCCCTCCTCTAATTGAGGCAATGTGCCTACCACGCCGGGAGGCCGCTGTACCTGTACTTTCGATGGGCCTGTTCTTTCGGTGGTCACAGGTCCGCCTACCTTGCAGGCGTGAGCAGCGGCATTGCCCCTCCGCTGGCAACTAGGCCTGTTCTGTCTGTCGGTTGCAGGTCTGTCTACCTAAAAGGCGCTGGTGTCGGCTCTGCCCCTCCCCTGACCGGGGCGATGTATCTGGCTGGCCACTGGGCCTGTTTTGTCGGTGGTCACGGTTCCGCCTACCTTGCACGCACGTGGAGCAGCTGTGTCCCTCCGAGATTTGGTGGGCCTGACCTGCCGGTGGGTGGCAAGTGCACCTACCTTGCAGGCGCGGGGGTGGCTCTGCCGTTCCGCGGGTCACTGGGTCTGATCTGCTGGTGAGTCGCAGGTCTGCCTACCTTGCAGGCGCCCGGTGGCTCTGCCCCTCCCCCAACCGGGATGGGGCGATGTGTCTGGCCGGCCGCTGGGCCTGTTCTGTTGGTAGTCACAGTTCAGCCTACCTAGCAGGCACGTGGGGCAGCTGTGCCCCTCCACAGTTTTTTGGGCCTGACCTGCCGGTGGGCCGCAGGTCTGCCTACCTTGTAGGCTCGGGGGGTGGTTCTGCCGCTCTGTGTATTGATGTGCCTGTTTTGCTGGTGGGTAGTGGGTCCGCCTACCTTGCAGGCGCCTGGCGGCTCTGCCCCTCCCCCAACTGGAGTGATGTGTCTGGCGGTCCACTGGGCCTGTTTTGTCGGTGGTCACAGTTCCGCCTACCTTGCACACGCGTGGAGCAGCTGTTTCATTAGTGCCTGGACACACTCTCCTTGTTTGCCTCCCTCAAGCCCTAAGTTTGTAGAGCTTGGGGCTGAGAACCCCTTGAAAATTTGCTTACCTTCTGGTAGCCACTCCCCCGTATCTGGTGCAAGAGACCTCAGTTGTCAGCACTGGTGGGAGCGGTAGCTGGGAGACCCGGGCCGCGCGGCTCCCGCAGGCTCCTGCGTCAGCGCCGCCTCGGCTCCCGCCGGTTCCCGTGCGGCTGCCGCGGTTCCCGCCAGCTCCGGCCAGCTCCCGCGCCGCTCCTGCTAATTTAGAATCCGCTGGGAAGGAATCTCTTTGGCCGATCTTTGGTGACTTCCCCTCTCTGCTACGGCGGGCCCCTGTCTCCTTGCAGGAGTGACCAAAGGGAGAGGTGGAACTGGCTTGTCTCTGGTCTGACACAATCTCTGGTTTTAGATCCCAGTTCGCTAATTCATAGAGGCTTGGTTAGATTTCCTTCCCGTCCTCTCAAGGGGGGGAGCCCTTTCCCGGGTGGGCAGGGCCGTTAGCAGAGTCAGAAGGGCACGGGCCTTCTGTCGGGCCAAGCGGGGACCCTTCTGGCTGCGCTGGGCCGCCGGGGGCGCCCGCAGAGCCAGGCAGACGGCGCCCGCGTGGCTAAGAGCCGGGCGGGGTGACCCTTCGCAGAGTGGGAGGGCCGCCAGGAGTGCCGGGATGGTGGGAGCTGTCTGCCGGCTGGGCAGGGACGCTTCTCGACGTGCAGGGCCGCCGGGGGCGCTTGTAAAGCCGGGCGGCTGCAGCCTCGTGGCTAAGAACCAGGCGGGCGGGGTGGCTGTTTGCAGAGCAAGAGCGGAATGGCGGGAGCTGTCTGCCGGCCGGGCGGGGACCTTTCTCGCCAAGCAGGGCCGCCGGGGGCCGCTTGTAAAGCCGGGTGGCTGCAGCCGCGTGGCTAAGAACCAGGCGGGCGGGGCGGCTGCTTGCAGGGCAAGAGCGGGGCCGCCAGGGTAGCCGGGCTGGCGGAAGCTGTCTGTCGGCCGGGCAGGGACCCTTCTGCCGCGCTGCTCTGGGCAGCCTGCCGCTTGCAGAAGCGGCCGGTGGCTGCGGGATTGGACTCTGAGCCCGCACTGCCGGTCAAGTTTCACTTGTCTGGGGCAAACTGTCACGTCTAATAAGCTTACTAATTCTCGGCAAGTCTCCTTTCAACGGAATTTTGCTAGAAGATCCTCAGTAGGTAGAATGTAGCTGTTTTAATGGGTGTTTCTGATCCCGTTAATGTGGAGATATTGAAAGTGCTGCTTCCTCGCCGGCCGCCATGTTGGATCCCTCTCTTTTGCTTTTTAATTTTCATGTGAACCACTTTCCTATACCACACTATTCCACAAAGTGGTATTCTCACTTCAAGCTCAGAGAAATAGAGCCTGCTGTCTCTGAATAAAAACCTCTGCATCCATGAGCCCCCAAATAACCCTTTTCTCCTCTAAAATTGTTTTTGTCAGGTCTTTCAGTCACAGCAGCAAAAACATTGACTAAAACAGGTATTATGCACTCATTTTTTTTTTCCTTTTTGGGTATTGGGGATTGAACTCAGGGGCCCTGGGCCACTGAGCCACTGAGCCACTGAGCCATATCCCCAGCCCTATATTTTGTCTTTCATTTTGAGATAGAGTCTCACTGAGTTGCTCAGTATCTCACTTTTGCTAAGGATGGCTTTGAACTCAAGATCCTCCTGCCTCAGCCTCCTGAGCTGCTGGGACTTTATACCAAGCTGCGCCTGGCTTTATGCACTAATATTATGGACTAAAAATGTCATTATTGTAGTTTATAGATGAAGTAACAATCCCACATGATGTACATGATACTTTTGTTATGCTCTAAGTATATTACATTCTCTGGTGCTCTGATATGTCACAGGAGATAATGTCCAGCATTTTTGGTCTTAATTTCTTTTGGTTATTTCCCTTCAAAGTTTGCTAGGGAATCAATGACTTTTGAATCTAATGTCAAAAGAGCCAATCAGCTTTCAAGTGATATTATTTCCCCAGTTAATCCACTAGTAGTCATTTATTTACCCAATCATTCACCCATTTTGTAATTCTTTGTTCCCTAATTAATATGTTTCTTCTATGGGATATGAAAAATTAAGTCACAGTCACTATCCTTGAAGAATTTTAATGTTTTTGGACATATGACATACATACCTTATCAATTAAATATATAAAAATTTAGATATGGTTTACTAAATATTTAGAAATAATTCAGTTATTTCCAAAAAAGATAAAGAATTGGATATTACTTTTAATTATCATCTTTAGAGAATGACTCCAGGAGATGATTGGAATATATATTATTTATGGTCAAACAATGGTAAGAAAATAAAAATGGGAGAGGAAATTTGTGGATCGTAAAGGTGGAATCTCCAAACAACATCATAAGTGGGAAAGAGAAAATTTTGTTGGAAAATTAGTGAATAAAGAAGCAGGTTACAATAGAGATTTCTGTTATGGGGCAGGAGGCACGGACACTTTACATGGTGGTTTGCAACAGGAATTCAGATTTGAAAAGCCTAGGTAAGTTATGGTTATTCTTATTTTGTTCTACTGAAGACATTTATAAATCACTTATATGTTGAAACTGAGCTCAGTAGTTCATATTTGACTCCAACATTGTTTCTTTTCCTTTTGTGATTGGTAAACTTAAGTGTTAGATATAATGAACATTTGTAGTTATGGCTCCTAATTTCTTATTTCAGAAGAATTGGGATTATTCCTATTAGATGATAGAAATATAAATTAGTGGGAAGGGTGGGTTTTTGTTCTTGTTTTTAGTTAATAGTTTTTCTGGCTTTATCCACTTACTTGAAATCTTTCTTGATATATATTTCACATACATAAAATATGTGCACTTAAAGTATATTTTTGAATTTTTTTTTTGAAGGGGATACTGAGGATTGAACTTGGGGGCACTCAACCACTGAGCCATATCCCTGAGGATTTGGCATTTGTATTTATTTATTTATTTATTTTTTAAATTAATTTTTATTGTAGGTTGTTCAAAACATTACATAGTTCTTGATATATCATATTTCACACTTTGATTCAAGTGGGATATGAACTCCCATTTTTACCCCGTATACAGATTGCAGAATCACATCAGTTGCACTACCATTGATTTACATATTGCCATTCTGGTGTCTGTTGTATTCTGCTGCCTTTCCTATCCTCTACTATCCCCCCTCCCCCCTCCCCTCCCCCCTCTTCTCTCTCTACCCCCTCTACTGTAATTCATTTCTCCCCCTTGTATTTTTTTCCCTTTCCCCTCACTTCCTCTTGTATGTAATTTTGTATACCCCTGAGGGTCTCCTTCCATTTACATGCAATTTCCCTTCTCTCTCCCTTTCCCTCCCACCTCTCATCCCTGTTTAATGTTAATCTTCTTCTCATGCTCTTCGTCCCTACTCTGTTCTTAGTTACTCTCCTTATATCAAAGAAGACATTTGGCATTTGTTTTTAAGGGATTGGCTAGCTTCACTTAGCATAATCTGCTCTAATGCCATCCATTTCCCTCCAAATTCTATGATTTTGTCATTTTTTAATGCAGAGTAATACTCCATTGTGTATAAATGCCACATTTTTTTTATCCATTCGTCTATTGAAGGGCATCTAGGTTGGTTCCACAGTCTTGCTATTGTGAATTGTGCTGCTATGAACATGGATGTAGCAGTGTCCCTATAGTGTGCTGTTTTTAGGTCTTTAGGGAATAGACCCAGTAGGGGAATAGCTGGATCAAATGGTGGTTCCATTCCGAGCTTTCCAAGAAATCTCCATACTGCTTCCCAAATTGGCTGAACCAATTTGCAGTCCCACCAGCAATGTATAAGAGTACCCTTTTCCCCACATCCTCGCCAGCACTTGTTGTTGTTTGACTTCCTAATGGCTGCCAATCTTACTGGAGTGAGATGGTATCTTAGGGTGGTTTTGATTTGCATTTCTCTGACTGCTAGAGATGGTGAGCATTTTTTCATATACTTGTTGATTGATTGTATGTTCTCCTCTGAGAAATTTCTGTTCAGGTCCTTGGCCCATTTGTTGATTGGGTTATTTGTTATCTTATTGTCTAATTTTTTTTTAATTCTTTGTATATTCTGGATATTAGGGCTCTGTCTGAAATGTGAGGAGTAAAGATTTGTTCCCAGTACGTAGGCTCCCTATTTACCTCTCTTATTGTTTCTTTTGCTGAGAAAAAACTTTTTAGTTTGAGTAAGTCCCATTTGTTGATTCTAGTTATTAACACTTGTGCTATGGGTGTCCTATTGAGGAATTTGGAGCCCGACCCCACAGTATGTAGATCATAGACCCTGTCTCTAAATACAAATGCCAAGAAGAAAAAGTTGGCATTTGTATTTAGAGACAGGGTCTCACTGAATTGCTCAGTGCCTCTCTGTTGCTGAAGCTGGCTTTGAATTCATAATATTCCTATCTCAGCCTCTCAAGCCACTGGGACTACAGGTGTGTACCACCATGCCCAGCCCTTTCAATGGTTTTAGGGTAATCACAGAGTCATATAACCGTCATGTTTTCTCTATTCTTCTCCCTACCCTAATCAGTCATTTATCATTTTAAAACATTCTGTCACTATGGATTCGCCAACTTTGAGCTTTCTGTATTTGAAAAGAAAAAAAAAATACAGGATATGTGTTCATTTACAAGTGGCTTTTCAAAATTCTTCCATGTTGTAAAATGTATCAATCAGTACTTCATCATTTATTGTTGAAAAATAACTGTAGGGTTATAATGCATGTTGTTTTTCCATTCACAATTGATGGAAATTTGGATAGTTTTAGGTTTGGGTTATTAAAAAATTACTGCAAATATGGTTTAAGAATGTGGTTTGGTGGTATAGTGTTGATACAGCATGCATAATGCCTTGTGTTTGATACCCAGCACCACAAAAAATTAATAAAAGAAAGGAAGAATAACTACTGTAAATATGAACATAATGTTTGTGGTTTTCGCTTGTGTTTTGATTTTCTTTGGTGTGAATCTCAGTGAAATTGAGTCTTATATGAATTTTTATATTTAATATTTAGTGTTCCAACTTGGCTACTTTGTTTAATAATTTCATCATGTATACATGAGAGTTTTAAGGAAACCAGCCGTTCTCTATTAAAAAATATACTGTTTCCACTTTGATAATCTTCCATATTTTTTGTTTTTCAAAATTTACAACCTCCTTGATTGGTTCCCTCTGACTATCTGAAATATAATTAAAATATAAATATTTTCTAATAGTAAACACTCTTATGAATATTAACAATTACATAGTAACAGATGAGAAAGTCTTATATAGCAATAGGAATGTATGTGTTCACCTACATTTCTATTATTATTATATATAAATTGTTTTATGGTATTTGGATTTTGTCTGATGAGAACAGAACTGTGGTATATTCCACATAAGAAAAAAATAAAACATTTTCTGTATTTCAGTTATAGTGACTTTTCTTTTTGTTAAGTTTTGGAACCTTTTAAAATGTCTCCATTATTAGTTGCAAAAGAAATATTTGTAGCTACCTACATTTGAAAGCCATCTCCTTTACTATAACATACACTACAAAAGTGAAAATTGTATTTCTAGAATTTGAATCATTACTTTAAAAAGAGATTACTAGACTATTAATTTTAAAAATGTTATTAGATATTTGGAAGTTGGAATAATGCAGAAATTTACCTGTATAATATTGTATTATCCATTAAACTTACTAAGCTCTTTAATTGTTACTTTTGAAATGATTTATAATTTTTCACCAGTGACAAAGTTTTCTTCTAATTAAAATATTTTCGGTGTAATGAAATTTCACAGCTAGTGTTTTGAAATATTGAACCAGCAAACAATTATGAGAAACATGAAAATAGAATAAACTAATATTGAAAAACTTATGGATGAAATAATGACATTCATTCATGTAAAATATATGAATGTGCACAGGGTTTACAGATTTTATTCTACATAATTCAATTGTATTGCCAAAATCAACTGTTTGGATGCATGTTTCATGTGTGAATTTCTCCCTTGGCTGGCACACTGCTACGTGGAAATATAAGGGTTTGAGTAAACAACTATAATTTGGAATAAGAGACTAGACAAGCCCATTGAGTGGTGGTGCTTGGCCCAAATTCAGAATTCCCAGCAACCTCCCATTGTTGAAAGGAGCAGAAAGGGTAAGTGACTGGGCCGCCAATCTGCTTTGTGTGGGCCTTAGAGGTGTGGACATGAAAGCTAAAACAAGCATTGAAAATAGCTGGTTGTTTGTGCCACTATGGTTGCTAAGCTTACCATCTGTGTTCTGTAGTTTTGTGTTTCTAAACAAATGGAAAATCAGAATGTAATAACCCCTTGGACACAGAGTGTCTCCTACAACCATGTGACTTTGTTTCATTTATCAAGCAAGGGTTTTATTTTGCTTTTAATTAGTCAAGAATTGGAGGTTTTAAAAAACATTTTGTTTTCACTCATTTACTATCTATACAAGAGGCTTTACCTTCTTTTTTCAAAATGCATTTTTCTCTGGTAAGAACATTTAACATGAATTTGCCTTTTAACACATTTTCAGAAATAGACTGTATGCATAATATTGTACGGATCTTTAAACTTATTCATCTTATTTCACTTCTGATTTGATTAGTTACTTATCTACTTTCCCTTCCCACCAGTCTGTGGCAATCACTATTCTTCTTTTTGATTCTATAAATTTGATTATTTTTGATATCTCATATAAATAGATTCATAAAGAATTTGTCTTTCTATGGACTGGCTTATTTTATTTAGGATAATATCTTCAAGTTTCATCTATATTGTTGCATAATTTCTTCTTTAGGGCTGAATAACATTTCATTATATGTGTATGCTACATTTTCTTTATATATTTTTCTGTCAATGTTAGATTTTTTTTCCTTCTATTGCAAATAATGTGGCAAAATATGAATGGCAATTTTTAAGGGGATACAAAAAATTTAACAAAAAGCACAGAAGTAATTCAAAAGTTTATTGAGAACCACAAAAGACCATGAATTCATATCAGTCTTGAGAAAAAATAAAGATAGAGGCCTCACACTTCCTGATTTCAAAATATATCATAAAGCTACAGTAATTAAAACTGGCATGAAGACAGATACAGGCCATCAGAGCAAAACTTATCATAAATAAATCAACTTACCTACAGTCCACTGATCTCAGTACCAAGACTACACAATAGGGAGAGGACAACCTCTTCAACAAATGTTGGGAAATCTGGACATTGTGTGCAAATGAATAAAGTTGAATATGTGCCATACACAAAATTCAACACAAAATGGGTTAAAGACTTCACACCTGAAGCTGTAAACTCCTAGAACACATGGAGGAAAAGCTTCATTCTGTGCCCTTGGCAATGATTGCATGGATATGACACCAAGAACACACACAACAAAAAATAAATGTGGGAATGCATCAGACTAAATTGCCATACATGGCACAGTGAAATCAACCTGCTAATGATAATGGTATGTTTCAAATTTGACAGATTAAACAGAATATCAGTCAGGAATAAAATGAAACTCTATTAACATCACATTAAGGATGAATCTCAAAATGATTATGCTAAATCAAAGACCCTAGAAAATAAAACTAAGTATTTTATGACTCCTTGTATGGAAAACTATAAAGTTAATGTATATTGATGAAAAGGAAATTAGTAGTTATCTACAAATGTGGTTGGGAGTCAGGAAAAATGAGAAGATGGATTATAAAAAGACTTGTGGTAAGAATTAGAGATAATGGATATGTCTTTTTATCTTGATTGCAAAAATGTTTATATGAGTATAAACACTGGTAAAACTCAACAGATTGTTTTATAAAAGTGAAGTTTGCTGTAAATCACTCACTCAGTAAAGCAACAGTAAATAAAAAGCGGGCATGGTGGTGCACACCTGTAATCCCAGCCACTTAGGAAGCTGAGGCAGGAGGATGGCAAGTTTGAGACCAGCCTCTGCAATTTAGTGAGAACTCCAGTAACTCAGCAAGACTCTGTCTCAAAACAAAAATTTAAAAGGACTGGGGATGTAGCTCAGTGGTAAAGCACCTTGAGAGAGAGAATATCTTTTTTGTAGATGGATACAACACAATGCCTTTATATTTATGTGGTTCTGAGGATCAAACCCGAGTCCCACGCATGCTAGGTGAGCGCTCTTCAGCTGAGCCACAATCCCAGCCCCAAGACAAAAAATATTTTAAAAGCATATATTCAATAATGGGTCAATATGTAAAACATACTTAAAAAAATACAGGTTTGTAGCTAAAAAAAATTACCTAATGAATATTGGGCAAAGGGCTTGAATGGACATTTCTCAAGAAAATATACAAATCTCTGAGAAATGTTCAGTGTTACTAATCATCTGAAAATATCGGATAAAGACTATAGGTGTTGCTATGGATGTGTAGAAACTCTGGAACCCCTATAAACTGTTGTTGGGAATGCAAAATGATGTAGTCACTATGGTAAACATTATGGGAATTCTCAAAAAGTAGAGTTATTATATAATCCAGAAATTCTTGTAGTTAATTATTCTGAAGAAGTGAAATCAAGTTCTTAAATCAGTATTAGAGATGTCTTTCTACTTTGAAAGGTTATGGAATCTCTAGAGGTATTTTTTCATCTTGAATTGAATATGGCACCTTTATGTGGTTTCCTATGCCAGGTACAGAGAAATTGTGATGCTATGAAATACTATACATAGTACAAAAATTAGAATTTATTAAAGGAAATCAAAATGCATGTTTTCTCTTATAAGTTGAAATAAGTTTTAGAATCATTTTAAACAAGAAGTGTCAATATTATTTTGGGTAAGTTATAATCAGCTTTTCTGATCTTCCAGGTAAAAAGATCAGATCTCTGAAGTGCCACACATAGAAGTTAAAGAATATGGTGTGACATTTGTTAGGCACTTTTTTTTTTGCTTTGCACCTGCTCTTCCAGAATGATGAGATTGTAAGGTGCTTGAGAAAATGGTTTGGTCCCTATAAAAAAATGAAATTACCTAGATTAAGTTTAGACCCTTGAAATGACCTTGAAGGAGGAGTAGAAGAATCCAATACCTGACAGAATTTCAGGAACACATTTTATACTTTTTCAGTGGTGAATTCAAAACAATGAAATTCCATACTAGGTTTTCTTGTCAATTTTAAAAACAAGTGTTTGCCACACTGATCTTATTTAATAATTGGATTTATTTCAGAACAAATGGCTACAGGTTCATGCTAATTATTTGTAAGATTGTCTTTGAAATTACTCTATGAACCCTAGGATTGTGAAGAAAAAGCACAGTGCTTTCCTGTATTTGAAGTAAAGTCATATATGTCAATTAGATTTTCAAGTCTCATGATTTTATTACTAATAAACAATAACAATAAAAAGAAACTAGCAGTAACAGTGGGCCCGTTATCTAAAAAGAATATTTATTTCCAAGTATAACCCCAGAACTAGTTTTTTATTTCTTCAGCATTTATAAGAACATGGTACCTGAGTCAGTTTCCACTGTGGCCAATAAATGAGAGGTATTGATGACAATGAAAATGTTACAAGTCTTTTCAAATTCTGACATTTTCATAACCATGACCAATCACATACCACTGTAAAGTTATATTTCTTTATATATCTCTGATTGAGGTTTATCTTAGACATGATTATTATATATGGATACAAAAGGTTATTCCTACTTTATAAAAGGATTTTTATGCACACAAAGATAAGGGAGGAAAATGAAGCCTCAAAAAAAAAGAAATGGAGCATAATCCACATCTTAACATAAATGCTTATGTAGAAATGAAATATTCTCATTTCTAATGACAGATTCAACCATTAATAGGTTGGAACAAGTATTAGCTGATGGTGTAGTACTTCTCTTTGGTGTCTTGATGAAGGTTGACATTTTTGACATTAAGGGTTAATTAATTGCCACTCAGAATGAGGTCACAAATGGCTAATTGCACCTTCAGCTAGATAATTACTGTCATGTATCAAATTCTCATTCCATGTAATTATACAGGAATCAGGTGCTCTGACTGCTCACCTAGGGATACCTTTGCCTTCCAAGTCCTCTCTGTGGGAATTCCAAAGTTTTACATAGGAGGTGAATTCACTTGCAATTTGACCTGATTATTAACTTGATATGCAGAATATTTCATGCCACCCTTTAAAATCTTGGTCCTAAGAATGTCATCCAGTTCCAATTTAATGTTTTGGGCTTCTCTGATTCTGTAATTTTGCTGCTGTCAGCTCCTATATTCCTGATAGAAGTTTAGATATTCATTAATTTATCTGGCCTGTTCCAAACCTTCATCTTCTTTCCCCAAAATAACTGCTGAAGCTTATCATCAACATTGATACAAAATGTCTGGGTGCCTCTTAAATAAAGAATCAGAAGCAGGGCATAGGTGTATGAAATCAAGCTTTCTCCTGAAGTGATTCTATAAGCATTGGGACTGACCAGTGCCTTGGTTTTGCATCATTGCTCAGATAAAAATAAAGTAGTTTAGACATTTTGTGAGGAATAGGACCTAATACTTGTGAATTTATCCTTCTCCTCACATCCCTGGAATATACTCCTATGGTAGAGTGGTGATTAATGTAGCTGTTTTTATATTCTCTAATCTGAAGTGGCAGTCAATATTAATAGTTAGAAACATTAGGTTCTGCACTAATAGTGTTACTCCCTCATTAACCAAGCCATTTAAATATCCCATAGGGCCATTGAATTCTGAAGTTTATAGGTAGGCCAATCAGCACCCTGTCTGTGGCTTGAAAAGGGGAAAAACACCTTTATTCGGTTCAGTTGAACTGAACTGTATATGAACAGAATAGCATATTTGTGTATATTTATATGCACATATACTTGAGTGTTATGACAAAAGCTTCATTTGTGTTTTGTAATTAAAATAGCTGATATGTGATATTAGAGGTGTGTACATTCACAATTTGTGGAAAAGTCAAGCTATATGCACATAATTTCTAAGAATAAAAAATTTTCTGTGTCCACTAATATATTTCTAACACACTAATTAGAACTCCCACAGAAGATATTGACAGCAGTTTCATAAATGTGTTTCAAGTCTGAGTCCATTGGGGATGTAAAATAGAATTATTTCCCTGAGTTCTAATCTCTGCTCCTTTTATAGCTACACATAGTGACTAACATCTATATTTCAGAATTTATAAAGAATTTTTAATGTTATTCAATTCTTATTATAATTTGGTGAGGAAGGTCTTTTATAAATATGACATATTTTACAAGTGGAATATAGTAATAAGGTGCCAAATTTCCTGTTTCCAAATATATATTTTTCACAATGAGAAAAAACATTTTTAATTACAATAAAGTATTCTGAAATCCCTGATCTAAATTCCTAGTCTAAAATTGCAGTTTTGTTACACGTTTGTTATATCAACAATTGGTATTTGTTACTTTTAATTTGTTATTGAATAATATTAAGCAGAAAACTGTAAAATAAAGTAGGTTTTAGATTATGCTTTTTTCTGATTGAACATGTAAGAAATTTCTGCATATTTGCCAGGAAACAATCTCCTGGATTTTCACTGGAATGCATATTGGGAAAGATGCCAATGATCTAGGGCTCTTGAGGACAAACACCACCCATCTTGATGTGAAAATTCTTATCAGTTTCTCATTCTAGCCAACTGCACCCCTAACTTTCTAGCACACAGGAATAGAAATTTGGAAGTTGTTTGTAAGCTCTCTGAAGCTCACATTTTAGTAGGAGAAACAGACATAAACAATAAGTCATTCAATTAATTATTTAAGCACATTTGCAAAAAGCACTCCAGAGGAAAAAATGAATGGTAATAAGAGATCACACAGCAGAGATGGGTGATTGGGTTTAGGAAAATGTCACTGAGGAAGGGGGATCTCACCTGAGATCTGAAGGACAACCAGAGGAAGATGCTGAAAATGAACATCTGGGTTAAGGAAACAGCAAGTATAAAAAGCCTGCAGTTAGGTGAAAAGCATATGGAAGAGAATAAAAAGAGAGGGAAAGAGTGGCCACAGATGAAGTGGTAAATTACTAAAATCACATTAGGTCTTAAGTCATTTTAAAGACTTCAGCATTTATTCAAAACTTAGTGGAAAGCATTCGACTAATTTTAAACAGAGAGAATTATGTCCATATCTTTGAAAGATGACTGTGGACACAGCTGTGAGTCAACTTCTGGAAACCAGAAGAGAGGTGATGGTAGCTTCAGTGTGAAAATAGACAATGGGAGGGAAGGGATAAGACTGGTATTTAAGAGATGGATTTAGCAGGATACACTTATCAATTGGATGTGGAGTGAGAATGTAAGAGCATTCTGAAAAGTCTCCCATATACTGGGCATTGGACCTGGGCAGATCATAGTGCTATCACCAGTGAAGTGCAGAATGGTCAGGGACCAGGGCAAAGGAGTTGGGATTAGAAAGGGGGATACTGAGTGAAGTTCTGGATATCCTATGTTACCTACACTATTAGACAATTAGGGATGAGAATAAATAGACGAATGTGCAGGTCCTGTGCTCATTTTACTGTAATTTCAATACTTCAAAAATAGTGATCATTGGCAAGTAACGATGAAATGATTCCTAATGAAATACCAAAGTATTTCAAGATTTGGGAAAATAAGATGCCCAAAACCTACATGTTAGCCATATTAAAGTTTCAGTAGACCTTTAGGATAATTGCAAGGAAAAAAATGAGTTTAATTTTTTAAAATTAATATTCTATTTGTTTTTTTTTTGGGGGGGGAAGACCTCTAAGACTAGATAATTGTATTAATCCTTTCAAATATATGAAACTGCTGAAAAGAAACAAAAATCTAAAATAGTATTCAAAGTAGATGTTAAAACAAGGATTAAAGGGTGCTTTTACTTTGTTTTTAAGTTTTTATGTATATTTTAGTAATTAGAAAATTGAGCTATTTTAAATGTATAGGTCAGTGATTTTTATTGAATTTATAGTTGTATAAACATTACTAAAATCCAGTTTTAGAGCATTTGTAGCATGTAAAATTATTTCCTTGTGTTATTTGTAGTCAAAGTCAATTTGCTAACAAGACCAGGCAACCACTGATTTACTTTCTAACTCTCTCTCTCTCTCTTTCTCTCTCTCTTTTTTTTTAAATGGGGCTGAGGATTGAACCCAGAGCCTTGTACATATGAGGCAAGCACTCTACCAACTGAGTTATATCCCCAACCCTCCTGTATTTTTATTGTCTGGAAATTTTATAAAAAATAAAATTAATATAGCATATCAGATGTCTTCTTTCAACTAACATAATACTTTTGAAATTCAGCCATGTTGTTGCATTTGTCAGTCTTTCATAACTTTTATTGCTGAGTTGTGTTCCAATGTGTTTGTAGACCACATTTTTGTTTTGTTTGTTTGTTTTTCCACCATTGAATTGTTTCCATTTAGTTTTGTTTATTTTCATAACTGTGACCAGAAGCTCTTGTCTTTTGCCTAATCTAGGTTCTTAGAGTTTTAAGATAAATTTTGAAATTATATAGTCCTCAAATTTTGTTCTTCATTTTCAAAATTAGTTCAATTTTAGTTCTTTTGCATTTCCATGTACATGTTAGAATTAACTTATTTTTACAAATAAAGCTTGACAGAATTTTGATAAAGATTTTTTTAAATTTATAGATCATTTTGTAAACATGTTCAGTTTAACAATATTGCATATTCCTATTTATGAACATGGGGCATTGTACCATTTATTTAGATAAATAATATTTTTTTTCAACAATGTTTTGTTGTTCAGGTCTAAACTTTATACATTTTTGTTACATTTAAACCTATGTCTTTAATTATTTTTCATACTGTGGAAATTTTTTTTTTAAGTTCACGTTCAGATTAGCCAAATTGCAACTCGAATCCTCATGGGTCCCACATGAGTTAGCTGAATCCCCTCTCTGTTCATAAACTGAACTTGGGTCTTCAGCTGGTGAAATGATCCTCATCTTAAGCTTTGGTCCCTTTCTAAACTTGCAGGTTGTTGGCATAATCCAATTCCTTGATGTTATAGTTTATAATTCTGAGTTCCCCATTTTCTTATTGGCTATAAGCAGAAGGTCACTCTTAACACCTAGAAGGCTGCCCCTTTCTAACTGCAGTTTACAACAGAGTTGTCACTCTTTTCCTCAAGGCCAACAGGAACCATCACTTTGGATTCTCCTTCTACTACCAACTGGAAATATCTCTGCTTTGAAAGGGTTTGTGGATTACGGCCATCCTACCTGGTTATACTATGTATTTTAAATTCAACTGATTTGAGACCTAAATTACATCCTATAAAATCCATTCATGCAAAGATTTAAATTATTGCTTGAACAATGAGATTAGGAAATTTTGAGGTAAGGACTCATTAAACTTCTGCCTACCAAACCACTCATAGTGGTCTCATGAAATGAGTTTAGAGGCATTCCTATTTCTATATTTAATAAAAATATTTGTGTAAAATTGATATTTTTCTTTTTAAAATATTTGATATAATTTACCAGTAAGGTTGTCTGGACTGAACTTTTTATTCTGGTAAAAAAATTTTTAAGTTCCCATTTCTGTGTATTCTTAAAGGCCTATTAAGTTTTTCTATTTCTTCCTGAGTCACTTTTGAAAGTATTGTGCTACGAGAAAGATTTCCCAGGGAAATCTCATCTCAATTACCTATGTGGTGGCACAATACTGTTCATAATATTTCCTTAAAGTGTTATTAATTTTTAACATTGATGATGATATCTTCTCTACCAATTTAAATTTTTTTCTTTTTAAATTTTTATCAAATTTTTTTAAAAAAATTTCTTCAATAAATATCTTTATTAATTTGCTTTTTACAATGTTTTCTTTGTCACTTAATGAATCCTACTATGATCTTAATCTTTTTCTTCTGCCTGGTTTTGGGTTGAATTTGCTCCTTCTGATTTGTTTAAGATGAAAATTTGTGAATGTCCTTCTTTTTTTTATATAGGTATTTACTACTTTAAGTTTCTATTTTAAGCCATGTTTTCAATGCATCCTATGAATATTTTTATTTGTGTTTAAATTTTTTTTCTGATTGAGTTATTCTTCAAAATATTTCCTGTGTGTTTTTTCAAGAATGTGTATTTTATTCTTGGTGGAATGTTCTAGGTGTGTCAGATAAGTTATTTATGGGTATAAAAACTATATCCTTGCTGCTTTCCTCATTACTTTTTCAATTATTAAGAGGGTAATACTGAAATTTGCAAATAATTTTTGATTTCCTATTGCTGCCTTTAGTTCTTTCATATTGATTTTTCTCCTTTGTGTTCATCACATTGAGTAGTTTCTGTTGATCTATTATCAAGTTCATGATCCTGTCAATTTGCTGTTAAGCTCATCTGGCATAATTTTCATTTTGGTTATTTTCATTTTCAATTCTAGAAATTCCATTTGCATTCTTCTTATTTTTATTTCTTTTCACAAAATTCATATTCATATTACTGTTGCAATCAAGTATTTTTAATACTTAGAATATTATTTTTTTTCTTTCTTAGACCATATTTATTATGACTGCTTTGAAATCATCTACATTCAACCTCATGTCCCACTCTTGGTACATTGACTGATTTTATTCTTCTGAGGATAGGTCACACTTCTCTGATGCTTTATACTCTTGTAACTTTTTTTATGGTGGGGAGTATCTAAGATTGAACTCAGAAGCACTCAACCACTGAGCTACATCCCCATCCCTATTTTGTATTTTATTTAGAGACAGGGTCTCCCTGAGTTGCTTACTGCCTTACCCTTGCCGAGGCTGACTTTGAACTCGTGATCCTTGTGCCTCAGCCTCCCAAGCCAGAATGACTACAGACATGGGCCACTGCACCTGGCACTCTTGTAACTTTCTATTGACAAGTAAACCTATAGATATAGAAACTCTAGATTCTGATTTGGTTTTCAAAATTTTTAAAGTTGACATATTTGATTTACAGATTCTTTCATACTGAGACATATAGCTAGTGATGTCTCTACTCAGTATATATGATTTTGGTCTCATTTTTTTTTCCTGGGTTTCTAGGAGTTGTTCCCTTGTCTGCGTATCCTAATAGTTAAATAATGATTGGGCACAGCAATGAACTTCAGATTGTATAGCTTATACCTGGAATGTATTAAAGATTGTATGAGTTAAGGAATGCATGTAACGTTCAGACAGTGTTCATATGTGCCTCAGGTTGTATTTTGTACTGCTACTCTTTGGGTTTTCCTGGTGCTTGCCTGTAGTTTTTATTCTCATCCAGTGTTGTGAAGAGCTTATTTAGCCCTCTATGAATCATTAAATGGTTCTATTTTAAATATCTGGATTCTCTACCACCTACCTAAGTCAGAACCCCTACTTGTTACCTGCCAATTTTACTGCTTTATTAAATTCTGGTGTGGAGTTTTGTTCTTTGTTCCAAGTCAGTTCATCCCACTTAGTAATAAACCTTTTGATTTAGAGTCAACCCCACCCTGACAAATTTGTGTTGCTAAGGAAAAATAAAACTAGATACTGGCTGAAGGTTGTATATAGACAGAATTTGTTTAGATTTCACTGCCGGAGGAGATAGAGACTTGAGAAGTGGGCTCAATCACACTGAAACAAAATGCAGGAGATATTTTAAATACTTGGGTACACTAAGAAAAGGGACTGCATGATTTGGACATCTTAGTTTGTTAATTGGTAGTTCTACAGGGAAGAAACAAACTTTTTATATATTAATGACAATAGGTAGTTGTGTAATTTGGGATAAGGCACCCATCAGTGTTAGGATTTTACCCTTCCACAGGGTCTGGACAATCAGATGACAAGAGCCCTATTTCTACATTTTGCATTTCCAAGGACAGCTCTCAGGTCCTTGAAGAGACATTTCTGGATGGGATAAGATTTACATCTCAGAGGAACAGAGAAAATGTTTATAATTGAAAGCTTTCTCAGGCAGGCATTTTAAGGATGTAGGTTCATCATAGGAACCACACAAGAGACCATACTAGAGTTTGGTCAACATTCAGTGGACAGTCATTTTGTGCAAAGAAGTTCTGCATTTCCTCAGTGTCACGTAAGCTGTGTATGGAGGGGTGGGAGCAGATACACACAAAAAATATAGAATCTTTTCTTATCCAGTATTCTAGGAGATTGTATATGTGTGTGTGTGTTTGTGTGTGTGTGTGTGTTAATGCAACTCAATTTGTTGTTTGCCTTTGTTCAATTTTCAGAGTCCTAAAATGGTTATTTTTGACAATTTGTTGAAGTTTTACTCTTGATTTTTGGTGAAGAAGATGTGTCAGCTTTTATACTCCATCACAGTCAAAAACCCTACCCAGTTGCTTTCAATATTGAATGAAAAAGGTTCTGAGGGAGAAAATATTGTGACTAAGTATCAATCTGGTGTGCTAAAAAGAGTATGGACTAAGGCTCAGATTGTTCTTACCCTGAGAAAGTGACTGATAAACCTGCAGCCTTGAGAAAATGACAGTCTGTTCACCAGCTGTATTTTTGACTTGTATAAAGAGAGATATTATAGGTAACAGAAATGTTTGTTGAAATATTAATTAGAGAATTAAAATTTCAAATTATAATCTGTGAAACATTTTACAAATTTGACTGTGTTGACTTTAATCTATGTTTAAGTCAATTGAAATCTATAAATTCATGCAGAAGTATCTACCTTGTTTGCTGTGTTGTTATTTGCCTAATTTTAATTCTACCATTCACCATATATTATAGCATTTCAGAATTTTATGACAACAAATGTATGTATTATTAGTTTTATTTTTTTCTTCCATTCTGCATATTATGAATTATTTGCTATTTTTCTTTGTTTCACAAACTAAATATCCTTGTTAGACTTTGGGCCCACTTTCCATCTGGGAAATAAATACAAATCTGCTTTAGGATTGTAGAATGTTTCATTTCATACCCTGAAGAAAAATAGGACTTAAGGGAAATTTTCACTCAAGTGTTACAGCAACTAAAGAGCAATGGCTGAATATAAATTACATTATAAATTTCCTTCAAATATTTTCTACCTGCCATACTTAGATTTTATAAAAGTAGTCATTGTTCTTTGTGACTTAACTTCCTCCTCTGTACAGTTACAGTAATGATCATGTTAAAGGTAGTAAGTTTTAGAAAAGAAAAAAATTAGTAGAATCCATCAAGTTGTGAAACTCCATATCCTAGGGGAATTCAAATATGTATTTTATTTTCTCTTAAAGCCTTATGGAATACTATATGTGTAAAGTTAATGAATATAAAATAATAAATATGAAAACTAACAATCACATATGCAAATGTATTTTATCAGATACACATTTAAAGGAGGATAAAAATACTTCAACAGATGTTTGCTAATACTTGTACACATATTTAATTTCCAATGAATTAAAGGTAAAACTCACAATTATTGTGTATGATTTTTCTCAGATCTTCTGAAGACAGGTGTCTTGGCCATAACACTTTTTAAAAATAGATAACATGCAAACCTGAAAGGGAATAGCAGATATAGTGTGAATTTAATGTGCATTTAAACATAGTATTTAACCCTAGAAATAGAAAATCAACATTTATTGTTATTACTGCACACAATTTCTCCACTTATTTCTGAGATATCATATTTTTAACTTCTCAATAGTTTGGCCTCAGAGATACCTAAGATGTTCTCAAATAAAAGCCATCCCTACTGTTGTAGTCTCAATGAGTCCTATAGAACTTACACTGTAGAAACTTTGTCTCAAAGCAAAAATGTTCAGAGGTGGGATTTTTAAGAGGTGATTAGATAATGAAGGCAGGGCTCATGTGGACCATTGTCATCAAGAGCCTGGATTTGTTATAGAATAGAGTTTGACCCTCTCTCATACACTCCTTTTCATATGCTGTCTTGCTGTGTGAGGTCTTCCTGGAAAGAATGGCTTCATCAAGTACAGCCCCTGGATCTTCTAAGCCTCCAGGACTATGAGTCAGATAAACTATTTATAAATGACCCAGTCAGTGGTATTCATTATAGTAGCAGATAATGGAGTAGACACTGCCTGATTCCCAGCAGTTTTTTGTTTTGTTTTTCCTTTTGTTTAACAAAAACAACAACAACAAAAAGATAAAGATCTCTTTCTTTCTAGTCACTGATTATTCTGAACAAATTCAGTGCAAAGGAAGTGAGTGGCCTAGGCAGAATGTGTGGTAGGACCAAAGAAAAGGGCAAACAGATCCATGATTGTGCAGAAAACATTCTATTGAGAACTTATTGAGAACCATGGTCAAGAGCCACAGCAAGACCAGGAGATCCCTGTGACTCAGGTTAGAATGAGGAGCCTTCCTAATAGGACAGCAGAGAAATCCATCTCTGCTGGATTTGACCTGGCTCATGCGATACTCATACCTCGGATGTCGGGTGCATTCCCCATCCTTATCACACCAGCGGGGGATGGGAAAGCCCCACATGCCATCTGTTGGTTTCATTTATTTATACTTTACAGGGAAACTATGTAGGGGAACCGATCAGAGTTACTCAGGGGCAGTCATGGTGGTTATGACTCAAAATAGCTATTATCAGGTCAAGGTGAATCCTTACAGTATATCATTAAAATTCTTCACAGATTTGACAGTTATTTCTTAGGCTTTTAGGAACAACTTATTAGATTGGCCACCCTTCAGATTTTCTTCACAAATTTTTAAGTTGTTTTGGTCTCCATAAATTGCCATATGGTTCTAGACCCTCTCCAAACATAAATTCAGTTGTGATAAAAACATATACAGCTTAATTTTCACTGAAGCCCTTAATTAGTGCAAGGAAAACAAAACCAAAACAAAACCTCCTTTCTTGGGCCCTTGTGGTCACATTTGGCCTCTTACAAGAGTGTATCCCTTGGTATTTGTACACCTGGTTATGCTAAAGTGTTGCCATTCTTATCTTGATGAAGGAAAAGTTAATAAGTCACTGCAATAAGTCACATATACATTTATCCTCCAAAAATATTACTTATAATAATAATTTCAAAACTAGTACCACTTTACAGTGTGCTGTCTGTAGTCCTAGTAGTGTTATAGGTAAATAAATTGCTTCAATCATTTTAGAAATAGGCCTTAGATTATTTTGATCTGGATTATAAAACTGTAAAGATATTTCTAATACTGGAAAGACAAGAAGTGATATAAGCTGAGGGAAGAAAAAGCACATTGTCTTGGTGACACTTCTAAATTCTGGTCTACTTTATTATTTACCTATTTAGGAAGTCATTTAATAGGTGTTTGTTCCCCTGAGATAATTGAAATTGAAATTCATAAATAGTGGCTAATAATAAGGTTTCTTCACTTTAATAGATTCATTTCTTAGGAACAGTGACATAGAAAGTTTCATGCAAATAAAGAAGAAAGACAAAATCCACCATTATATGTACCATTCTGACAATTGTTTAGGTAATTTGATTTTGTTCTTTTAGCATATTGAGCAGTTATTTTCTGGAATAGGAAACTGTACTACAAAGCTTCTGGGCCCATGAGGCAGGTATTTCGAATTAGAAAACCAGTCTTTCAGCAATACCTGCCACTTTTATAGCTTATTTCTTCTTTATTGCACTATCATCTTGGGAATTAAATGAGAAGACATAATAATGCAATGAAATGGCACAAATGCCATTCATATTTTGTAAATCCTGTTACATAGCATTCAGTAAAGCCTAACTTCAGAACCTTCTAGAGGTCACATCCAGGCAACCTTAACACTCTACAACACTGTCAAGATCAGCAGAGGGAGGGTGTGGGTCAAAATATCTTTTGTAGTTGACACAAAGCAAAAGCTCTCTAGTGTAAAATCATTTGATCCTATTTTAGGCTGAGCATAATAAAAATCTTCAAAATTTCTAGCTAGGGGGAAAACAATGAGTGAATTATTTAAGAAGGGAAAAATTAGAAATATTTAGCCCAATATCAATGTCTATAATTACATGGGGCTTATGTTTTTCTCCAACGCTTTCACAGACTTTAATTCTGCAGCCACATTGGATGGAAACTTTACCAATGAGACAACTCACTTTTAACTTCTCATTTCAACAAATTGCACAAGCTTCAGTGTTTTTTTTTTTAATAATGTATATTTATTTAACTATGCCAACAAAGACACCAAGAAGTCATGCTATGTAGCTCAATATTAAAGGAAAGAATAAAAACAAAGCAAATAAATTTCAAATAGCTATCACACATATAACACTGCCCCACACTTCTTGACCTAGAGATTGAGTAGGGATAAACAGCACCCCCACATCATATTGAGTTGCAGTGAAGTAAAATAAGAGTTAATGTACCTAATGATGATTGAGCTTTTAGGAGAAGACTAGATTATTCTGATTGCCTAATTTAAGAGCAGAGTGAAGACATTATTTTTGAAAGATTCCCATAAATTTGGATACTTCAAATGAAATCTCCCTCCCTCTTTGCTACATTTGCTACCAGTGTCATCCTGTTTGTCCATCAGAGGACAATGTTTTAACTTTATCCTTGTTTTCTCTTAGATTCAGCTGATTCTTTCTCCTTGAAACCCTCTTAGCTTTTCAGTAAAATTCTCTCTGTCATCCACTTCTACTGACAATCTCAGTCCTCCCACCCTGCTTTATTTTTCCCCAACAGACCCTACATTGTGACACAGGACCTATTTTCTGCCAAATATTCTATATCTATACTCTCTCCTTAAGCAATTTCACCTATTACCAAGATTTAAGTGATAATGATTAACAAATTTGTGTCTCCAAGGCATGTTTCTTTTTGTACTTAGAACTAAATTCAAGTTCTCCCTTCAAGGTTCTTATGCCCTAGACCATGTCAAGTTTCCCAACATATTTTGAGAGCATTCTTTCTCTCACTGCAGCTATTTTAGCCTTCTTTCTGTTCCTAGAGCAGAATAAAAGGCATTTTGTTATGTTACAACCTTTGTGCTTACTCTCACAAATACATTTCCTGGGAATGATTATTTATTTATTTATTTATTTATTTATTTATTTATTTATTTAGTGGTACTAGGGATTGAACTCAAGGGCACTTAACCACTGGATGACATTATCAGACCTTTTTACTTTTTATTTAGAGACAGGGTCTTGCTAAGTTGCTTAGGGCCTCACTAAGTTGCTGAGGCTGGCTTTGAACTTGTGATCCTTCTACCTCAGCCTCTGTAGTCAATGGGTTCTGGAGTCTTTACAGGGACAATTTAGGCTAGCCTTCATCAGTATAAAGATGACTTCTCTGATAAGTCCTTGGCTCCTCCATATTTCCCATCCTGGCATCCTGTTTATTTTCACACAGCTTATATACAAGTATTTACACTCAAAGTCAAACATATGTAGCATCTAGAATTATGGTAAGGTATTTGTTTTGTCAGACACAAATATTAAGTTTCATATAGATTAATATTAACTGTCTTGGTATAATTTTTATTTTGAATTTTCCTCAAAGATTTGTGAGTGAAAAACTTGTTCCCTAGGTAATGTTACGAGGTGGTATTGTGTGGACCTCTGGGATGAGGGGCCTTGTGTAAGCTTTTTGGGTGACTAGGGATGTGCCTTGAAGGATTCCCTTGGACTCTGTTCTCTTCCTCTTCTGCTTCCTGGCTACCAGGAGAGAAATTTCCTCTACCATGTGCTCCCTACCACTGAAATCTGCCATACCTGCCAGAGGCCCAGAGCAATGGGTATGCCCATTTTTGGATTGGAACTTCCAAAACTATTTCTTGAAATACCCTTACCCTTTATAAATTTATCATTGTAGACATTTCATTATAGTGATTGAAAGTTGACTAATACATAATATTTCATGTTGTGTTTATTTCTAGTACCTATTTTATAGTAACTATTAAATATATATTTGATGAATAAGTGATTCCATGATAGACTAACAGAAAAGCAGTGTGGTCCCTAATAGAAAGGCAGAACAAGAAGTAACTATGTATTTCTTAGAGATGGAAGTATCATGTTTTGCAACATGATGGATTTTATGGTAATTGAGGTAAATACATTAAACTTTTTTAAAGGAAATTTTAAAATACACACGAGAAACTCAATAATGAAATTGTGACTAGAAATGTATATTTGGCAATCATTTAAATAAAAATGACAGTTGAAGTACTAAAAGCAGCTGAAATTGGCAAGGGAGGGAAAACAGAATGAATATCATGCTTGGGAAAACTCACAGAGAGGATGAGAGTTTGAGGAAGAGCCAACACATAGACCACAGAGGAAGGAGACAGAATTAGGATTATAATTTTTATCAAAAAGGTAATTACTACCTTCATGAGGTATAGTTTTCTCATATGCCCATAATTTAAGAACTCGAGTCCTAGAATTTTACTACTACTTTTTAAAAGTGTTATTATAAATTTGGAAGGATTGCTCTTTTTATCTGGTAATTACTCTTAAATCATTAAATTTCCAGGCACTCTATTGATCAGATGTGAATGACACTGGAATCTCTTCTCCTTTAGGGCTTAATATGATTTGTGTTTAATGATGATTTACTCAGGCTAATCAAAGCCAATCCATGAAGGACATATGGCATTTATTTTCAAAAATTATGTAAAAATGAATAGTGTGTTATAAATTGTTTCCTGAAATAAATCTAACCATCATCAGTAATTGCATAGAAGCATTTAACAAGGAACAACTTGTGGTTAGGAAAGCATTGTGCTGACAAAGACTTAGAAGGTTAAAGTCATGGATTAGGTTAATATAGTCACAGTAATATCCTGAATAGAACCTTAATTTGGAGAATACGAAATATTTTAAAATAAACATATTTAAGATACTCTGTGAAATGAAAGAAGGTATAACATTCACAAAATAGGAATGTGTAATTATATAAAACAACCAAATAATGCCTTTGTAGGTACTAAATGCAGAACCTAATATGTGAGCAAAATAGAAAAGTGAACATATTTAAATAGTTTGTCAATAGCCATAGAAATCTTAACTCAGACTAAACAAGGACACAGACCAAAATAATGAGGATACCAGCTGCATTTTAATGTTTAGAATTCAGTTTTCATTTGGTATTTCATTGATAATTTCCACCCATTATCTTTCCAAAATATTTTAATCATATCCCCATGCTGTTTCAGAGCCATTATAAATACACTGCCATTTTTAATACTATTTATATCAACTTTATTTTTTTAATTTCTATTTCTTGTGCCCTTTTAAAAATTTTTTAATTCTAATTTGTTATATATAAATTAGTTAGTAGAATGCATTAGAATTCACATTAAAAATTAAAAATATAGAGCACAATTTTTTATGTCTCTGGTTGTATGTAAAGTATGCTGACACCAATTCGTGTCTTCATACATGTTCTTAGGGTAATGATATCCATCTCATTCCCATCACCTTTTTTACCCCCATGTGTCTTTCCTTCTCCTCCCACCCCTTTTCCCTACATAGATTGTCTAATCCTCCCATACTCCTCCTCCCAAATCTACTATGAATCAGCCTCCCTATCTCAGAAAAAAATACTCCACATTTGTATTTTGGGGGGATTGGCTAACTTCACTTAACATTATATTCTCCAACTCAATTTATTTACCTGCAAATGCCATGACTTTATCCTCTTTTATTCCTGAGTAATATTCCTTTGTGTATATACACCATAATTTCTTTACCTATTCATCTACTGAACAGGATATAGGTTGGTTCCATGATTTAGCTATTGTGAATTGTGCTGCTATAAACATTGATGTGGCTGTGTCCTTTGGGTATAGACTGGGATATCTGGGTCAAATAGTGGTTCCATTTCCAGTTTTCCAAGGAATCTCCATACTGCTTTCCATATTTGCATTTGCACCAGCAATATATGAGTATGCCTTTTTCCTCACATCCTTTGCAACGCTTATTGTTGTTTGTATTCTTCATAGTTGCCATTCTAAGTGGAGTGAGATGAAATGTTAGTATAGTTTGGATTTGCATTTCTCCAGTTGCTAGAGATGTTGAACATTTTTTCATACATTTGTTGATTGATTGTATCTCTTCTTCTGAGAAGTATCTGTTCGGTTCCTTGGCCCAATTATTTATTGGGTTATTTGGGTTTTTTTTGGTGTTAAAATTTTGAGTTCTTTATATGTCCTAGAGATTAGTGCTTTATCTGATGTGCGTGTGGTAAAAATTTGGTCACAAAATGTAGGTTCTCTATGCACCTCACTGATTGTTTCTTTTGCCAAGAAGAATCTTTTTAGTTTGAATCCATCCCATTTATTGATTCTTGATTTTAATTCTTGCGCAGTCTTATTAAGGAAGTTGGTGCCTCATCTGGCATGATAGAGATTAGGGCCTACTTTTTCTTCTGTTAGATGCAGGGTCTCTGGTTTTATTCCTAGGTTCTTGATCCACTTTGAGTTGAGTTTTGTGCATGGTGTGAGAGAGAGGGGTTTAATTTCATTTTGTTGCATATGAATTTCCAGTTTTCCCAGCACCATTTGTTGAAGAGGCTATCTTTTCTCCAACGCATGTAAGATAATCATAATTTTGTGGGCTAGTTTCTGTGTCTTCTATTCTGTACCATTGATCTACCAGTCTGAATTGATGCCAATACCATGCTGTTTTTGTTACTGTTGCTCTGTAGTATACTTTAAGGTCTGGAATAGTGATGCCACCTGCTTCACTCTTCCTGTCAAGAATTGTTTCAGCTATTCTGGGTCTCTTATTTTTTCCAGATGAATTTCATGATTGCTTTTTCTCTTTCTATGAAGAATGCCATTGGGATTTTGATTGGGATTGCATTGAATCTGTATAGTGCTTTTGGTAGTATGGTCATTTTGATAATATTAATTCTGTCCTATTAAAGAGCAAGGTAGATATTTCTATCATCTAAAGTCTTCTTTGATTTTCTTTCTTTGGAGTTCTGTAATTTTCATTATATGGATCTTTCACCTCTTTTGTTGACTCCCAAGTATTTTATTTTTTAAGACTATTGTAAATGCGGTAGTTTTCTTCATTTCCCTTTCTGAAGATTTTTCACTGGTGTACAGAAATGCCTTTGATTTTAAGGTGTTGGTTTTATATCCTGCTACATTGCTAAATTCATTTACTAGTTCCAGAAGTTTTCTAATGGAACTTTTTGAGTATTCTAGGTACAAAATCATATCATCAGCAAATAGTGCTAATTTGAGTTCTTCTTTTCATATGTGAATCCTTTAATTTCTTTCATCTAATTGCTCTAGCCAGTGTTTAAGGAACTATGTTAAATAGAAGTGTTGAAAGATGGCATCCCTGTCTTGTTCCAGCTTTTAGAGGAATGCCTTCAATTTTTTTCCATTTAGAATGATGTTGGCCTGGGGCTTAGCATAGATAGCCTTTACAATGCTGAGATATGTTATGTGGTACCTAGTTTTTCTAGTGTTTTGAACATGAAAGAGTGCTGTATTTTATCAAATGCTTTTTCTGAATCTATTGAGATGGTTCTTATCTTTAAGTCTATTGATGTGATGAATTACATTTATTGATTTCTGTATATTGAGCCAATCTTGCATCTATAGGATGAACCCCACTTTATTGTTTGCACTACCTTTTTGATATGCTTTTGTATTTGATTTGCCAGAATTTTATTGAGAATTTTTGTGTGTATGTTCATTAGTAATATTGGTCTGAAATTTGCTTTCTTTGATGTGTCTTTGTTTGGTTTTAGAATCAGGATGATATTGGCTTCATACAATGAGTTTGGAAGTGCTTCCTCTTTTTCTATTTTATGAAATACTTTGAACAGTATAGGTATTAGTTCTTCTTTATAAGTCGTGTATAACCAGCTGTGTATCCATCTGGTCCTGGGATTTTCTTGGCTGATAGGCTTCTGATGGCATCTTCTATTTAGTTGAATCTATTTAAATTGTGTATATCAACTTGATTCAATTTGGGTAGATCATATGACTCTAGAAATTTGTTGATGCCTTTGATATTTTCTATTTTCTTGGAGTACAAGTTTTCAAAATAATTTCTAATTGTTTTCAGTATTTCTGTAGTGATTGTTATGATATTTCAATTTTTATCATGTATGTTAGAAATTTGGGTTTTCTCTCTCCTTCTCTTTGTTCTCATGGTTAAGGTTTTTGAATTTTACTTATTTTTTCAAAGGACCAATTTTTTGTTTTTTCAATTTTTTCAGTTGTTTCTTTTGTTTCAACTTCATAGATTTTAATTATTTCCTGTTTTCTACTCATTTTGTTGTTGATTTGTTCTTCTTTTTCTAGGGCTTTGAGATGTAATGTTAGGTCATGTATTTGACTTTTTCTTCTTTTAAGGAATGAACTCCATGCAATGAACTTGCCTCTTAGTATTGTCTTCATAGTGTCCCCAAATTTTGATATGTTGTATCAGTGTTCTCATTTACCTCTAGATTTTTTAAATACCTCCTTGGTGTCTTTTGCACCTCATTGTTCATTCAGTAGCATATTATTTAGTCTCCAGGTATTGGAGTGTTTTTTAAATTTTTATTATTGATTTTTAATTTCATTCCATTATGATCTCATAGAATGCAGGGTAGTATCTGTACTTTTTAAAAATATTTGCTTAGAGTTGCTTTGTGGCATAGTATATGGTCTATTTTAGAGAAGGATCCATGTGCTGCTGAGAAGAAAGTGTATTCTCTCTTTGAAGGATGAAATATTATATATAAGGATGAAATATTATATATATATAATTATTATATATAAATATTATATATAAAAATGAAATATTGTATATATAAATATTATATATAATTAAATCTAAGCTATTAATTGTATTCCTGAGTTCTATAGTTTCTTTATTCAGCTTTAGTTTGGGAGATCTATCCAGTGGTGAAAGAGGTGTGGTAAAGTCACCTAAAATTTTTGTGTTGTGATCAATTTGACTCTAGAACTTAAGAAGAGTTTGTTTGATGAACATAGCTGCACCATTTTTTGTGGCATATATATTTATAATTGTTATGTCTTCTTGGTTTATGGTTCCCTTGAGCAGTGTATTTCTGTAGTGATTGTTGTGATACTTCCATTTTTATCATGTATGTTAGAAGCCTGAGTTTTCTCTCTCCTTTGTTCTCATGTGAAATGTCCTTCTTTATTCTTTTTGATTAACTTTAGCTTAAAGTCTGCTTTATTTGATACAAGTATGGAAATTCCTGCATGCTTCTGCAGTCCATGTGAGTGGTATGATTTCACCTTCAGTCTGTGTATGTCTTTTCCTATGAGAAGCGTCTCTTGGAGGCAGAACATTTTTTAGTCTATTTTTTTAATTCAATCAGCTAACCTATGTTTTTTGATTGGTGAGTTTAGGTCATTAACATTCAGAGTTATTATTGAAACATGATTTGTATTCCCAGCCATTTTTGTTTGTTTTTATTATTTAACTTGACTTGGTATCTCCTTTGTTTAGTTTTTCCTTTAGTGAAATACCTCCCTCTAGTGATTTTCATTGTTGTTTTTTCATCTCCTCTTCATAGAATATTTTGCCAAGGACGTTCTGTAGTACAGATTTTCTAACTGTAAATTCTTTTAACTTTTGTTTATCAAGTAAGGTTTTTATTTCATCATTAAATCTGAAGCTTAATTTTTCTGGATATAAGATTCTTGGTTGACATCTATTTTTTTTTCAGAGCTTGGTATGTGTTGTTCCAGGATCTTCTACCTTTCAGGGTCTGGATTGAACAATCTGCACATAACCTAATTGGTTTCCCTCTAAATGTAATCTGATTCCTTTCCCTGATGACTTTTAATATTTTCTCCTTATTCTGTATGTTAGGCATTTTCATTATAATGTGCCTTGGTGTGGATCTGTTGTTATTTTATACATTTTATCTCCCATAAACCTCTTTAATTGGTTTTCCAATTCATTCTTTATGGTTGAAAATTTTTCTGATATTATTTCTAAGAATAAATTGTTCATTCCTTTGATTTGGAGCTCTATTCCTTCCTCTATCCTAATAACTCTTAAATTTGGTCTTTTTATGCTGTCCCATACTTATTGAATGTTCTGCTCATGATTTCACTGTGTGGTCTGTAATCTTTTCAAGATTATATGTTTTGTCTTCATTTTTGAAGGTCCTGTCTTCCAAGTGGTCTAATCTTTTGGTGATGCTTTCAGTTGAACTTTAAATTTGGTTTATAGTTTCACTCATTTTAAGGATTCTGTTTGGTTTTTCTTCAGAACCGCTATCTCCCTATTGAAGAATGTTTTGTTTCCTGTATTTGTTTATGTAGCTTTTTGTCGAAAAGATCTTTTGCTGCCTGTATTTGCTCTCTTATATCATCCTTTAATTCACAGAACATTTTAATTTTGTACATCCTGAACTCCTTCTCTGTAATGTAATCTGCTGTGCTGTCCATGGATTCTAATAATGTGGTATCTTGATGTGTTGGGGGCACTTTCTTCTCTTGTCTTTTCATATTGTTTGTGTGTCTTCCCTTCTGGCACTGTGGATCCAAGACGTTACTGTTTTTATCCTGTAGGCTTATAGTGTCCATGTAGGGATCCAATACCTTTCCATTGAGGGTTAGGACAACATTAACAGATCCCAATAAAAACAATATACCACCTAAAAACAACAGTTGCTAATAGATGTTTACAGTTTGGTCACAATATACTGAAAGAGTGAATTCAAAAATTATCTACACTATAATCAGTAGGTTTGTAAAAAGGATTAAAGTTTCTGATGGTAGACCAAGAACTGGGAGTGAGGTGTAGGAAGATATGCTGAGGATGTAGGAGGTGAGGATATACAGTTGTTATATTTTAGGAAGTGTGAAAGAGAAATCTAAAGAAGAAGGTTAGTAGCAGGAGAATAGAGAGGAAGTAATTTTGGTTAGACAAGTAAGAGGGAAGAGAGTAGAAGTACATAAAACAAACACACACATATATATTAAGAAAAATAAAAATAAATGTTAAAATAGTAAAAATTGGAGAAAAAAGAAAAACAAAAATAAAAAAAGAATTTGCAACATAACTGTAATATACTATGCAGTTGTCTCAGATCTCAGTATCCTAATTCATGCAAAGTAGTTGGTTTCACATATTTTGGGAATGTGAGGGCGGGAGAATAAAGAGGGAGAAGAAAGAAAAAATGTCTTGAAGGAAGAAACAAGGATTGTTTTGGTTGGAGATCAGTATCTTTCCTGATTCTCTTCTCCAATAGGTGGGGCAGTCTGTTTTTAGCTGGTATCTCTGCTCTCAGGATGGTGAAGGTAACCAGGGAGGGTGGGTTGTTCCTGGGTGAAGGGCACCTGGTAGTGGGGTGTGGCACCCACCAGTTCCTGAAGGGAGATTTCACCTCAGGGATCTTATTTTGAGCCTGTTCCTATGATGAGAGCACCTGGTCTTATCTCCTTATCTCACCTGAGACCTCCCAGTTCTTGTCTCTGTTAGTCTCTAAACTGTATCCTAGTAAGGATACAGTTTCCTAATAAGGAACCGTTCTCTCTGGGGCTCTTGTGTGTGGTACATTGGGCACACTCCACAAATGCCCCACTGAGAGCTCTGTTTTTGTTGGGCAGTCACTGTGCCTGGTTAGCGGCTGCTGGAGAGAGAGGGGAGTTAGAAACTGGGTACCTGGCCAGCAGGAGTTCCAAGCTGGGAGTTGGCCCCACTAAAGATGTTGAGGAAGGTTACCCAAGATGAAGGCATTTGCTTTCAGGGATGGGGTGTTAGGTAGGGTGTGGGGAGCCAGACGATGGTATTGGAAAATGAGTTCTGAGACTGGGTCTGTGGCATGTGGCTGTGGCTATCTTCAGAATCGGTATGAAGTTTCCTGCTGTAGGCTGGCTACAGGGACTATCTCTGTTGCTGCAGAGTCCCAAGATGGAGGTAACCAGGGAAGCCCCATGTTGGTTGAGGGGGGTCAACACAGGAGTGGCTGCTGGAGATCCTGTGCCTGGGTGTCCTGCGTGGAAGCTGCATCCAGGATTTATGCTCCAGTGGGTAGCTGAAAGGTTTTGGTTGGTGCTAATGCTGATGGTACCACTTAGCACTCAGTCGTCTTGGATGAGTGAGTTGGGAGACCTACTCAGATGCTGAGGCATAGAGCCCTGGACAATACTTCCTGTGGGGAAGCAGGACTGTTGCTAGCAGAGACGCAGTATTCTCACCTCTTGAGTCCCAGGTCACAGAGCAACACAGAATGCTGCCTGCCTCTGGCCCACCATCTTGGATCCCCCTCTTGTACTCTTTTTTTTTTAATGTGAATTTTTTTTCATTTATATATAATAGCAGAATGCATTGCAATTCTTATGACATATACAGAGCACTATTTTCATATCTCTTGTTGTATACATAGTATATTCACACCAATTCGTGTCTTCATATCTGTACTTTGGATAATAATGATCATCACATTCCATCATCATTAATTACCCCATGCCCCCTCCCTTCCCCTCTAACCCCTCTCCCCTATCTAGAGTTCCTTTATTCTTCCCATACTCCTGTTCCCTATCCCACTATGAATCAGCCTGCTTATATCAAATAAAACATTCCACATTTGATTTGGGGGGTTTGGCTAACTTCACTTAGCATTATCTTCTCTAACTCCATCCATTTACCTGTAAATGCCATGATTTTATTCTCTTTTATGGCTCAGTAATATTCCATTATGTATATATACCACATTTTTTTTTATCCATTCATCTATTTAAGGGTATCTAGGTTGGTTCCACATTTAGCTATTGTGAATTGTGCTGCTATAAACATTGATGTGGATGTGTCCCTGTAGTATGTTATTTTTAAGTTCTTTGGGTATAGACTGAGGAAAGGGACAGCTGGGTCAAATGGTGGTTCTATTCCCTGTTTCCCAAGAAATCTCCATACTGCTTTCCACATTGGTTGCACCAATTTGCAGTCCCACCAGTGGTGTATGAGTGTACCTTTTTCCCCACATCCTCGCCAACACTTATTGTTTGTATGCATAATAGCTGTCATTATGACTGGAGTGAGATAAAATCTTAGAGTGGTTTTGATTTGCATTTCTGTAATTGCTAGTGTTGATGAACATTTTTTCATGTATTTGGTGATTGATTGTACATTGCTGGGAGCCATTAGCCAAGTAGGTATGACAATTTCCTTGTCTAGCCCTAGTAGTGGGCGCATTAGGATTGATGTTATTTGTTAACGTCAAACCTAATTGATCTAGGACATCTCGTCCCCATAAATTTATAGGAAGATGATCCAATACATATGGCTGTATAGTTCTCTCACAACCTTCAGGATCCTTCCAATCTAATACCATTACACTTCTATGGGGATTAGTCGCCACTCCTAGGCCTCGAAGCGTTTGAGTGGCTTGTTGTAATGGCCAATGTTTTGGCCATTCTTGACTAGATATGATGCTAAGGTCAGCACCTGTGTCCAGTAGCCCATTAAACTCGTGTCCTTGAATATTTAGTTTTAGCATTGGGTGAGAATCTAAATTTAAAGACAACATAGCCCAATCTGCACCTGTGAAGCCTAATCCCCTGGAACCTCTTTCTACACTACAACTAGGAAATTTATTATGTAGGCTGGGTATTATTAACAACTGCGCTATTCTAACTCCAGGTGAAATTATTGATATACCTCTTAGAGAACTAGCTATAATTTTTATTTCACCTACATAATCGGGATCAATTACCCCAGGACTTATCATAAGTTCTTTTAATGTAGATGAACTACGTCCCAATAATAAGCCTACTGTTCCTTGGGGAAGAGGTCCTTTTACTCCTGTGGGGATGATTTCAACTCCCATCTCAGGAGTTAGTACTGCTCTGGCAGAGGCGCAGATGTCCAACCCTGCGCTCCCTCGGGTTTGTCTGATGAGGGATTTAATGGACAATGTGTCCTGGGCACTACTCTGATGGTGTTGCTGGGTTCCTCCACTGCCCCGTATATTTGTGGTTGTTTGGCCCCGGAGCATTGGGCCCCCCTGTCCGTTTTTTGGCAATGGAGCCTGATGCCTTTCTCCACGATATTGTGGGTAAATAGCTGGTCCTTGTTCGTTTTTTGATAAGGAAGTACCCTCTATGGTGGTTTGAGAACGGCATTCATTAGCCCAATGTCTCCCTCTATGGCATTGTGGGCAAATACCCGGTATTATATTTCTTTGATACCTAGTTTTGTTAAACCCTCCTCCTATGGGGCAACTCCTTTAAAAATGTCCTGTTTGTTCACAATCATAGCATGTTTTTGGCCTGGCATCTAAAGCCTGTTGTACTGCAGTTGCCAAGACTTGCCCTTGTTCATTAATATCTCTACAAAATTTAATATATGTGTTTAAATCTTCATGTCTCCATGGTCTAATAACCTCTCTGCTGCAACGATTTGCTTGGTCATAAGCCAGTTGTTTTATTAATGGCATTGCTTGTTCCATATCCCCAATAATTTTGGCAGCCGTTTGAATTAGCCTATCTACAAAGTCAGCATAAGGTTCATTAGCTCTCTGTATTGCCTTAGATAGCTGAACTTGTAAATCTCCATGTCCTTGTAAAGTCTTCCATGCCCTAACTGCATCTGCAGCAATTTGTGTATATATAGCAGGATCATATTCAATTTGTTGCCGCTGACCCTCATAAGGTCCTTTCCCTAGCAACATTTCTAGATTTCTTTGAGGGTAACCGGCTGCTGCATTTCGCCTAGCTGTCTCCGCACAAAATTCCTCATTGGCAACCTTCCAAAACAAATATTGTACTCCATTTAGCACAGATTTACACAAGCTAGCCCAATCTGCTGGCGTCATGTCCAAGTTAGTAATGGACTCGACCATGCTTACTGTGAAGGGAGCTTGGGGACCATAGGTTGTTACAGCCTCCTTTAACTGTTTCACTGTTTTAAAATCTAAAGCACGGTGAATTCGCTGCCCTTCTACCTGTTCAAGTACAGGGCATGCTAATCTTTGAGGTCCTATCTCAGGATACCATTTATCAATTACGGGGTTTGAGGGCCACTCAGCTGTCTCTATCAGTGGGGCTGTTGGTTGAATTACGCCCTCTTGTGATAAAACGGAGTTAGTAACAGCCTCCTATTGTGGCCTTTTTCCTAACAACCCCTTTTCCTTTAAGTTTTCTTCCTCTGTCTGACTAGCTCAAGAGACTTTCTCTTTTGCTTGATCTAAAATGTCTTTCTCCATGGTCTGAACCTCTAACAGTTTACTTAACATCTTTTTGGTTTGTTTTTTACTAATTTCTAATCTACTATAAAGATAACGCAACCCAATAAGATAACACAAAACAAAACCGAAACTGAATGAAACAAAAACAGAAAAAAATAAGTGTTGTATCAATTTTCTCTTCCTCAGGGCCGACAAACTTCAAACCTTTAGTCAACCATTTTTTCCAGTTTGCCTGAGAAATTTCTTGTGATTTGTGCCCAGCCAGACTGCGGCAGTACATCCTCTTCTGATAAGTGTCTCTTCAGGTCCTTGGCTCATTTGTTGATTGGGTTATTTTTTTTTGGTCTTTAGGTTTTTGGGTTCTTTATATATCCTAGTTATCAGTGCTCTATCTGATGTGTGAGGGTTAAAGATTTGCTCCCAAGAATTAGGCTTTCTATTCACCTCACAGATGGTTTCTTTTACTAAGAAGAAGCTTTTTAGTTTGAGTCCATCCCATTTATTGATTCTTGATTTTAATTTTTGTGCCACACCCCTCTTTTGCTCTTTCTACAGTAGTCTCTGTGACTTTCAACTTATTTATCTCTCTTTTTAGCATTTTCCATTATACACTGTGAACCTTTGTAAAACATTTTTACAATGTTTGGCAGTAGCAAGCACAGCATAAATGCTTACCATTGTTTCTGTTTAACATTCAGTGCATTCAGTGTCATTTAAAAAAAAACACTGAGATTGTAGCTCATTGGTATAGTACTTGTCTAGCATGTGTGAGACCCTGGGGTCAATCCAGAGTATTGTCCAAAAAAAGTATACTTTATAACTGTTAATATATTTTTCATTTTGCATCTTTTTGTTATAGTAAATTCATGAAAAATAAGATTTTTTTTCTTTAACTGAAAAATGTTTTTCTTTTTCTTTTCTTTTTTTTTTTTAAAGGCTGAGTCTTTGGGCGGTGCAGGAAAATATCTAAAATACTTAGTATTGAAATAAAGCAATAAGCAATGGTTGGTAAGGAAGAAATATAGAGATTGGAAAACTGACAGGTCTTGTTATGCTATAGACATGATTACAGTGTTGCTTCAAACAACTTGAAAGACAGAGTAGATGCCAGAGAGAAAGCTTATATGTAGCTTTAAAGGGAAGTGATTAGAAAGAGCCAGAATGTTTAGTGTTCCTTCTTACTGGTCTTGCCAAATATGCAATACAGATATGCTTAATCAAAAATTGAAGAAGTCATAATCAGAAATTGGAAGAAAATGAACAGAAATTTTTTAATTCTCTTAGGGTAGAAGATCTGACTAGGTGCTAAGACTTGCTCAGTACCTTTCCCAAAGGAATTCTTTGATGATGACTTTTCAGCCAAATACAGGGATCCCCTCTGGAGCAAATATCAGACTCAGGGTGTTGTTTCCAAATGGCTTTTTATTTTGCAAAACCAGAAGACAGCCACTACTAAGAGGATGGAAAGAGGGATAACCCATGTAAAATTTGCAGTAAATTACCACCATCTTAGGGAATTGTACTGTAAATGAAGTAACAAACTACACCAAGACCTCTAATTATTTCATTTCCAAAGAAAACAGCAGTTCTCATGTGCACTCATTAGGGTTGTGACATTCAAAACCATGAAATGCCATTTAATAGTGGCCAGTGGAGCTACTGAATAACAAAGGGGAGGGAGCCTGGGATTCTGATTGGGTATATGGCAGAATCCTTTGGCTTTAGAATTTAAGCCACGGCATTTTTCGATTGTCTTTACCTTAGGATTTATTATCAGAAGTACGCTGTTTTACAATTTGTTAAATCTGTGCATTTTCTTAGCATTTTGCTTACTGCAATGATTTATCACTGATCTCTTAGCTCCCTGTTTGTAGGAGACACCTATTGGAGGATTTAGCTTAAAGAACCTTGATCATAGACAGTTTCATGATTATTCTGTAATTATATGCTACTTGAAATATTTGCTTCTCACTGCATGAGTTTTGCAGTGTGCAGGTAATACATTCTCAAACTCCAGGAACTTAGTTGCACAATAGTAGATTTGAAAAAGTCACTGTTTTAACATATATATTATATTTAGACTATTGTGAATAAAAATGTCCAATTTCTATCTAGATTAACAGAGTATTTTACTGACTGATTTTTAATATAAGGAGCCACTTTCAATGTTCTATTATTATGTCATTGTAAGATAATGCAGATATTAACATTTGAGAACTAATATTTATAAGCATAAATACTTGTCAGTCTCGTTGGTTGTGTGGCTGAAACTACCACCCACCACTTTAGCTGTACATTTATTCTTTGCTTTTGGAGCGTGGAGAGTTCTCTCCTTCTATAGATTAAGATATTCCATCTCACACTTGTATATATCTGGGGTGTATAGGATGTCTTTTCCCATTTGTTCATTCTGCCTTCCTGTCCAGGAGGTGAGAGGCAAACATGGAATAAAGCCAAGTGCAATGGTGGACACCTATAATCCCAGTGGCTCAGTGGGAGGCTGAGGCAGGAAGATGTCAAATTCAAAGCCAGCGACAGCAACTTAGCAAGCAAGGCCCTAAGCAACTTAGTGAGGACCTGTCTCAAAATATATTTTTTAAAGGGCTGGGGATGAGGCTGAGTTGTAAAATACCTCTGGGTTCAATCCTTGATAAAAAAAATAAAGAGGGAAGAAATAAAATTGAACAGAATATAGAATAATTTCAGATACTTCAAATCTTTAAAGAGGGCTAAAGAAAGAAAGGCCAAAATTTTATATTTGACAAAATAAGTGTACAGAATTTCAAGACTACAGGGAAGATGTGAGATCAAAAGTAGGATCAATAAAAGAAAACCCACATTAGCTACAGTTTGGTCAAAATTTAATGCATCAAAGATAAAGACAAAATGCTAAAAAGTATCAGGAGATAAATTACTCTAAAGAAATGGGGAACAAAATAAGATCAGAAACAATAAATATAATAAGCTTTATAAGAGAATACCCATGAAGTGCTAAGGAAAAATAACGTTTAGCCTGAAGTTCTTTAGCCATAACTATTATTCAAAGATGAAGCTGAGGTAAATATGCCCTGAGACATACAAAAAAATCATATAACACTTAACAACCACAGATTTCATCTGGATAAATCACGAGAGTATGCACTTCTCTAAGAAAGAAAAAATCTCAAAAGAAATTGGCTCACGTAAGTATCAATAAATTACATTGAGAAACATAACCTAATATGTATAGGTACATGCACACACACATATGTAAAATAATTTTGTGATGTTATCAATAGGAAAAATAGATGGCCCGAATAGATAGTTTTGAAGTAGCTAAAAAACCTCCTGTTGTAATTATTGCATTATTTGGAAAAATATAGATGATGATTAGTTCATAATTATTAGAAAAAATTTACTCTATTATTAAAATGTTCCATGTAAAAATAGAAAAAGAAAAATAATAAAAGGTAGTTATTTATCCTTTACCTACCAGATCCATCTCTGCCTAGCCTCACTTAGAGTATCTGTTATCCTGATATTTGTCTTACAAATAATTTCACTTCTATCCTATACTAACCAGGCTGTAGGTATTCTTGCTTTTAAAGATTTGAATAGAAATCCTTGTGACAGTAGTCACAAGGCCTTGAGCTACAGCCTGAGTTATTAGATCTGACGCAAGTTGTGTTATGTTACAAGACAGGCAAGGGTATCTATCTTTGGATTTTCAAGGCCCTTTAATATCCTATGACAGTTGTCATTGAAAACCCAAATCCTCTTCTTTCATTTTAAAACCTATCACTGAACAAGAATAGAGTTTTTGACTTTAAGACCTTAAGGTGTAATGCCAAAAGCCTACTATTTGTCTCTCTGTGAACATACCAGGCAAGAAAGGAGAATCCTTTTATTGAAAATGCTGTGTTTTTATCTGAAGTAGGACTTCTGCTATGCCTATCATTTAATGCACTTTGGTTTGCACTAATTCAACATGATGAAACTCCTTTGAGACTGTGACTGTGTCTGTAAGAGCGTGGAAAAATCAAATTAGGCCATAAAATTTGGCCCATTCAATTTATGTTAAAAGAGAAAAATGTGCAAAGCAAGACTTTCTGTTGCATGTTTTATTGTGTTGAGGCTTTGAAATTTTCAGAGGAGTCATAATTGGTGAAGTTCTCAAAGGTTGCCCCTTGGAAATGATTTAAAGAAATGTGGAATATGTAATTTAACTTTTATCAATTTAGATAAAGTACTAAAGAAAATAAGACAAAGAGAAATATGCATATACTCTGGTTTAGAAGCCTGTTGGTGATGGAGACCCCCGATGATCACCTTTTGGTTTATAAGTAGACAATGTATTGACTTAGATTGATCTGGAGAAATCAAGCCTCATGGTGTCTCCTGAGAAGATCAAAACTGTTATTTATTTTCATCATATGATAACAACAGTCTATATTTGATGTTTGATTATGCATTTTAGATGTTCTTTGTCCTTAAAATTCTTAAAGCTACACTGTCTAATACATATTAAAAATTTGGGAAATCAAGACCAAGCAAAGAAGGTGATTTCTTTGTGCAGACTTAACAAAAGTCTGAGAATGCTGTTCAAGATTCATCCATGATGCAAAATCAACCAGTCAGTAGGGGCATTGAGAGAAATAATAGGTATCCCAAAAGGAAAAACTTTAGCTATTAGCCCTCAAGTTACCCTTAGGGACTCTTGCTAACCTATACTGTCTATTTGCCAATGTTTTGAAGTATCATCTCCAGTGTGAATATTTATGTAATAAAATCATGTATTTATGAGATGCCTCACTTATGCATTTGATTGTTTATCTCCTTCATTTCTTCCAAGCTCTATCATAACATATTTATTATTTCATAAATGTGTGTAATTTGCTAGGAAATCAATAAATAGTTATTTTCTGGGAATAGAATATAAAATTTACTTTTTCACAGAACTAGTGAAATATTCAACCAGTAAAGAGCCACACAACAAATAAATGTGAATTTTTTTCTTTAATTCATGAGACCATTCATCCAAAGTATTGACCTAAGTTAATTGATACTGTCTCTACTATATTAAGTCAGACTGTAATGGCCATCAAAATTTCAGATTCTGCAGGAAAGAGGATTCCTACACCTTTTAATCCTTACCCTGCTCTTAGGTATGTAAAATCTCCCCTAAAAATATTGTTTAGGAAATATAGATAGTGAATTGAGACTGAGCTTTGATATTTTAACATTTGGATGTTTAGTTTATTTTTACTTCAAATGTTTCAGCTTAGTTATCAAAATATTCAAAACTAGGGCTGGAGTTTTGGCTCAGTGGTAGAGTGCTTGCCTAGCACATGTGAAGCCCTGGGTTTGATCCTTAGCACCACATAAAAATAAATAAAATAAAGGTATTGTGTTCAACTACAACTAAAAAATAAATATTAAAATATCACAAACTATACGTTTTCTTGGTTTAATGTTTTATTTATTCAAATAATTTGACACACTTACATAGAATAATACATTATGGTATGATAAAAATAAAAAAGCAAATATTTTAAAAAATGAGAATTAAACCCAAAAAAGTTAGGATGGAAAGATTCATAACACAATGTTTGGGGTCATAACACTTGTCAATGACCTCAAAATGCCCCATTAAATTCCCTATCATTCTAATTATAAAACTATAGACCTATATTATATCACAGTTTTTCTAGGTCTCATTGGATTTGCAGTATACCCATGGTCAATAATAATCCTGTTTAACTATTAAAAGAGATCAAGTATTAACTTGAATAAAGAAAATTAATTATCTGCTATCTCTATATCTACTTATTCAAGTAAATGTCTCATAATAAAGCCATATTGCTTAAAATTCAAACATGATCATAATCTTCATTATATAATCTTCTTTAAAGATATAGGTGAATGCACAAATTCAATAACTGGTAAACTAACTACAAAGTATGAACTGAGAAAGACAGATTAATTTCCCAAAAGAGTCATTTTTCCTTTGAGCATCTTTGTTTTAGTCAGCTGTATTTTGAATAATGGTGTCCCTTCCATAATTCATGTTGAAACTTAATCCCAGTGCAACAGTATTAAAAGGAGTAGCTTTAGGGTGATTTAAGTCAGGAGGACACAGCCCTCATGAAGGGGTTTGGGTTGAAGGGAGTACTCTCCTGCACTTTCCCCATGGTGCCCTGAGAGAACAGTGTCCCTCTCCTACAGAATATGGAGCAACAAGGTACCATCTCAGAAACAGAGTAGAGCTACTCTCACCAGATACCAGTTCCATTGGATAGATGATCCTAACCTTTCCAGCCTTCAGAACCATGAGAAAGAAGTTTGGGTTGTTAGTCAGGTGCCCAGTCTGTAGTGTTTTTCATATCAGCCCAAATGTACTAAGACATGATCAAACCCATAGCCATGATTATTTTTTTATGTACCTGTATCATTGCCTTTCACATTTATGTTCCTTCATAATATCCTAGAATAGTCTAAAGAAAGAAGCAGGAAACGATGTTACCATATAGGTTCTGCTCTATTTGTAATATGGAATTCCAAATTAAAGACAAGTATACTAAGTAATTTTTAACTAAAAAGATAAATTTATATCTTAGGTTATGCATTAGTAAGAACATTCTTACAAACTCTATTCTTATATTTGTTAAAATATATAATTATGAATTAAATGGGTATAGACTTTACATTTTCTTATAGTTGTTACTATTTTACGAATATGGGTAATTATCATTACTCCTATACAATTTATTTAGTCAATGAAAACCAAATTAATAAGTTTCAACTTGAAAAAATTAAATATATTCTTTTATATTTTACATGTAATTAGAATATTGACAATTGGGGAAATTTACATGTGATTATAATTGACAAATGTATTTGTATCTGAAGAGTGATTTCCTTGTAATGCCCATGTCTTAATCCCTGGAACCTTTAAATATGTTGGGATGCGTGGCAAAGGACTAACATCAGCTGATAATAAGTAAGAAAAATACTCTGGATTATCCCAGGTAGATTCAGGGTAATTATAGGGTCCTGAAACATAGAAGTGGGTAACAGAAGTTGTCACAAAAATTTTAAATGAGAAAGGCTCAGTCTTCCATTGGTGATCTTGAACTTGGAGAATGGGACCAAGAACCAAAGAATACGGGAAGTCTAAAGAAATTGGAAGTGAAAGCAAGTATATTTTTGATTAAGGCTCAGAAGGGATTGCAGTGCTGCTCACACCTTGATGTCATGGCACAAAAGGCCTTGTTAGACTTCTATAGAAATGTAAGATAATACATTTGTGTTGTAAGTCACTAAATTGGTAGAAATTTGTTACATCAGCACTAGAAAATAAAACAGTATGCTCCACACAATATAGCATTATGCCTGTCTGCAATTTTTATAGTTGTATGCATCCTGATGTTGCCCATAAATATCGGTGCACATTACCTGCTTGGACAGGATGACATATAGATAAACTGCATTAAACACTTTTTTTCACATCTAATTAATAACTTTTTAATCTCAACTTCCTCATCTTTAAAGATGGGTGAAAAACTGGATCTTTCAATTGGTCTCCAAATATTCTTATATTAAAATTAAATAAAAATATTTTATTGATTATTCTATCACTAGATGTTATGTATTCCATTTGAGTTTCAGAAACTCAGAACTTAGGAGTTTTCTTCTTTTTCTTTTTTTTTTTGTTGTTCTGTTTTTTTTTTAGAAGGAAACACCCTATCTTAATTCCATGAAGCTACAATTTTAGTGTCTGAAATGTTTAAAAGGAAAACTTAGGTTTAGAATCATTAACTGATTGTGATTTATATTTACACAACAGAAGTACTTTTCTCACACATGGGAAAAAAACTGACAAAATTAAATAAAATTTAAAACTCTTATTTCACTGAACAAATATCTTTCTAATATTGTGACTCTTTATCATAACTTTACTGCTATCTGACTCTTTGGTATTAGAGGCTGTCCTGCCATGTGAGTGTGTGTGTGTGTGTGTGTGTGTGTGTGTGTGTGTGTGTGTGTGTGAGAGTGTGTGTGTGTGTGTGCGTGTGCCCACACACATTTAAATAAATCAAAATAATTTAACTCTTTCTAATGATTTCATGTATCTATAAAATAATTGAATGATTTGTTCTAAATGTGTCATTATACAGTAAAACTTCAGAAACCCTGAAGAGAATTTTTCTTATCTGCTTCTGCCATTATTAATCTTGAAATTTGCATGAAAAAGAAATTTATAATTAAAAAAAAAATCACCCTCTTGCATGATGATTGCCATAAGAAAATAATCAAGGGAAAACAAGTATGATAAAAACAGAACATTAAGGGGACAAAGAGGGTGGGGGCTAATTATCCATTCATAGATAGATAAATAAAACAAGGAAAACAAATGAGCAGATGGAAAAAAGTCCAGCAAACAAGCTAACAAAAGCCTAAGTCCCAGAGATGTGCTCTGCCTCCATGGAGACAAATTATCATAACTTTCTTAGATCTAAATGAAGGCACGATTTAATCTATGAAGTTGTTTTCCTCTCAGACAACCTTAGGGGGGGAAAATCCACTTTTAAAATCTATCCTGTGGAACAAAAGGAACTTACTTAAGTGTTTTTCAACATTAAGCTTAGAAAAATTTACTCTTGACTTAAATGGATACGGATATAATTTTAGATTCAACCTTTAGAGAGAGCAAAGTGAAAATCCATCATGTTGAAAATTGATCAGAATTCCTAAGCCCAATAATTCTAATCAGGAAAAAGCAAATTTCACATATAAAAAACCAAACAGCTTTTCAAATGCCAGTGATGTTGTTTTATAAATGACAATTTATTTGTACGACTAGGGATTCACATTCTGTTCAAGAGATAGTTTTATACCTTGATCCTACTCACAGAGGGATGTAGTGTCTGTTACCTAGTGTAGTAATCTATTTCTGTTCTTGGAGATATGAGTTATCAAGCTGTGCCACTTTTGCTTTTATGTTTAAATCACCCCGCTTCCTTACTGCTGTGACTATCTTTGTCTTACCCTCAACACTTCTTGCCTGAATTACTATAGTAACCTCCTAAATAATCTTTCTTCCTCTACTCTATCCCTCTGAAATCGGGTTAGCACACTGATTTTAGCTTCCATTCAGAACACTGTGATATAAATCACATGCCACCCTGTATCAAGGAATTCCTTTCTGTATTTCCCATGCACTTTCCACACCAGTCTTCCTCCAATCACAGTTGTATTTCTACAGCATCATGCTACTTAGTTAAATTATGCCCTCAATAAATACTTGTTGAACATGTTCTCTTACTCCATTTCTTTGATATATTCTTCATTCTGGGGCATACACTGTTCCTTTAGTCTCATAATGTCTCTCTCATTCTTTAAATCTGAGCTGAAGTATTAATTTACCTAGTAAAGAGTCTTCCATCCTCATTCCTACTTTCATACCAGGAGCCTGTATGAATCCATGATGGCATTAAAATCTTCAAGGTATAACTGAAAGATTAGGGCTTTTGTTGTTCAGTTTCCAAAGTGTGTGACTGTCACAACATACTACACACATTTTGTGAGAACTACCAAGCCTACATTCCCTTGCCTTTTCTGAAAATTACTTGTCAAGTTGAGCCATTACAGCTGGTAATATATAATATGGGGTCTTGTCCAAACTCCTATAGTTAATTGGACCAGGGTAGATCCCTTATCTACAGTGAGCAAAATGGGCAAATAAAATCCTCTGTCCCCACACTGTAATTTCAGCTTCTTTATTAAGATTTTTAATTTTTTCATCTATGAGATGAAAATATAATAGTGATTTGTCAGATTCATTGTTAAGTTAGCAAAGGGAGAACAACAGAGTAGGTACTTAGTAAATGGTCCCTGACTTATTTCTGTTATTTCTACCAAACTCATGTGATGTCATCAGATGAGAAAATATGTCTAAGGACTTTGCAAATTGTTAAGGAGTTTGCCAGTAGCTATACTTTTTTCATGTAAAAATATACTTTCCAAACTGATATGTGAACTCTTGCCACACAAGTGTGTTTCAAACTACAGTTCAAAGGAAGCTATCAGATAACCATAATACATATTTTTGTGATGTGACTTATATAATGTCCATAACTCTTCAGAATAAATTATTAAATTTCTAGAACCATATGTGACACCTTTCTGTCACTGGTAGGGCAGAAGAAAGTACATCCTGGCAGGAAATGCATGATGTAACCAAACTGGTCACCTTATAGTGGCCAGAAAACAGAGGGAAGGAGAGGAGGACAGAGAGAAAAGAGAAGGGGAAGGGAGGGGAGTGGGACACAGACGAGCAAGAGACAAAGCATAAAACCCAAAGAACCACCTACTTCACCTAGTCCCCACATCCTAAAGATTTCCTACAGACAACAGCAATAATGGAGTTTCATTTCAGTTCCCAGTAGCTCCCTCAGGCTAGGAATAAAATCTTCAGTGCATGGGCCTTTGGAGTACATTCCATATCCAAACTATAACAATGTATTTTTTTAGATAATAAGGATACCAACTGGAAATTTCCTCATAACTTCAGATGAATCGGGGTGTGGATTTTTTTCTCTCCTGTACAGAACTTTTGTTGAAAATGATTATCTAAAATGTTATAAAGTAGACTCATTTCTTTGACTCCTGTTTTGGAAAAAAGAAAACTTAAAATGCTTACAGGAGGAAAAGGGAAGTCAGTTTCCTGTAGTACTCTCATCCTGTTCACATTCCTCTAATTTGTGTTCCAAGAAATTGTTGGATTTACTGTTTTTCACCTTCAAGGACATAGAGGTATAGCTGTCTCCAAGATGGAAAAGTGAGTCAGACAAAGATAAAATAAATCAAGTTCAAGGTCTATGAAGACCCTGCCTCTGTTTATTCAAAAAAAAAGACATAAAATATCAGGCTAACAGGTATAAATGAATATCAGAAATCTGACATGAAATGTTGATGCAACTTTAATATTTGAGTTGTGCATAGCTTCTAGAAGCTCAGTATGATGGAATGTGACATTTTACTAGAAGGAACAATTATTATATAGGGCAACAACAGAGAAAGCTTGTAAGACACATGCCATTTACCAAGATACTTAGGAGAAAACCAACAAGAGAAAATAGCTATGTTAAAACAGATGATGTTTGAGAGAAAGTATAAAAGTTATCTTCATTTCCCTTTTATTTTTTAATAAACAGGGCTGTCACAGAGTTCAAAATTCAGAGGATACTCTATGAAAAAAATCTCTAGGCCACTCTTTTTCTTCAACCATTCAAGTTCCATTTGTGGGGGCGGGGGAGGGGAGAAAAGATTCTAATTTCTTATATATGCTTCTAGAGGTATTTGATGCTTACATACACAAATATGCTTTTGTTTTTATTCCCACGTTTTACATAAATTATACCATTGCATAATATTGTTCTTCTCCTTGCTTTCTTCACTTAGCAAGAATCATGCCATAATATTACATAAAGTGTGTGGTCCCTATTAAATATATACAATTCATGAATGTACAATAATTTTATTTAACTAGGAACAAAATACCTCTGAATTTTCAAACTTTCAACATTCATCTCTCTCCAAAAAAGGAAGGACAACAACTAATTTGCTTATCATTCTTAAACAAACAAAACAGTTTTGTGCTCAGCACTCCTTGGGATCATTCATGCTCCAAGGTCTGCGTTTGGGGCGGGGGAGAGATGATGCCCAGCTTCCTCATCTAAAACTTTTACATTAGAAACTGTGCTGTTACTGCACTTCAATCCTTATAGCAATCTTTGTAAGAATTCCCTGTGCTTATAAGACAGTAATTAAGCTCATGGAGGTGGTGTGTTGAAGCTCCTTGAAACTCAAAATCTACTCCCACAAATTATTATTGTCTTTCTACAGACAATAGCAATAATGGAGTTTCATCAGGCTGTATGTATATATTTTTTTTCTGGAAAGTGAGTTCTTGATTTCATATTGAGATACAAAATATTATTGAAATATTTCTCTGAGATATTTATGTTTGTTAAAATATATTTGGAACACAAATATATTTTATTTCTTGATAAATAAATGATTCAGAAAATAAATGATTAAATGAATCACCAAAGTAAATGGAAGCTTATAAGAAAACCTCTTAGAATAAAACTTTGAAAGAGGCAGTTTCTCCTTGATTATTTATATATATCTCCTAATACAATTCTTTCAGATATCTTATAAGAAAAATAAAAACCACATCCTGAATTATGTGTGAAAAACTTACTATTATTATTGCCATTTTACATATGAGAAATTTTCTTGGGATCACACATTAAGTATCAATAGCAGAGTACAGAAGTGGGCAAATATTTGTCCATCGTTGATTTATGTTCTTGACACTAGTATCTTTTCTAGTTTATGTAAATGTTTCCCTTACTCCTGCTCTAATTTGACTAATTAAAAGTATTAATACAAGGCATAACTAATTATACTATTGTTATCTGTCTCAAATACTGGCATTTTCTCATTATACAACCAGAAATTAAATAAATATTTGAATGGCTCTTACTGTATGTGGGGCAGTTTTGTCAGTGTTCAGAAGATATGATGGTCAAAATCATGGCCAATAACTTTGAGAGCTCATAATTGACTGGCTGTCAGGTCTGTTTTCCTCGGGAACACTTGGAATTAACCCAATCTATTTTATATTGCTTCCACCATGTTTTCATACCAGTATTATAGGAAACAACCTTAGAATTATAATTTCTAAGTGAGAGTATTTTAAAAAATAGGAAGAAGGATGCATTGGGAAACAGCCCTGCAAAATCAATGTGTTGGCTAATAATCTCCCTGCATCCAGACCCATTTCTAGGCTCTGGAGTGCTCAATTCTATCATTTGAATTGGAAAAAAAAAATCCCTTTTCAAATCCAACTGCTCCTCACCTGCCACCACTAGTATTTGCAGCTGCACACATGCACAATAAATGAAGGATGTTTTTGTGCTCCTTTTTTCTGGATGATACAGAGCTGAGCCTTGGTGTTTTGCAGATTTGTGAATATATAGGCTGCCTTGACTATACCACCATCCATGCAGCTGAACACACCTTATCTACGTCACGTCTGTTACATGTTGCACAATCTTGACTGAAGGGATATGTAGCTTTTTTCCTCATTTTATTCATCTGTAAAATAAGTGAGCTTGAATTCTTTGATTTTCCAGGCTCCTTCTAACTTAGGTAAGCTCTGAAACATCTCAAAGCACAAGAGGATTAAATGGTGGTTGACAGTAGATCCGCAGTCAGCCTGAACATTGCCTGTCAGGGAGAATGAAAGAAAAATCACACACATGTTGCGAGGATACTGTACAAATGTAAACATTGTTTTTTTTTTTTCCTTTTTACAGGGGACTTCCAGGAATGTCTACATGTACAGATAATGTGTTTTTAAAATCACCTGTAATCTAGTGGGTTTTCCCAATATTCTAAATAAAAAATGACACAATAAATATGACAAAAGGCTAAGCAAACATTAGAAAGCAATTGCCACTGTTGATCCTGCACGTAATCTTGAGAGAAAAAAATAAGTGAATTTAGAGGTAAAAAGAAATAGAGAAAAGAGCGTTTCACAGGAAAAAAAAAATTGTAGACCCAAATAAAGTGTGAAATGTTTTTTTTAAAACAAATCTAGAAGTTTTTGTGCAACCCACTGTACAGTGAGAGCTGTGGTCTAGGAGAGAGCTTAGGCTGAGTCTTGGTGATGGATTTGTGTATTACCAAAGTAGTGATGTTAGGGATACCGTGTGTGACTGGAGGTTTCACAAAGATTTCTCAGTCATCTGGTTCTGTAGTTTTTCCTCTTGCTCATGCCTTGCTTCCTGAGTATTAGTGTCTTCATCTCAAGCAACAGTGAGATATTTCAGAAAGCAGCAAAGAGGATGGAGAGCCAAAAATTAAGCATTTTCTTGCTGGGAACAGTGGCACATACCTGTAATCCCAGCAGCACAGGAGGCAGAGTCAGGGAGATTGCAAGTTAGAGGCCAACCTCAGCAATTTAGCGAGGCTCTCTGCAACTTAGTGAGACCCTGTCTCAAAATTTAAAACAATTAAAATGACTGGGAATGTGGCTAACGTGTCCCTGTGTTTAATCACCAGTACCAAAAGTAATAATAATAATAAGAAGAAGAACAACAACAAAAGGTAACCATTTCCTAGACAAACTGAAACTTGAGTGGAACTGTCAATTTTGTGTACATTGTGAAAAAGGAATGTAGGATGATTGAAATCTTTAACCATTAGGCGGTTTCATGTTGACACTTTTGAGCCTCCGTTAGTAGTTATGGCAATACAGCTTGATATAATCAGGAAAAATATTCCAGGCAATCCCTCAGATTGTACCATGTATTTGGTTACCTACTATGCCCACCCTTAAAACTGATTTAATAACCATATAGCAAGGGACTGGTGGGCAGGGGTGGGGAGCAGGGAAGAAAAACAGGAAATACTAGGGAATGATATTTGTCAAATTATATTCTTATATCATGTGCATGTATGAATATCGAACAAGTATCATGTACAATTATAATGCACCAAGAAAATATGGAAAAAATCCAATACCACTGGTCAATAATTTATGTTTCTGCAAAATGGGTATTTAATCATTCAATCTTATTAATTAATATCAGTTAATTTTCTTATAAGTGCACTGATATTATTTTATTGTTGTATTTCACTGTTGGAGTTCTGGGCAGCTATCAACAGGGAGTATTACATGACTTTAGAAGACACTGAGCCTTGTCATTTCTGTTTTGAAAACTTTCACATTCATCGGTGGTGGCCTCATGGTCTCCAATAATTTAAATCCTGCACATTCCTTTTATGTGACAAACTCCTACTGTTTTAGAAGAATCTCAAGCATCGTTGTGACAGGTGGCTGTGTAATTCAAACAGGCTGTGATAGTTTTCAGGTCAAACAATGCAGACTTAACTTTCTTAGAGTCTCCTTCGACGCAGATGTTGCTTTCTTTTTTATTGCCTAAGCTTTTTGCCTGTAAACACTATTTTTGTTTATTTCCTACAAGTGTACCTTGAGGCAATAGCAACAGGGAGGGTTAAATCTTTATTTTTCCCTGTCAAAACTCATAGCCTATAAAATATTGATTTTTTTTTCTTGAAGTGACATTCACAAATCTCTATCTAGAGTTAGGAAACTGACATACTGGACAGAGATGACTCAGACTTTCTGGGAACCTGGATTCCAATGCATGGGTGTGCACTGACATGTGGTACAGAGTTAGAATGGAAGCAGTGGCAACTAAAATGTCCTTGACAAACTTGGGAACAATTTTTTTATTGTGATATTTCTTTTTAAGGTCATGAAATTTTAAAAAGGGATAAAAGAGAAATACTTTAGACAGTTTATCTGCTAAAGGACTGTTTTTTAGTCAGCTTTTTGATCACTATGATCCAAAGCCTGACATGAACAATTGGAAGAACAAAATTTATTTGGAGCTCACAGTCTCAGAGGTCTCAGTCCAGACATCCAACTACATAGCTCTAGGCCCAGAGTAAGGCAGAACATCATTGGGAAAAGGTGCAGTTGAAGAAAGAAGGTCAGGACATGGCCACCATGAAGGAGGGACAAAATACAACCTGCAAAGATATTCCCCTAGTGACCTCTCTACCATCCATAGCCTTCCTACAGTTACAGCCAGTTAATCCCTATCAGTGGATTAGTCCATTGATTAATTTAGAACTCCCATAATCCAATTATTTCACCTCTGAAAACTCATTGTCTCACGTGAGTTTTGGGGCAGTTCCTCATATTTAAGCCATAACAAAGGCCAAATTGAAGTTTTTACTAGAAATGGACCTTTCACAATAGGGATAACATTAGCTCTGTAGGAATGTAAGAATTAATATAACTACTCATTCTAGTATTCCCAAAACTGTTCAAAGGTTTAGCACCAAAGACACCACATTCAGAGAAACCCGAATCCTAGACAAGCTGGCACTGTTGGTCACCCGTTTCCGTCCTCCTTTCTCTGCCCTGCTTTTACCTCTTCTTACATAGTTTTTAACTTTCTAACAAAAGCATACTCCATTTAAATCATCCAATAAGTATTTGTTCAAATTAGATTTTGTTTACAACCTACATTGAGCATGGATTGAGAGTATACACTGTGATCCCTGTTTTTCAAGACTCTTTGAAGTATCAGTTCAAAGACGTCAGCCTTTCTCAAATATAATGTATTTTTCACCCTGAGAAACTTAAATCTGCAAATGAGTGACTTAGAGCACAAACTAATGAGTCTGTTAGAAGATAACTGCCAAATTGCTCCACAGCATGCTAGAAGGCTACTTAAGAAACTACTGTGAGTCCTTACTGCGCCAACTTATCAGAACTTTTAGAAATGAAAGCGCCTAAAGACAACCTTTCTGGACCCAACACAACAAACCTTCTTACTGGGATATGTGTGCGCTAGTTATAATGCCAGGCTTGAGGAGAGTGCTCTGCAGAAGCGGAGGAAATCACTCTCTGTCAGTGGGCTAAGGCATGCACCCTCCCTAAATCCTACCTCCAGGTTGAAGTTGACAGGAAAAGCCGTGGAAAAGTTACTATTTTATCTGGGGAGCTGCAGCAATTCCAGAAAATATAACAGTTTTTAGTATGAATTTACAGCACAGCAGCCGTCAGAGATACATAACTTAGTAGGGGTCTAGTAAGTTCAGTTATTCTGAATATCTAGGGTGCTAGAAAACTATGAGCAAGACAAGCACAGATGTTGTTCCTTAGGTGACTTATGCTGACAGAATTTGCTTTTTTTTTGTTTAATTCCCACTGTCAAATCAGAAAAAGGACACTTATTACAGTGTAGGTGGTGGGGGAGAATCAGAACAGATCCAGAATCAACAAACTTGAAAGCCTCCATTTCAGACTCCTCTGCTACAGCATAAAAAGCATGGTTTCTTTGAAGATTAATAAGCCATATGAATGCTATAGGGAGATGCTTTTACATATGTAAAGCAAATGTTTCCATGAAAACAAATCTAGGGGACTAAACTAAACTTCACTCAATATGCTTCGAGTAAAAATAAAAAAATAAAAATCAACAAAGGCAAATGGTGCATTTATTCAAGACTTCTTTGTCATAGAAGACTTTCAGTTTAAACTGTTGGTCCCTAAAATCAGCAAATTATTTTTTAGTAGGTATTTTAATCAGGCCAAGTGTACAAGGAACATACTTCTCACCAAAGGTGCATACATTTAGTGATTTCACCTGTGCAAAAAGATTAGAAACAAACCCCGGTTTTTCTTAGACCCTTATCTCTCTCTTATTTATGAAATTTCTAAAAAAACATTTCTCAAAACAACACCTCTGATCATTGCTGAAAGGGGGTTGCCCAACTCTCCCCAGCAAAGTAGTGCACTAGATTTCAATTGTAGAAGATGGTCAGAAGTTTGTATTTATCCTGGAATACACTCACTCCTGAGAGTGTTCCCCCTATTTAATCATCCATTTCAATTTGTTTTCTTATAATGTGGTTCTGATTATTAATAGGAGATTGAAGAAAATTAACATTAATTAAATGTTGTTGCAAACTAGAAAATATTTTACTAAGAAACCTCAAAAAGTACTGATGAGATTCTGAAATTTAATTGTTAATGCTAGTAAAAACAACAAAATTTTGTTTAGGTAAATGTTTACAATAATTTTAACCCTTGACACCTTCTTTATTTAATAAATAACTTTATTTATTATAATTTCATAAGAAATCTTGTCTCTTATAATTTGAGATTGTCAAGGGGTAAAACCAAGAACTGCATCCAAAGTCTTCCATGCATATTATTGTTTCTTACAACAATTGAAAATATATGAACTAGGAGAGTAACTTGGATTATTTTTGATCATTAGCATGGAAGATATCCACAGGAACATGAACAATTTTAATTCAAATTTTAGGGCAGAATGAAAAATAACACGCAGTTAACCTGAAACAGTTTTATATATGAATTTGACTACTACTCTGAACTCTCTTGCCTTGAATAGTTTTGTGCCCTATGATTTAATTTACACGCAGTGTGATCAAGGTGTTATTCATTCATCGATTAGGGATGTGGTAAAGGGCTGCACAGTGGGTGAGCTCACCTGCAACGTATTGTAAATCACACTATACTAACAAATTGAGGTAGTATAAAAAGCACATGAGCTGAGGGCATAAAGGGATTAAACACGCAGGTGGTGGAAGGTAGAGTGTGAGGAACATCCAGGTTTTCCTAGAAATGTCAGTATTCTGTGTATGATTGTTAAAAATGTATGCACATTTATATAAATAATTTTTGCTCATTGATGAAGGATCTCATGTACTCAATACAATTATGATGCTTTTTATTTTATTCCTCCTAAAATATTAGCTCTGTATAGTTTATTTTTAGTTTTCTATATTGGAATATATTTTCATTTTTATCAGTTCAATTCATTTAGCTACTTTCTTCTGTCAGGTTTTAAATTACACACATTTATTTTCATTATTTCCTATCTCCTATTTAAAACATCTCTAAAATTATGAACGTTCTTCTGACTACATCTTTGACCATAATCCAGGTGTTCTCACAAGTAGGTTTCCAAATGATTTGCTATTTTTTCCTGAATAAGGGCATTTTGAAAATTGACCAATATTATTCCCATTTAAAATATACAAATATGTCTCAATAAAAATTTTTTTTGAGAAAAAAAATTTAAAATGGGACCTTTGAGGAAAACATATATGACTTAAAATGACTCAAGAAGAAACAGAAAATCAAGCTAGCTTGATTACCTAAAGACATTAAGCAAACTGTCCATATTGTTGGGAATTATACATAGCTCGAAAAAATGGAGTATTTCATAGATGTGCTCATGTAAACCTTCTAAAAGCTGACACGTCTTCAGTACTCAAGTTTTCTGACTTTTCAAAATGAAAAATAAAATGTGATTTTCTTTACCAAATTGCCTAAATTTGAACTAAACCTAAAAAAATGAGATTAGAAATATAAGAAATTGCTTGAGGCATGTTACATAAATGAGGGTGCAAAAATTCAGGGTAATATAGAATACTCTAAATAGATCTAAGCATATCTGAAAATTCTAAGTGAAGTATCTAAAGGAGAGTTAATATTTGGATGTGAATTGACTGTCATTGGGGAGTAAGAGTGAACTGCACCTTATGCACAGAGAGTGAATAGTAGGGCTGACTGATTTAGCATTGATACTTGAAAATCACTTGAGTTCCCCTAATACAACTAGTAAAAAATGTGAAAAAATGCAAGAAAATTTTGTTCATAATAGCACACAAAATGTAAAACACCCTAGGATTAATTTACTAAGATATACATAAGGATTACATAAAAACAAGAAAACTATAACACTATAACACGTTCCTGGAAAAGGAAGAGAAACACTGAATAAATGGAAGCTGATTCATGTGCTTTTGATAAAATATGATCAATGACCTTTCCAATATCTAGAAGACACCTCTGCATTTATTGCAATTCTGTTATATTTATTTCAGTACGGGCTAAGGTGCTGTAACAAACATCAAAATATATTGACTGGAGTGTCAAAGACATTTATTTCTCCTAACCATTCAAATATTAGACACCTCAACATGTGAAGATTGTTCTCACATCTTAGCATATAACTTCCAAATGTGCTGTTATTTCCTAGTAAGGCACAAGCAGGAAATAGATGCTAGTGCAACTAATCTGTAAAAAGCTGTCACAAGATTTGCACACATATCATTGGCAAGATCTTGGTCACATTGCTATATATGGCTCCAAAATAGTCTAGGGGATGGTGTCCAATAGCTATTAAGAAACAGATTTGAATATCTACATTCCTATTAAGGAATCAACTCAAAATTGAGTCAAAACAACAATGGTCATTATTTTTCAAACTTTCAGTGGATCAGAAATTTGGTAATGGTACTGCTGGGTAATTTTGGCTCACTCTCTCCGCTTGTACTTAGAAGGAATCTGTACATAGGAAAGAAAACAAATAGAAGCTATGGTGTGATGGAGCAGCTGTTGGCAGGTGAGAAACTTCTGTCTTGTTTTCCTTGAACTTTCTGTGTGGTCCCTTCAAATGGACCAGTGAATGCTTCTCCAAAGCGTTTCCAATATGTGCTATTCTCTAAAAACACACCATATTCATGGAAAATTAAGAACAAGAAAGCTTAACAAGAAATAGCTTTCACTTAGAAAAGAGGTTTAAAATTATTCAGTTTTTTATTACAGATATGAAATCCCAGTAAACAGATTTTTTGGGCCAGGGAGAGTAAGTTCCTTGGTTAAAAGTGTCCTATAACATCCATTTGTTTTCTCTAGAAACAATTTCTTTTTCACAGTTCTTTATGTTCCTCCTTGACTTTTCTAAGGTTCTCCCTTGACCTTTATTGCCTCACAATCACTCTTTTAGTGGACAGGAGAGAATATGGAGGTTTGATTACTGACCTGAGAATAACTTTGGAGCAACAGCAATGATAAACTCCTGAGATTAGGCATGTTAGTTTATTTGGCAATGTAATTCCCTCCAAATTTTAATAGATTTTGTTCTACTCCCTTCTTGTTTTCTTTTGGTTATACTTTCAATATCTCTTTTTAATATTGAATGATTTCTGAATTTAGGTCATCATTCCTATTCTGATCTGTAATCATGAAATCACCTGGGAGAACAACACCTTATATCTGATTTTTGCTTCCAAGTTGCCTTCGGGCAGTTATCTTAGTTCCTGCTATTTCCATATGGAAACAGTTGGAACTTCCACTTGCTTAGACTGTGAATTTATGAACATTGAATTTGAATTAGAGACCTCTGGCAAACAGAAGTGCCTAATCCTAGCTTGTTTTCTTTCTGTCTTTGCTTACAAACTGGTCAATTTGGGTCTGAATGTCTCTTGCACTACATATTACTAAAACCAAAAATAAGTAGCCATCATATGCTAACTTTCTACATTTTCTCAACCAGTTCTTCCAAGATGACAGACCTGGTAGGAATTGAGACTTACTGGTGATCACAAACAAGTGTTCTACCAAACATTTTACCTTTTCATAAAATAAGCAAACAAATTTTAAATAAAAAATATTGTGTCTTTTCTGTTTTAAACAAATGCTAAGGATATACTGCCTAATATAGGTATTTTATCAATTTCCCTCATTTCAGAATACAATTCTGTGAGTTGAAGCCCAAGTACTAAGGAAAAAATACACACACACACACACACACACACACACACACACACACATATATAAACATACACTCCCATACTCTTTTAAATAAAGAAGAAGTTTCTATTTCTCTCAATTATCAATTCATAAATTAATGGCATAGCCAGGTGCATAGGCACAGGCCTCAATGGCCTCTAATCCCAGCAAGTTGGGAGGCTGAGGCAGTTAGGTAGCAAGTTCAAAGCCAGTCTCAGCAGTTTAGCAAGGCCCTAAGCAACTTAGTGAGACCCTGTCTCCAGAAAGAGGTGGGAGGGATGCTGGGGATGTGTCTCCATTGTAAAGTGCCCTTGGGTTCAATCCCCAGTGACAAAACAGAGTGGCACAGAGCAACAGATTTTAAGGAAAGGGCCTAGAAGTAAAAACTACCACTTCCTTTCACTCCCCTTGCACTAATTTAATCCCATAGACTAAGTTACAAATCCAGGAAGCCCACATCTAGCTTACTTGGTGTGTGTGTGGGGGGGGACTTCTATTGAAAGACAATAAAGAAAAGGAGTAATGTGAGATGATTAGAGAATTCCATGATATCCAGGTGAAAAACTAATGTACTTTTTTTTTTTTTAGTGGTAGAATTTAACCAAATCTTTCTGAACTTGTTCTGGAATACTAAATTTGAAAACAATTATAGAATCCCTGAAAACCAATCATAAAAGAGAAATAATATTGGGAAAAATTGTTCTGAAAGATATTTTATTGCATGAAATAATTTATGGAATATGGTACTGATATAAGAATAGGTAACTTAAAGAATATAATGCTGACTTGCAGTCTATGATTCCTAAGAATATAATGTATGATGAAGATATTTAAAATAAGTTGTAGAAATATTCATTAGTAGTATTAGAAAATTACCCTGTACAATAAAATGGTAAACGTTTTAAAAGAATATATTCTTGAATATTTGTGTAATCTTGGAATAAGGAAAAATTTTGTAAGAGTGACAATAAAGATAGAAACCATAGAAGATATTGATATAAATATTTGGCAAACTTTACAAGTATTAAAACACCAAAAATATTAAAATGCAAATGTGTATATGAGAATTATATGCTTTTTATGTAATATATATAAAAAATTTATATATTTTAGAAGTGTACAGCTTTCACAATTAAGTAAGGAAAACAATGGCTAAGGATATAAGTCACAAAATAACACACAGAATGTTCTGTGAACTTATGAAAAATGGGAAACCTTATCAGTTACTATAGAAACAATTAAACAATAAGACCATTTTTTTATTTATTGGGAAGTAACATATGGAAATATCTAATATTGAAAGTTATGATGAAATGAAATCATTCATGTATTGCTGCAAGAAGTTTTATGATTCTTGTAGACTATAGTGGCAATATATATTAAAATCCCTAAAGTTTTTATCCCAGTTTAATGATCAATAAAAGTCTTCAAGAGTTATGGCAACAAACAAAATTATACATGTTTATAAAAATATACCTACAAGAAAGTTCATCAAACTTCTTTTTATAAGAGCAAAACACTATAACATCCTAACAATCCCTCAACAAGATTACATAAGAGACACATGCATCAGATGAAATCCTTGGCAAAATTAAAATATGTTTTCTATATAGCATATGTATTTGCACAGAATAATACCAGTGATATTAAGTGAAAAATTTACAATATCATAAAGAATGTGCATGTGTACATTCATATATTTTTGCATATAGGTAACTGTTTAAGATGATAAGGATTTGAGGAAGTTTATGGATTAGGGAGAAAAATAATTATTTTAATTAAATTAGCTGAAAATGGCTTAAAAAGGGTATTTGTGAATTAATTTTCTGCTAAAAAAATATGTAATAGGAAATGAGTATAAAGGGAATCTTTTTGACACATGTATTTTATTGAGGCTGTACTTAATTACATTATATCAGTTAAATTATAACTGAATAAAAATGTAATAACATGAGACTGAACATTAGTCATTTTCATTCCTTGATAACATGATTTTATGTGCTTTCAACTTTCATTCTGAGAGAAATATCTTAAATAAAAATAATATATGTGTGTGTATATACATAAGTATGTGTATATATGTAAGTTGAATATTGAGTGCCTTTATTTTTAAATATCAGCCAAGACCGTTGCTGTTTGACAGTTTGGCCAAAATTAACCCCTGTTATTTATTCTGTATTATCCATCTTCAGTTTGAAATATGCAAGGTACATCATCTAGCTAAGTGAAAGCTTGATAACCTAATATAATAAGCTTGAACATCAGAAATCAGCCAAAATCTTTTATGTGACAATTGGCTCACAAATGTCTGCTTGGGCAGATGGTCTTGGTTTTAAAAGAAAGACATAGTTTGCCTGGAGAATTTCAGAAAAATCTGGGCATCATTTTCAGATTCTGGTAAAGGAGAAAGGTGTCATTTCCTTGACAGCCCCAGCGGTTTCCCTGTTACTGTTTATATGACAGATGCCAAGAACAGATTGATGTGTAAAGAAAGGCGAGGTACAAGAAAATCATACATTAAAACTCATTAACTGAAGTTAGACATGCTCTGCAGGGAGCCTCTCAGAAGCATTTTTGATGTATAGGGAATGTTTAACATTCTTAATATATGTGCTTTTTAATGTGCTGGGACTAGATGTACTATGTGGTGTTTTCCTGAGTGGGAAAGGAAATGTTGTAGCTCAATGACAAGTAAATTTCTGTGTAGCAAAATTAATTAATCTTAAATGTAATTTTAATATAAAACACACTTGTTTCATTTATGTATCTTCTTTCTGCCTTAGGAACTGAAAACTCATCATGGAACTACCCACTAAATTGGACAATTTAGATAGGGCAAAGGGGAGGGAGGGGAAGAGAGGAGGTTTGGGGGTAGGAAAGACAGTGGAATGAGATGGACATCATTCTCTAAGTATATGTATGAAGACATGAATGGTATGACTCTACTTTGTGTACAACCAGAAACCTGAAAATTTGCACTCTATATGTGTACTAGGAATTGAAATGCATTCTATTCTCATGTATAGCAAGTTCGAATAAATAAATACATTTTTAAAAAATAACAGCATAAAATTATTTTTTTCTTCAATTTCCTTTTAACTAGCTATTCTGCATATTATTCTCCTTATTAATAGTTAAATAGAGTCTGCTTATTTTTGCTTCTTCTCTGTTGTCTTTGAAAATCACACTGTTCTCAGTAGACAATTGATTCATCAGTTTTTATTAAGCATATCAACATGCTCCTTCCAACTATGTGTCTCCTTGGAAAACTGCCTCTTCTCCTGCCCTCACGTATTGGGTGGTTTAGCCTTCCTGGGTATGAAATCATGCTAGAGTTCTTATACTGCTGTATGACGTCTTGACTTCTGCTCACACAAAACGGCTTTCATTACAGTGTCTCATTTCTCATGTAACTGTTAACATGACCTTCTCAACACCAAGAACCTCAGCATCAATCAACTTCGGTCATCTGATCCTTTGTCCTCACTCTGAGCACTGTTCTCCCTTAAAACTGCACTGACTTAAATTGACATATGAAAATGTCTGACCATAGATTCCTTCCTTCTTTCATAGCCTTACTCCTTAATACAAATTCCCATTAATATCATTCTGATATCTTTTCCCTTGAGCTCACCTTTATAGCTCTATTGATCATTTCCCTATGGATTTATTTCTTTCCTGAAACTTCAGCTAAGATCTCACTGCCTTGCTCATGCTTTTCTGAGCCAATTGCTCTGAAAATGTTTACTATTTACCATCTTGAGGCATATATTCCCAAGGCTTAGAGTTGCCTCATGGAATCACATAACTATATGTGTGGGTTTGTGCATATGTGTGTGTACGTGTGTGTGTGTTGCCACTAAAAAAAAAGAAAAATCAGTATCCTTTGGGCCCACAGTATTTATCAGCTAGCACTAGTCAACCCACCCTATTTACAATGGCTATTTTAGTGCCTTTCTAATGAAAGGAGGTAAGGTTATCCAATGGCTCATGTACATGAAAAGTCTGGGCACTGATTCTCAACATTAACATCCACAGAATGGGGACTGATAGTTTTCCAGGTATGGGAACCACACTTTAATAAGCACTAGTCTAGTCTTCTTTGTTGTAAATCTCATCGCCAAACTCTTAACCCATTCCCACTCCCACGTACTGCTTCCCATCATCTGAGCAATGTCTCTTGATTAATTGCCAAAAGAGGAGAGGTTATAAACCTGGCTTCATCACTTAACTCTTGACCCAAACATGGACCTCTAGATTATGTGTTGCAAAAAAATGGTGGGAGAAAGGAGAGAACAAGAAAAAAAATACTGGTGAGGAAAAGAGTAGGGAAATCTGGGCTGCATAGCCCCAAATTAAAATGGGTTGTTTTCTCTAGAGTGAGGACATTGTTGGATCATGGGATATATCATTACCACTTTTACTTCAATTTGCAAGGAGAATGTTTCCTTTTCAAAATGCTAATACCAAGAAAAGAGCTTTTGTTTCTAGAGCTTTCAAATTTCTGTATTTGTAACCTTCATTCTTTCTAACAATTTTAATAAGACTATAAATTTAGTCAAATCTATCCAATTTACCATGTGTGATTGCATGTTTATGAGTTCAATCAAAAATTAACTTACACTGTACCTGATTTTTTTTTTTAAAAATTAAATGCCATGTAGATATTTATACGGCAATAAATATTCATTTATTTCCTCATTTTAAAGGCTGAATGCCATTTCCCTCTATAAATTACACCATAAATTATTTAAACATTTCCTAGTTGTTGAATATTTTGGCTGTGTCCAATATTTTGTTACTACAAACAATGTCCAAAACAACATGTATATTTATATATTTTTATATTTTTCTGTTGTATGGCATACAATTCTAGATGTGGATCAATATATATATAAAGTTTTTAAGGCCTTTAACTAATGTACACTTCACAATGACCACAGTGTTCCACTTGAGAGTTCTTTGTCTTACATATCATCCTATACTAAAAAGTACCATTATTTTAATGTTGGCTAATTTACAAAGTATAAATTATATTGTGCTATTGATTTATTTTTGTGTATTTTTGAACACTGTGTGCTTGAAACACTTCTCAGATGTCTGTTGCCATTTTTCTACTTGGTCTTCTTATTCATTAGGAATGTTCCTAATAACAAAAATTATGAACACTTATTGAGGTTTATAATGTAACAGGTTTGTCCTTATATAAGCATATTTCATTTAATCATCATAATAACCTTATGAATGTGTACTATGATTAATCAAATTTTATGAACTATAATCCAAGTGTAGATATGTTAAATCCTTTCCTAAATGTCATACTGTAAGTAGCAAACAAAGCCAGAACCCAAGCATACATCTGCCTGAGACCAAAAGCATGTACCCATCATCGTTCTGTTGACTTTTTCAATTGCATCATCATTCTGTTGACTTTTTCAATTGCATATCTTTCTTACCCACTACTATTGCTTTTTGTAGGCCTTCTTTATATCTTATCTAGATTCCTGGGGCAATCTTTTATTCTAGTCTTACAGGTTTCAATGTTATCATGCACTATATATCTGAGTAGATCTTTCATAATATAAATCTTATCCACATTTCCACACAGAAAAACTCAAGCTACTTTTCAAGCCCACAGATAGCTACATCTCTGCTCTTGCCCATTGCATAAAATCTCCTTCTCAGTCTTACTCATTCTTTTCTCCAACATAATCAAGCAACTGGTTTTCAGTGTCTTTTGGCTCTCTATTCAAGTGCTCATACAGGAATTTGTATTAAAAACCCATATCCCTTCCCTACCCCACCAACTGACACCAACACATACGCCCTTAATTCTATCTGTTTAATCAGTCATGCCTAACCTACTCTATAAATCTATTCTTATGCCATCTACTCCTTTATCTGTTAAGACTCCTGCTTCTTAATACCACTAGAACTCTACCATTTCATATCTCAAACACTCTAATAATTTTTATCAACCTTGAAGCATGATAGATTAGGGACCTTTGTCTCAAGCCTCAGCCCACCCCACACAGCAAAGCTGACATGAAGCAAAGGACCTTTCTTTTATCCTTCCCCATTGCTGTTATTGGAGGGTCTAATTTCCTCAAAGTATAAACACCATGATTCCATTTTTTCAAAACAATTGCCCAACTGTCTGAAGGAGCATGAACAGTGACCCCCCACCCAGGTGTGACTTATAGTAACCTAGGAGGGAGAATTATGTATGTATTACTTGCATAGCCTGATAACAAGCATTTGGCCCATTGCAATAGGCATTATAGGCAAGGCACAGGAATCTGTCAACTACCCCTCATTTAGAATAAGCCACGAATATCAAAAAGCCCACCAAAGGGAAACAAAGAACTCAGAAGGGCATATGAACCCAGGCCCCACTCTGAGCTAGTGGGCATTGCATATCCTTCTGCAATAAAGTCTCTGAACTGCTTTTCTTTATCTTGGCAAATTCTTCTCACCACCAAGAATTGGCCATCATCCAAATCTCAGGACAAACCTCACTATACTTGAATTTGATTTTGAATAACAGAAATTCTTTCCTATTTATTATACATTCTAAATTACTTGAAAAAAAATGTTTGTGCATATAAGTACTTCTGATTAATGAAGGATACAGTTAATAGATTTAATAAGGTTACTGTCTATCCTCCTAAAGGTTGAAAGATAAAACAAATTCATTACTTAAAGCAGCCATTGATTTATATTTTTATAGATTTTTCACTTCATGGACGATTCTATCATTTAAAAGCATTTTGAAATACACAATATTATTTTTAATAACTCAGTACTCCAAAATAAAAGAAACAAAATCCTTTAAAATTAAGCAACAACAATAATGACAACATAATGTAGAGGAGTTTGATTAATTACCAAATGAAGCTGCTTTTGCTTTGTATTCATTTCAGTACCTACTTCCAACTAATTTAACATTTTAAAAGGTCTATCATTTAAACATCACTTTTCATCTAAAGTATAATAGTAAAGATGAATATTTGCTTATCATGAATTCTCTGCAAAGTTTTGATGTGATAAAATAGTTTGCAGAAAGAATTGTTTCATGTATTTACTTTTGTTATTTAAAATCTTTAAAGCACTTTTAAGAAGATGCACCAAAATGAATTGTTTTAGTAAATATATGTAGACATTAAACTATTGAGTTATCTGTGCATAATTTAGATAATTGCTTTTAGAAGATACATTGTTTTGATGGAAGTCTGTAAAGAGAGATTAAATACTGTGGATTCTTAGACAATTTTGTTTCTAAAAATTTGTGTCATGTTGTGATAATTTTCATAAAACTATCTATAGTAGGCCAACTTACCAGTGCCACCGTGAAAAATCTATGCTTAGGAAAATTGTCCCATTTCTACTTCAGATTCCTGCAGAAACTTAATTACAACTAGTCAATGTTACATTAAGGTATATCATATTTAATTTTAAACATCAATATGACACAGAAAGTCTTTCCTTCCATGCTATAGGAAAATAATTGGTAATGAATAAAGGAGAAGAAGGGGAGGGGGAGACAAGCAGAGCATGGTCAGCCTGGTATTGGCAAACTGCAGATGCTTCAGTACATGAACCAGTTTTTAGGTGAATATCCATGGAAATGATCTATTCAACCACAGCAACAATAAGACTCAATTCCTGGTAAACAAACAGTTGAGATCAGATGCTTACTAAACTGTTGAGATCAGATTACTAAAATTTAGAAAACATCAGATTTTAGCAAAATAACATGAAAAATATGCCTTGTGGTACATGATACCTCAAGGGAGTCTGGGGCAGTATTCAATAAATAAATATATTATTACTTAATCATATGTATCTTTTCAAGTACCATAGAATAAATGAAGACTATAATAATTCACATATAAGTTTTGGTTAAGCAAATGATTTCCAGGAAGTTAGGTTGTGAAACCAAATTAAAATTAAAATAAAAGCAATGACAACAAAATAACTAAAACTCAAAATAAAACAAGTCTTTTAAGGCCTAGAGTTCAGGTTTTAAAATTATAAATGAAGGATTGTGGTACTGAACACTAGCTTGCTTTTCTAATGTCAAACTGATACCCAAATTCTTTTTTTGAGGATCAAAGATTTACATACTTGAAAAAAGTTAGAGGCTATGTCATTATAACACAGAATCCAAAGCTTCAAATTTGCAATTCAGGTAGTGTGGTAACAAAGGTAAGCTATTAAATCAATATACTGGCACAGGGCAGTTAAAGTAAAAATATGTGTGTAAAAAAATGTAGGGCATCTTAGCAGGCAAAACGAAGAAAAGCCAAAAAAAGTGTTTTTACTGCAATCGTACAGGTATTTATGCTTTGAAAAAATAAGCACCAGGTATTGTGACAGATCCAATCTCCATTTACTTCCAGCTGAGGTCCTGTGGATGAGACTGATCCTTGTGAAGATAATGACAGTAGTATTTGATAATTGCCATATTAAAAATAAATTTCACCTGCTGTGGAATTGGAAACAGAAATGTCGATTTTTTTGCCTGAGGACCGGGAAAACCTTACCAAGGAAGTTAAGTCTGAGTTGATGGCGGTGGATGAATTGTCCTCCAGTCATATGGCCTAAGGACTCAGCTCACTTTCATGCATGGGATAGGGGACTATGACTGTAGACATGTTATTGTGCGTAGTGAAACTGGGTGAATCACTGACAGTAGCTGGGTCTAGGCAAAAATGCAAATAAGCAGACCTGTGTAGGAACCACATTGCCCCTGGTCACAGCTGTGGTTACTTCAGGGTTATAGCCTCTTTGTTAAGGGCTTGGATTCCTTTCCAATGCTTTCTCCATATGCTAACTCTGTTCTTATATGTTATGTTTCTCTCACGTTTGGTCTTCTTAGATAGAGTTCAATATGAAATGTGACTCTGAATCTATGGAAATTATTGAAAAAATGTGTTAATATTCTATTTAATGAAGTAATAGCCAATGTTTGTATTTGTTTCCCCCAAAGCACAACTCAATTAATAGACCTTGTAAGTTTTGTTTTCTCAGCTGTCCATACTACAACAATTTCTTGTCGAAGAAATAGAGGAACTCAAAATAGGCAACAGTTGCAAGTTACAATATTTGTTGAATCCAGTACATATAAAATAATAATAGAGGCAATCATCTTTAAAGGCTGGCAGACAGCATACCAGCTGAGCCAAGGCAATGAAAGAAAGAAAAGAATTTTTTTTTTCAAAAACAAAAAGAAATTGGGAACTCGCCAACCCACTGGTTAAAAATAAAGGGCTCAGTTGGGTGCTAAATGGAGATATAGTAGCACTAGTCTGATACATTGAAAAAAATAAAAATTTAAAAAAAAACTAAGTCAAAGAACAAGAAGAAAATGAGAGACCCTTTGACCTTAAACACAATCATAACTCCTAAAGGGTCAAGGGATTTTTTTTTCTTCTAAAGATGATCTTTAGAATATTTTCCTGTCAACCAGTACAATTTAAAGGAAAATATATAGCATCTAGCCAGAAAAGCTTGATTTTTTATTTCTTAAAATCAACTACTGAACATTTATCTAGATGCATGTCCTAAGGATCTAAGGGGAATTTTTGTATAGCTTATGAACCTGCACCATTTGACAGAGCACTGAAGATGCTGGTCTTGTGATTATGTTTAGCCATTGTCCAATATTTGTGTAAAGAATGGGAAAAAGTAGTATGTTTCATAAAATAATGTTTCAGACATGGAGATAATTGGAGGCATTGTTGTCATATTTCTATTTCCTTTAGTACCTTCTTCATTTTTCTTTTTCCTTCTTTTTAAAAATACATTGCTATAGCTTAAGAATTACTGGGTACTATTATTTTGGATTATTGTGCAATCCAATCAATCAAGACTATCATCCTTCTGCATAATCTTGGTTCAGTAATCAGTTTCAGAGTTTTTACATTTTATTTGACATAAATATTGTATTTTGAACTTTGATATTTAATACATATTTAATTCATAAAAAAAATCACAGACATTCAGGAAAGTACCAGTTAAGAAGATCCCAATTGGTATTTACTAAAATAGTCAATTGAAAGATTTTTTTTCAAAATGACTCTAGTTATGATTTTCTTAAATGTATTTTTTTTTAAATTTACTAAAACATATTCATTGGCAGGTACTAGGGCTTCTATAAATTAAAAATGCCTTTCATTTGCTAAGTAAACTTGGGTAAATTAAGTTTGGGCCTCAATTTTTTTTCTCAAAATCAGTGTTCTGAGTGAAATTACCAGAATAAAATCAGATCATAGAATTTCCCTCTCTAAATTCTGACAAATATAAAAATATAACAGTGGAATTTAGAAAAAAAATTATTATAGTACATCTGTGTCCTCTAAAACAGCAGATAAACAAATAAAATGGAAACTTCATCACAGAGAGGGTCCCAATCCTTTACCAAATCCCAGAGGCTTCACAGGGGAAAGGAAGACAGTAGAAAACTCCTCCCCCCAAAACACAATAAGTCAGGAGAAACATGAACTGGATACATAAAGGAAAAGCACCTAAAAGAACTTCCTCCAAATCACTGAGGCTGTTAGTATTTCAGTATCCCACGGCATCAGCAGTCGATGTAAGAGAAAGGGCTTGCTGCCCTCCAGCTCCAGTGCCAGAATGTGTCTGCCAGAATGTCTGGTTTCAGGTGAATTCCCCTTAGAAATAGGATACTCTGTTCAATTGAGTTAATAATATTTTAGGACATTTATTAACCATCAGAAAAAGATATTAGAGTCCATGTTCTCAAAAGTAAAAAAAAAAAAAATAAGGAAGATAGTTCATGGCCTTAGGGTTAGCATTCTCTGGGCCACCACCCTTATGCCCCCAGATTACAGGAAGAAGAAGGAAAAAAAAGGAAGCTAGGACAGATTTCAAGATATAACTTAGATTTTTTTTTCTCATAAGATTGGGGAAAGTTAAGGAGAGAGAAACTGAATTTTCTAAACCAAATAAAAGATATGTTATCTATTTAGATAAAGTTAAAAAGAATAGTAGATAAGCATACCCTTAAACAGAAAGACTGCAGAAGGCTACAGTCTGGAAGAAAATATAAGTCAAGAAACAGAAGGAAGCATGAGAAAACCAATACGTACAGATATGCACAGACAATACAATCAGGAGTAAAGGTGTTAATTTCCTTTTATTTTAGAGCAAGAGATTGTTTGCTTATGATTAAAACAAAGCATATGAAATAAACACAGGATGAATACAAGCTCTTGTCCTATTTATTCTTCTAACCCAAGAGGAATCGCTTACCTCAATGAACAAAACTGTTGATTCTCTTAAGGTAAAACCTCCCTTCCCCGGTCTACAGAAAACATGACTGCTGCCAGCTTCTGAATGTGGCATCTTCAGCCACCAGTACTCGGTGGCAGTCTTGAACACCAGCACAAAACGTTCCCAGCAAGAGGTCGCAGCATGGGTCTGTTTACCCCTAGCTCACTGAATATATATGTGTGAGAATGTTAATCCATCTTCAGCCACATGCATGGGAAGGATCTGAGACCACAGACTGCTGAACTGTGATGGCAGATTGCTATACTCCTCCAGCTTCAGCTACCCTTTCAGTTTTCCCCATACTTCTACTACACAACACAATACCTGTTGAACTTATCAAGCACTTTAACTGTAGCTATCCTTGACAACAGCTAAATAAATGTTCAACGTGTCTAGTAGAGAAATACAAATTAAAACTACACTTGAGATTTCATCTCCAGCTAGAATGGCAATTATCAAGAATAGGTGTAATGGTAAATATTGGCAAGGTTGTGGGGGAAAGAATATACTCGTACTTTGCTGGTGGGACATTAAATTGGTATAACCACTATGAAAAGCAGTATGGAGATTCCTCAGAAAACTTGGAATGGAACCACCATTTGACCCAGTTATCCCACTCCTCGGCATATGCAAAAAGGACTTAAAATGAGCATACTATAGTGATGTGGCCACATCAATGTTTATAGCAGCTCACTTCATAATAGGCAAACTACGGAAGCAAATAGGTGCCCTTCAACAGATGAATGGATAAAGAAACGGTGGTAAATATACACAATGGGATATTACTCAACCATTAAGAAGAATGGAATTATGACATTGGCTGGTAAATAGAAGGAACTGGAGACTATCATGCCAAGTGGAATAAGCCAATCCCCCAAAACTAAAGGCTGCATGTTCTCTCTGATATAGGGATGCTAACTCATAATAAGCAGGGGGAAGGGAACAATAGAAGTTCACTGGATTAAAGAAAGGAGAATGAAGGGAAGGGAGGGGAGACAGGAATAGGAAAGACAGTAGAATGACTCAGACTTAACTTTCCTGTGTTCCTATATGAATACACAACCACTGAAACTTCACATCATGTTCAACCACAAAAAAATGGGAGGTGATATTCCATGTATGTATGATATGTCAAAATATCTAGTGTCATATATAACTAAAAGAACAAATAAAAATTAAAAATTTTAAAAAGAAACAACTGAATATGAAAATTCGACTTATTTTTCTTCTTGCCCTGCTCTCTTTATGCACCCTGATTCCTCCTTGCACTGCCACACTCTTTCCTCAACTTTTTCTTTACCATTCTCTTAGTCTAAACCTACACCTTAAATCCTAAGCCTGGGTACACAATTTTCTCTGAAAGTAGCTGACATAATTTCACTTTGATCCTCAGAGTCAGTAAGTTTCCCTACCGTTCTCCTAAAGGGAATGCAATATTCTCTCATCCTCCTACACTGCAGAGACCATGGGAATCTTAGATGACATTGGCATCCTCATAGCTACCTATTTCCAATTTCAGACATTTATAAGACTAACCTGATATATAAGCACTTCCCTGCTAAGGTTCATAATGTTAGACCACAAGCACCTTCCTTTGCTACTTGTGATGTGTTCAGAGTTCCCATCCCTTATTCACAATGGACCTTGGTGTATAACTCATTCTCTATTTTAAGAATTTCAATCAGAATAAATGTGAAATTTCCATACTCCACACTGAAAATGTCTTTACCAGAAACCAGTCAATCTAAATTCCTCATCCTTCTATCTTCTGGGAAGTCCTGGGCATTGTCAACAATCCAGACTATAACATTTCTGTAAATTTTACCTCTGACATATCACCTTTGATCTTAATTTTGTTTTATTTATTTTCTAAGGAAATCTCTGATTTGACTGAAGCCTCGAGTTCTCTAATCTGAATCACATTTGTCTCCACCTGTCAGCTTTCTAGCTAGACAGCATCATTTGTAACTCAACAATTGCTTTGTACCCTGTTCGCCACGTGTTAACATTTCGTTGGCCTCAATTTAGCCACTGAATACTTCTCATTTTCCACCATGATTACTTAGCACTGTCAAAGAATATTACTTGGTAGGAAGAGCAGAGCCACTTCAAATTCAAATCTTTTTCTTGCTTTCTCTGTCTCTCTCCATCTATCTATCTAACTGGCTTTGAACTTGCAATCCTCCTGCCTCAGCCTCCCAAGCTGGGAGGGACTATAAGTGTGCACCACTTTGCCCAGCCCAAATCTATATTCTTGATTTGTACTTAACTACATACAAGCAATTCAATCTGTTTATGATAAACTTCCTCTTTAACATTTCAGAGAAAGATTTCCCAAGGATTAACTGTTCTTCTCAAATTCCTTTCTGCAGTTTCCTTTAGATCCCTAAAGGCTGATGGTTTTCCTCTACCTGGGAGTGAGACACATGGAGTCTTTATCATAATAATACTGATATTAGTATCAAGAATTTCTGAGGCGCCAAACACAAAGCTGTCACAGCATGTTTGGTCCTATATCATCCTATATGTGCTGGAAATACCTATTATGATGAATTACCAATTTTAAAATTGAAAATTCCGTATCTAATTTAAAGTAATGTGAAAATAGAAAACTCTAGGTGCAGAATTACGTCATTCTTACTGCTCTAGCTATTAATGGATTTCATATGTGTAAATTTACCTGCCTGTTAAAACTTGGTTGTCACTCCCAAAATGAATACTGGCAGTGTTTTGCAGTCATTTAAGGACATACTCAGAAGCAAAAATTTAGAGTAGTCAGACACTCATTTTGCAAGCCTTGTGAATAAGGTGTCATCCTGCCTTTTTTTTTCCCAACCCTTATAGCATAAACAAAAATTCTTTTATGATTTTTTTATTATATCTTTGTATTTTTGTAGTGGTTGTTGATTTGACTGTATAAAGTCACCCCAAGTGTGATGTCAAAGTGTTGTCCACTGTTCCTGAGCACAAGAAATCTGATGTGTCCCTTGAGAGAAAATACATATGTTAAATGAGTTTTATTCAGGCCTGAGTTATAGTGCCATTTTCCATGTGTTCAATGTTAATGAGTCAGCAGTATATATTAAACAAAACATCTTTACATATAAATATTCTTAAAAACAAAATATATATTAGCTGGTTGCTAAATATCAAAGATGTTGAGATCAAAGAATTGCACGAACCTAACCCCAGATTTCTGTTGGAGCAATAGTTAATTCTGTTTCATGAAATTTTATAAATATAACTACCTGAATACTGAGGATCTACCTCACATAAATATTAAGACCACAGAGATTGAAAGACCATGATAAATGACTTGGTCTAGTATTCTTGGTGGTGACACAAATGACTGCCCAGTCAGAAACAATAAAGACATGAGCTGCAAGCTACTGAGTCACTCAAAATTGTAGATGGATAAAATATGTTATGATAAACAATCTGTTTATTGCGCCATCAATCAGAGTCTCAGATGGTTTTCATGTCAACTTTCTATAGGCAAGCCAACTGGCGTAGCAGGGCAAAACAGATGTCTTTCTTCCTTCCAGTAGATCATGAGTGCTTAATTGGAATAGGACAATTTAACAGTAATGGTCTGTAAATAAAAGTCACTTCATCACAAAACTGGCTAATCCCAAATATAATAGGAACTAAAATATATTCTCAGTGGGCTATGAGGAAAATGAGAAGTAAGAAATTAAAATTTCTTAAATAATGTCTCAATTTCAATTTTTCAAATAGTAACTCAATTTTACCACCAGATAGCTTGCAAAATTTTGTATTATCTATTTTAATCTTATTGTGTTTTTTTGGTATCACCTTTATTATTTTTGCTAGTAGATGAAGAAACAGAAAAGGAAAATGCTTCTATCTAGCTAATAAATGTAAAGATATGAATTAAAAATTGCTATTGTCTCTCTTCAGAGATCATGAGCCTTTTTAAATTCTAAACTTGCTTTTTCTATTTGCTTTTTTGTCTCTCTTTATTTTTCTGCAAGGCCCTCTTAACAAACATAATTCAAATTCCTTAAAACCTTTGAATAGTATTCTGAGATATAAATTAACAATATTTTTTTTATTTTAATTTTTTAAATTAACAATATTTTTTTTAATTTTTCTAATTTTTTAAATTGTTAATTTATATTAACAAAATAACAATTTTGTTAATATAAATTAACAACATTTTCTATTCTAAACCATGAAGAGTTAATATAAAATAACAGAAACACAGGAAAACACTAATTATTTTCTCATGGGACATTGTTTTAAACTTTGGTGCATTATATAACTCATATTTTTTACATTACCTTATTGTAATTTGGTTTGAATTTTCCCTACAGTGAAGGTATATAGTTAATGGTTAGACATTCATATACAGAAAACTACTGTTTAACCCAGACCTCACTCTGCTAAGCAAGCACTCCACCACTGAGCTACACTCCCAACCCTTTTTATTCAATTTTATTTTGAGATAAGTTCTCTTTAAGTTGCCCAGGATGATCTCAAATTTGAATTTAAGGATCCTCTAGCTTTAGCCTCCTGAGTAACTGGATGTGCAGGCATGTCCATCACACCCAACTCAACATTACACTTTTATTAGTTTTGTTTCTATATCATGAAGCTTTATTCAGTAATTTTCTCAAAGAAATTGTGTTTCCAGTTTTAAGCCATTTTAGCAAAACTAATTGACTTAAACTCATTGAAATCTTGGTAATTCCTCTCCTTAATATTCTGGTCAATATAAAAGGAGAATTTTCCATTCACAACTTATTTCAATATAAGTTGTGAGACCTTTCAGGTAATCTTTCAAAGCCATGACTTGGAAAGAAAAAAGGGGTTTAGAAAGGCTGAATGTGGCCATAGGTGGCTGCACAGGTCTGTAATCCCAGTAACTCCCACTCTGGAGGCCAAGGCAGGAAGACTGAACGCTTAAGGCCAGCCTGGACAACTTAGACCCTGTCTCAAAATTAAAAAAAAAAAAAGAAAAATAAAAAGGTTTGGGGGGACATTCCTGGGTTCAGTTCCTCGTATGTGGGGAAAAAATACTGAAAATAAATAGCTCTGAAAATCTAATTTCCTGCCATGGGTCAGCCTGGCATTTGCTCAAGTCTTACGCTAGCAGCACATTGCTGGACAAAACATGTGTTACAACTCATGAATGAGTATTTGGTTACTAGAAAAGTGTCTAAAACAGCTAGTAAGTGTTTATTACCTGCCTTTTACTAGGTCTAAGCTCAATATCACAATGTTTAAAGCTAAGATATAATGTGAAAATACATGCAGAATGTCAACTTCATCCTTACAATGAATCTCATAGGAAAAAAAAATGAGAGCTGATACTGAATAATAGACATTTGTACAAACTGTTCCTGTTCTAGAAATTAAAATACAATCTATGTGTTTACTTATTTCCCTTAAAAGTTACATTTATTTCAAGCTTATTTATTGCTTGTTAAATTATACACATCCGAAGAGGCAATACATTCATAGATTATGCACATGAAAATATTTGCAAATCATGGTAACAAGAATGAAATGACTGTGTGTGTATATTCACATGTGTGTATGTATGTGTTTGTGTGTGCTCGCGCACACATCTGCGCATGTGTGTATGTGAACATTAATCACCTAAGAGGAAAAGTTGAAATATAAAAGTTGCTTCCAGGGGCTGGGGTACTTGCATAGCATGTGTGAGCTACTGGGTTCGATCCTTAGCATCACATAAAAATAAACAAATAAAATGAAGGCACTCTGTCCATCTAGAACTATCAAAAAAATTTTTTTTAAGTTGCTTCCATATGTGGGAAAGACCTAGGGTTGTCTCAGTATGACAATGAAGTTAAAAAGTTTTATAGATGATTCAATTCTTGCCATTGGAATAGAATAAAAACAATAGAAATTTAATGATCTCTCCATCCAAATTTTAGCTTCAAATATTGATTATTGTACATGACATATGATAATCCCATTGGGAGAGGTATAGAGTTCTTGTCTAGAAGATAACAAAAGACAGCTTTCAAAGAAACTAGAAAGTTCTCCCTTTCTTTGTTTTTGGCTTGCCTTTTTAAAAAGTTAAGGTCATCCATTATTTAAAGAGGACAGTTGTCAGGGCTTACTTTTACAATGAAATTTCAAGCACAGCCAGACTCTCTCTCTCGGTCTTTAGATAGGGTAAAGTCTTGTACATCATTTACAATTTTCTAACATTCCATGCAGGGTTTCACATATTTTACTTTCAAAATTTGTGTGTGGAATTCTGAGAAAATATTTTAAAATGGGCACAAGACTTGATAGATATTTCACTATAGAAAAAATATTAGTAGTTTTCAAAAGACAGGAAAGATTGCTTGATATCATTATTTTTAGGAATATACAAATTAATTTCCATTTCACATCCTCTAGAAGAGACATAATTAAACAGGCATGAAATAGAAAATGTTGGCAAGCATGTGGACACAGGAACTTAGTACATTGCTGATGGGAATGTCAAATGTTTCAGCTACTTTGAAAGCAGTTGAAAACTTTCTTAAAATGTTAAACATACATTTTACCTTATGACTCAGTAATTTCACTGCCAGGAATTTCTCCAGGAGAAATGAATACATATCACATGAAAACATGCCTGTGATGTTCATGGCAGTAACAATTAAAAAATGGCAACAATTTAGAAAATATCCTTCAATTAGTGAATGGATAAACAAAGGATAACACCCCATGCCATAAATTATGTTGCAAGTGAAAGAACTCAAAAAATGCTGCATGTCCATGATTTTATTTGGTGTTTTTTTAAAGTACATAATGGCAAATGTATAGCAGGCATCATTGTTTGCATGGGGTTGGATTAGGTGTGGATCTTAAGAGCAAATAGTCAGGAGGGAATATTTTGGAGTGACAGAAATATTTTGAAGTTGGGTGGTCAGGATGATTTTCCAACTCTCTAAATTGACTGAATTATTGAATTGGATAGTTATGATGTTTAAATTTTATAGCATATAAACACAACCTCATTCAACTTTTAAAAAATATCAGTCTAATTAAAAAAGGAAAAGAGAGAGAGGAGAAATATAATCACATCGTTTGTACAAAGTCCAGTTAAAACACCTTTGTTTTATATGTGAATTGATCTGATTTGGGATCCTGTTTTCCATTTTGCCTTCCCAAGAGGAGAGATTAGCTTTTTGTTAAGGTTTTGGCCTTTGGAACCAGATTTAGTATGTTGAAGTGGTAGTTTGCTGCTTGTGAGCTTAGAACTTTGTGTTTCCTAAGGCTCATTTTCTTTATATAATATTAATTATTTTGAAGATATTGAATGAAGAAAATCCTATAAAAGTCATGAGAATATCCTAACATTCCCTCCTGTAGTACTTGACCTCTCACTATCCTCTCTATTAACCAAAAAAGCAGAAATTTAACCCTTTGTGCTGGAGGGGCACATGGAATTTCCCTAGGCTAAAAATGATCAGTTGTCTGAAAAAGCATGTGAATTTCTTCACTTTGATAATCGATAATCTCCACTCTTTGGGTCCAAATGTTATATTCCTCCTTCTGGATCCAAGGATGTTTCAGATTGTAAGAGGTCACTATTAAATGAAAAGGTTTAGCTGACTCTGGACTGGGAATAGGATCTAGGATGTGATAAACATCAAAGGAGATCCATTATACTACGAGAAAGAATGTAACCATTCTTCTATAATTTAAAGTACAGTGTCCCACTAATTTTTCATGAGACCAACCATTCCCAAATGACAGTAATATCTGGATTCTTGTGGAGAATGGAAGGGTGTTCACATAATTTTTTCTCCCCTCCCTTCCCAGGTCTTAGGGAATGAATGATAACAAGGTATAGAAGAGACTATTCATTATGCACTGAGCACAGAAGTAAGATTAAGCATGTTTCAGAAATTATGATGAAATTTGGAAACAAAAACTAATTGATTCACATTGTTAAATAAATTAGAAGTCCATGTAAAATAAGCAATGTCTTCTATTCAGTAGATCTGTAAAGACATCAGCTTGAAATGGGAGGGCTGTCTTCACAACCCCTCAGTTAACTCACCTGACACAGCATTATTCCTTCCAATACATAGACACACAAAATACACACACACACACACACAAAAAAAAAAATCCTCACAGAGAAAGGGGTTTAGGGGAGAAAAGCAGCACATGTCTTTGCTCCTAGTTTAAGAGAAAAAAAATAAATAAAACAAAACCCTGCTGTAAAAATAAATTATAATACCAACCAAGGGAGTAACTAGGGGTTTTGGTTTAATTGTTGCTATTGGCAAAAAGCCATTGTTTTGGGTCTGGAATAGACATGAGGCTCATCTGCCTCTGTGCACCCAGTACGTGCAAATCCCTCATTCTACCCCAATAACCTGGCAACCGGTATTCTCACCTGCCCACACAAAACTGGCACTCCTCTTCTATGGAAAGGTGCTTGTGAAAAGAGACCTGCCCAAGGAAGATAACTTTGCGCAGTGACTTTTATGGACAGCATGGCTTATCATTTATAAAAATAAACAGCAACTGAGGAGTGCCAGACATTCATGTGAACCTATATCACACAATAAAAGGCCCAAAACAAAACTCATCTCAAGGAGATCAAACATGCGTTTGGGTAAAAGAAGAAAACTTTAATAAAAAATAACAATTGGAGAAATTGACACATATGCAGTGACATAGGTGAAACTCAGGTACATTTCCAGGTGAAGAGACCAGACTCAAACAGTTGTAAGCTGTTTAATTCCTTTTATATTCCAGAAAAGCAAAACTCTAGGCACAAAGACCATATCTAACATCCTTAGCAGGTAAGGGTGGGGAGAGATCCACCACAAAGAACCATCCAAAGGGAACTTTGGGGAAGAGGTGGGATTGTTGTGTATCATAATTATAGTAGTCTATACACTCCATCATCTTTCAGAACACATGGAACTGTAAACTACATGGGGAATTTTGTCAAATGAAAACATAAAATAGTTTCTTAATTTCTACTTAGCCTTCTTACAATGACTAGAGATGACAGCAAATCCCTAAAGCAAGAAGTTTCTAGGATGAAAATCATTCAGAGAACAGAAACAATATATATATATATATATATTTTTTTTTCAAAATATTAATGCCAAAATTGAAGAAGAAGAAAAAATGGACTAAGAAGCCCTCTCCTTGGCCTCTCTATGTAGGTGCACCCCCTCCTTCACTCTTTCCCTCTCCATCCCCTATCCCATTCACATCCAGAAAGTTTTGAGGAACAAGTATGTTAAGTAGTTAGTATAAGAGTTGTAGAGAAGTTTAAAAGACATAGAAAAAAAAAGTACAGACAAGATTTTGGAAATTTGAATGCAAAATAGATATAGTTAATCTTATGTAGCCATGTACAAAATCTACATAAAATAAATTTAAGAAAGAGAAAGTAGGGAGATGGAAAATGAAAGTAATTCATTAATGAAACTCAAGTAAAATGGCACCATTTTCTAATTAAAGTTTTAATTTAGTGCTAAGGGAGGGGACCCTGCACATGAGCATGTATCTTTGTGAAAATGTTATCAAGAAGGATGAAAATGCTTCTAGAGTATAAAGTGGTTTCTGAAGAAAAGGTTAAAAAAGAAACGATTTGTATGCCTTCTTCATTTGTTTTGAATTTTATTAGATGAATCAGATCCTTTCTTGGTGTGGGCACCATCCCTGTCACAAATGATTACTTGTACTGTCGCTTTCCAAGGCCAATGATATTTTCTAGAAACAACAGCAACAAAAAATCTGGTATTGAATTATACTTCTATTGATGACTTTCTGGAGTAAATTAAAAAGTAAAAACGAAAAATCTATTTTATTTCATCCAGATTCCATAATAATGTTTATATCTGTGCCACAGAAAATACCTCTTCCAACATGATATCTCCATGATGGACTCTTTGGAAGGTTTAGTCTATCATTGACAGCAAATGTGTATGTGGGTGCCTTTGTCACCATTCAATGTTGCCACATAAACAACACTATATTTTGGTGTAATTCTTCGAAAAACACCATAATCCTTCAAAATGATGATAATTAGACTTTTGAAAAGCCATTTTTCCTAATGAAGATTCTGAAAGCCAACTCTCTGGTAGAAGCTGCCATCATTAGCAGGTGTACCAGGCTCCACGCATGTCAGTGGGCTATATTGGACAATACTTTGGGTAATAATGCATTTTTTTTCCTAGGAGATTTTTCATTGAAAGCAAAATATAGAACATGGAACAATATGTAACTTGCTCAACTCATATCTAGTATATTTCAAGTTGTATTGATACTTATATTCCTATAATGACAATTATATGAAAAGTATTGAAAGAAAATCATGAAACTAATCATGACTTCAGGTACTCAATATGCAAACAGTTAAGAATTCTCATAAAAATTTCAATGATATTTTATCAGTGAATTTTGGGGAATAGTTTTTTTTAAATAATCTGTAAAACAGTAGTATCCTTAAAATTCTTGCATATTTCTGAAGTGTGAGAGAGATGTTAGATCATGCTTATTATACTTCCAACTAAGATATTTTATCAAGTGGAAATTTTTTTTTCTTGTAGTTAATAACTGACAAATTATAAGCCAGGAAGAAGACACTGATTATCTTTTGTATGTAGCATTCTAAGTGATTGAGTTATAACATTTAAAAATGAAGATATTTCACCTGAAAAAACAAACAGAATTGGCTGCTGCTTTGATAAATTTCAAAATTTGCAATACTGGACCTTTCTATAATAATCTACAGTTAAGTAGTAACTGAGTTTGTCAAAAACACACAAACTCATTACTCCACCAAAAACCACCCATCTCAATTGTCTAACACCCTGATCTATTCTCTCCTTTGGATTATGTGTGACTCCTATAGCATTTGAGTAAGTGTCCCTTTATGAATCACTTAATAGATGAAGAAACAAAGTCAGAGAGAAAAAGTAAACCACAAAACCTGGCATCATGTTCTGGGGGATGGAGAAATCTCTGAATTGAGGTCTCTTCTATTCATGATTCTATCTTACCTCTTTCTTTAATTAAAAAAATGAAAATAGCTACATTGTGTATCTATCTGATGACAAGCTCTATTACTAGTCTTTCTGAGGCTATTCCCAATAAGATTTTATAATAATGTGCTGCAAAGACAGATACATAAAAGCAGTTCTTGTCAAAAAATTGATATGTGGCATGTTCAAGAATATCTGTAAAGTCCCAACTAAACAATTGCATTGTCAGAGTTTATATAGGCCCTTCATTGCCTCCTATGGGACTATACGCATTTTTGTGCTAAATGCATTGCTTCTATTAATGTTAAAAGGAGAGAAGAAAACATCTTTATGATGTTTCTGGGCTTCTTATAGCATTTTATTTTTCCTGACCAAAGTCAAAATTATGAAAGCTAATTTTCTTTTATATGTAAATTTTTCTGAATAATAGTATTTTCTTACTTATCAAATATTATTTTCAAAATGGCTTTTCCCTCAGGGAAAAAATATAAATATATATAGAAATATAAAGGCTTAGGATTTATATATAAAACAATTTTGTATATAGAAGTAATGAGTAGAAATTATTTTTAACTGGCAAATAATCATAAGCTGATCTGTTTTTAAAAGAGGTTAGAAAACATTTAAAAAACACAAATAGTTCTTATTTCACACAAATATAACACATGACAGATTTTCACATATTAATCCAAAATTCAACTCTTAACTAAGACCAATGCTTGACAGATTTTTCTTTAGTTCGATGTCTGAGTTTATAAATAATGAATATCTTCAGTTACAGAGTCTCATATGCTCTGTTAGAATTAGAGGTTAAAAGAGTATATGTAGTAGAGAAGAGGGGAGGAGGAAAGGGACAATTTATTATTTATGGTAACCATATGACCCCTTATTATCCATCTATCAAGGGTCATCCCACATGTGATAAGAACTAGGTAACCATGGTCTTAGCTGATATCTTTAGCATGAGAGTAGAAATTAAATTTATACAATTTCCTTCCCTAGTATTTCTGAAGGTGCCCAAGGAACAGATACCTATTCCAGAAATCCTTGTCAGATGTGGCTGGGTTCCTCTGACAACCCTCTGACTCTGGACATCTGCTTCAGATTTCTCAGGGTAGCACTTGCCATCCTATGTTTACATTAAGTTTGCTATTGCTTTGAACATACCTCTTTAAGTTAGTGATAGAAAACAGCCATTCATTTTTGTTTTCCCGGTACACAGAAATATAGAGATAACTTTGATGAAGAAATTTAATTACATTGTAAAAAAAAAATAAGATAGCATAGTTCTTACTATTTGCACACCAAAGGAGTTCTTTGCAATTAGTTTACCTTTTCTCCCCTTATGCTTCCAGTTTCACCTTGCTCTGATAGAAGGGCAGTGGCACATAATGCCAGTTGGTAGTCCCAACCATTTTGCCTCAGAAAGACTTCTTTTCATCACTTATTCAATGAAGACATCTTTCCTTTCCTGCTCAAGCTGATAACCTGAAGGAAGAATGTCACATGGTTTCACCAAGGCAATGGAAATAGTTGCCAGTGCATTTCCAAAGTCTGGTTTTGTTTAAATTCTAAATGACATATAAGGATGGTGTTGACAACCTGAATAGAAATATGGTGATCCAGGCCAGGTGTGCTCATAGTATTCCTTCCAGTACAGAGTGAAGAGAAGATCAGCTTCTTGGATTCTCAGACCACCTACAAGAAATACTAGTAAACACACTTACACATACATATGTGTTGACCCTTACTGAGGAATCTTCTTATTTAACTTTGCCCTAGCACAGTCTCACTAAATAACTACCTTCTTTACATTGCTAAATAAAATATCAAACATCTCTATCTGAGTCTCTGTGTCTTCATGTTGCCTTTATATTTTCTCCAGAAAAGAATGAGTGAGTGAAGTACTTGTTTTGCTTTCCTATACCTAGACATACCATCATAGTGATTTCTTTATGCAAATGAATGAAAAGTGCACAGAAGTGAATTGGTGCCACTACTCTAAGGGACAGAAAAAGGAACTGCATGTTTTCTGGAACCCTTCTTAATTTCCAACCTGAAACTCCAAAGACGCTCCATTACATTAAAACCAAAATAGAGTCTAGTAAAAATTGTTCTGAAAACTTTGTGGTGTACTCCCCCAAAACAGACCTTGTGAATTCATGTACTTTGATCTATAATATTTAAGAATAGATTTCTTGAACAATAAATCTTCACTTATTCAATCATAAATTGATTTGGTGCCAGAAAAATACTAGGCTATGCAGGACATGGAGCTGGTGCTAAAAACAACTCAGAAGTTACCATTGTTCTCTTGAAGCTTTCAGTAAAGAAATTATCTGACTGTTATTATGATGCTGAATGGCTTAGAAAATATTTCCAAAATGCCCTTTAGTTTCAATTTATAGTATCTAGTATGAGAGTAATTTTAGAGGAGATAAAAATATTAACTTACACAGAACTTAATGACTCATACTCATTGAAGTCTTTATGTTCAAAAAACATTCCCATAAGTTATTTTTTTTTTGCTGATAATATTATTGCACAGGTCAGAAGTTGTTAATCTCATTATCAGATTAATATAACAAAAGCTTAGAGCAATTAATGGACTTGCTCAAGTTTATATAAAAATAAAATAGAAAATTTAGGACTAGAAGCCATTTTCTGATTCCTTAGACATTGTTCTTTTATTTTTTTTTTCTCTGTAGTATACTAAGAAGGAAGTCTTATCACCATTATGATATTATGACTATGTTATTACTTGATTTGTCTTGACTCTAACCCTACCTTGGGACCTGGTGAAAAACTTTCTTACGGGCTTCACCAGACTTCTCTTCCTCTTAAATTAGCAAATAATGTGAAAAAAAAATATGGTTTTTATGATAGTGCTTTGGGATTTGCTAATAACTGTTTATTCTCTTTCTCATTGTGAGAACTACATATAACAAGTAAATGAGGGAAATAAGTGAGTTGATAATCAAAGGAAAGCATGAGATTGACAGAGTGAGTCACTTATTACCTTACCTTATTATTACCTTAGCGGAAGCTGTCTAAACACCCTTTCCCCTTTACACTGGTACAAGTGTTGACTTGCCAGTCCAAACACCACAAATCCCAATACCTAGCACCACTAGCCAGTATCACTCAGGGTGAACAAATAACTCACACTGGGCAAATAAAATCCTTGTTTCCAACAACTTGACTAGGTTTTCAACTCTGCCCTGTTCCTGTGAAAAATGTAAGGTCCATTTTTGTTCTTTAAATCACTTATGTTTATTTTTGTTTCTTACATTCAAAGAACCACAACTGAGACAGTCACCCTGAATAAATAACATTACTTAAGGGAAATGACAGGTATAGTGTAGTTAAATGAAATTTAAATAGTGCAGGCCTCAAGTTGCTTTTCAAGAACTTTTCACTTTATACTTCAGTGTATAACTGTATAATCTGAAAAACTTCTACCTTTTAGCAAACTTATTTTCTCTCCTCTATGAGACTGTGAGGTAATGAATTAGGTAAGATGCTAGGGAAAACATTTCATTAACAATTTCATATTTACAGAAGATCCTCAGAGGCTAGTCCACTGGATTCTCATTAGATATGTTTTTAGGAGAAATTCAAGTCATTTATTCATATACTTACAGAATCCTATAACAGCATTCCTGGTGAATCACTAAAATTTCAACAAAGTACACAATGGACATCAGTAATAGACAAATAGTGGCTGAGATCCTAATAGTATATTAAGTTAACAGTTTTGGAGCTCCCCTTTGTAGGTGCCATAAGACCTACACTTATGTATACTATTCTCATATAAGTAACAGACAAGTTAGAAAATATTCCAAAATTTTGCTCTGTCAGTTGACTTGCCTGATGAAGATATTGCCTAACTTTCCTATGTATCATCTCTTTCTGAAGAATGTAAGAATGTAATTTTAGCCAGTGAGTTGTATATTGTTAAGCATAGTTTTGCATAATGGTTTTAAATTTGAATTCTTGCTGTAGTACACTCCACTGTATAACAAGAGTTCCAGATTGGAAGAAGACCAATGACTCTCCAAATAAATAAACTAATCATAATCATTAAGATCATCCACATCTCCATATTTTACCTACTGCCCATTTATTGTCAATGCTATTGTTGTTTTTATTGATAAATGTAATTTGCCTCATAGTTATTTTTGTTTTCATTGCCAGGAAGGGAAATGCTGGTATTGCAAAATCAACAAAGGTGACAAATTTTTGCTGTGTACATTTCAATGTCATAGTAGACTGACAAAGAAAGACAAACTTCTTCAAGCCTGGAAACACACATATGGTGCCAGAGAGCAAAGAGAATTCTTTCTAGGAAATAAAAATGACAGCCATGCAGCAAAGAAGGTCATTCATAAAACTTCTCTGCCAAATTCAGCCTGGGATTTTATTGTTGCATTATAAGAATTATATATCTAAGCTCAAGTGTTTTTCACTCATTTCTATGTTTCGAAAAATATATAATAATTTGCAATTGTCATGGTTATTCGTATCACACATCTTTTACAAACAGTGATTTCTGTTCAGGCTACCAAGACTAGAATTACAACGAACCTGGATGTGGGAAAACACAGCAGTTTAATAAGCCTGTGCTGAGAAATTGCATCTTAAAATATTCACGCATAGTTTTTACCTTTCAGTATGCATGAACTCTGAAGTTAGTTGAATACTTCAGGGATTTTCGTTTATGCTCTATTGTGATTAAATTGTTTTCTTAAATCTAAGGGTTTTCAGTCAAGTAAAAAGATAATGGAGCTGGAGAGTTAAAGACCTTTGTGACTTTAGTCAGCTCCCTTTATCTCTCCAAGTTTCTTCCCTTAGAAACTGAGAATGATAATACCCATATCCAAATTGCTATTAGTGTGAAATAGAATAATGAATATTACACCTATTATAAATAAAATAGTTTGCTCATGAATTGTCTATTGCAATCCTCTATAGAGACACTTACTAATATTTAATGAAGAAAAGTTATACACATTCTACATAAAATATGTTGTTATTGACATATAGATAATCACTTATATATGCTGGCAGAGAATTTATTAGAATCTAAGGATATAAATATGAAAGTCATATAACCATTTGCCTTCAAAGAGTTCAAAGTCAAGAAGTGGACAAATCTGTATACTACTAAGTTCAGTGAGTTAATTACCATATTAATATCAACATAAAGTGCTATGAGAGCATATAGAAAGGAAATTACTTCAGACAAAATTATTAGGAAAGGCTTCATTGAAATGATAACATAACATAACTTTTTAAAGTTATGTTTCTTTAAGATGAGCTGAAGATTTCCTAGAATTAGGATGAGAAATGGCAGTTAAGGCACAAGGATCATCTTGAACAAGGGGCTAAAGACAATTTAGAGGACATGCAGAGTTTGGGATGAGACTGAGAATAAAAATGAAGAGTGTATACTGAAAAGACATGTGCAAAGACATGTGAACTCTATTCTCTATGCAACAAGCACCAAAGAATGGGTTATAACTCATACCATGCAATGTGATACTGTGGTTATTTATTATTCTTTAATATGTCAAAATAGAAAGAAAAATATTAAATGACCTATAATCGTACTATCCAGATTAACACTTGGAAAAAATTGAATAATGTCCTGTAGGTTAGCTCCAGTATTTCATTCAGGAGAGAGATGATGAAGTTTGGAATTTGGCAATTTCTAAGTAAGTGAACAGTTGGACACATGCTTGATCAATATGAGTGTGGAGAATTCATAGGCTACAGTAAATAATTGCACAGGGAAAACTAGCAAACGTAGAAATAGGTAACCAATATACTTTCTTAGTATGGGTCCAGTAACCAAATACATTAGGAATACAATTTGGAGGAAAGAAAGATTTGGGGGTGCCGCAGTCTCTGGCTGGTAACAAATCACGAGTCTCCACACAGCTTGTAGATTCAAACAGCAATTCTTTATTCCCGAACTCACACCGGCCGTCTACAAACATGCTCTGGGGGAATCCACGTTCTCTGCCCAAATCCGCTTCTCCCAAAATCACTCTCTGCCCAAATCCACTCCACATGGGCTTCTGTCTCCCAAAATATACTGTCTGACCCTAAGAACTCAAGAGGAACTCAGCAGCAGGATACGCCCTATTCTAAAGGGGGAACACCCTAATCTCCTATTATGCTAAACTGCCCTATTCTAAAGGGGGAACACCCTAATCTCCTATTATGCTAAACCGCCCTATTATAAAGGGGGAACACCCTAAACACAGATCCTGCCCTGGTCCTTGAGCAAGGTCACCTTACAGAAGTCCTTCCACTAGACAGCATGGGAGTAAGCTGGCAAGGAATTTGTCATACCTACTTGGCTGATGGCTCCCAGCATCTCTCCCCTTCTGATTAATTAAACAACAAGTAATGTGGCTTAAGGACCGTGCCTGGTAGGTTGTCCAGTTCAACATATGGCTCTTACCCGTCATTGGAAAACTGACCTTTAGGCGTCAGCCTCCTGTCTTAGGTTGATACCACTGCAACTGGATCATACCTGTCACTGACTACCGGTCCAGCATACAGCCATACTTGTGGATAGGTCTATGCACCAGTGGGGGGGTGAGGTTCTTTGCCTCACCTCTGTTGGCCCCCAAATTTGGCCTTGGTGCCAGTGGGGGAGTGAGGTTAATGTGGCTTAAGGACCGTGCCTGGTAGGTTGTCCAATTCAACATATGGTCTTACCCATCATCGGAAAACTGACCTTTAGGCAACTGACCTTTAGGCGTCAGCCTCCTGTCTTAGGTTGATACCACTGCAATTGGATCATACTCGTCACTGACTACCGGTCCAGCATATAGCCATTGGCTCTCAAATTTAGACCATCACTAGCAGAAGGGAGGAGGATACAGAAATGCCACGACACCAAGCCAATTGACAGTTCCTTTGGAAAAATTGCATCACTGGTGACACCATCAGCAAAGATCACTGGTGACACCATCAGCAAAGATATGCCAGCATTACCACAATTTGCTGCACTAAACGTAGTTACATAGTCCAGGCAAGTTCTGCAAGTGGTTCAAAGTGGAGGAATCTATCAATATGTTCGTCTCCTCCCAAAGTCCGTTGCCTCCCAAAGTAAGTTGACTCCTTGATTGAGCATACTTGTTGAGTTATATTCATTGGGATGAAGATAGGAATTCTGGCACTGATGCTAAAAAGACATTATCCTGAAAAGAATTATTAAATATAATGAAAAGGAAAGGTGAAAGTAAACAAACAGATCTGTTAACCTCCTTAAAAAACAATCCTTAACAGTTGTTTACCTGATTTAAATTAGTAAACAAGCAGATCTGTTAACCACCTTTAAAAACAATCCTTAACAGCTGTTTACCTAATTTAAATTAAGCCATTTAAATCACGTGAATTAAAAAAATAATAATTTGGATCCATTTTCTCATGAGCGCTCCTCATATATGAAATATGGACATACGCACACACAGACATATAACACAAAACACAAATGTGCAAACAAACATACAACACATAAGATAATAATAAAGGCCTTGTAGCTTTACCTAGGTGAAATCTCCATTGCAATATTTAAAAACTCCATAGTCAAAAAATAAAACTGATCAGAAAAACATTAACCTAGGTTTGTATGAGCTCAAAAAATAAAAATAGAGCCTTATGATGTGGAAAAATGCAATAATAAAATAGATATTGAAAAAAGCATCCTGGTTAATCACTGTCGCAGATGTAAGAATGGCCAAGCTGGAGTTCTGGATATCAGCTGTTATGGATTTGAGTCAAATCATCTTCTTTTCGATCTGTAGAAATCGTTTTGGTTAGTCTTTCTGGAATCCAAATCGGCTGCTGTTCACCCTGTGGAAACACACAAACAGAGCCCCGACTCCAGACAATTACTGTGTCAGGACCTTTCCATTGTCCTGTTAGAATATCTTTCCAAAGAACTTTAGGCTTATGCACATTTTTTGGATACATATGCCTTTCCGCAGCACTAAGTCCTGATGAATCCAAATTTAAAAAGTTTAGAGTAAAAAGCGTTATTTTAAGTTTATCTTTGGGGGATATATACCCCTTTCCAATTCCCTCTTTTTGCTTTAATAAGTACGTTTTAATAGTTTGATGAGCTCTTTCAACTCTGCCTTGTCCCTGTGGATTGTATGGAATTCCTGTTATATGAGTAATACCAAATGATGAGCAAAATTGTTTAAAAGAGGTAGAGGTGTAGCCAGGACCGTTATCAGTTTTTAACTGTTTAGGAACGCCCACAGTGGCAAAATTTTGTAAGCAATGAGCTATAACATCTTTAGTTTTTTCTCTGGCATGAAGGGAGCCCATCAAAAATTCAGAAGAAGTATCAACTGTAAAATGTAAATATTTTAATTTTCCAAATTCTGGCAAGTGTGTGACGTCCATCTGCCAAATATGGTTAGGTATCAGTCCTCTAGGATTGACTCCAAGATTAACTTGTGGTAAAAAGGTCACACAATTTTGACATTGTTTTATTATATGTCTGGCTTGTTCCTTAGTTATTTTAAAATGCTTTTGTAAAGTATTAGCATTAACATGGAATTTTTTATGAAAATTCATAGCTTCTTCTAGTGTAGAGAAAATATGTATGTCATGTGTAGTTTTATCTGCTAAATCATTGCCCAAACTAAGGACTCCAGGCAATCCTGTATGTGCTCTAATATGTCCTATAAAGAATGGATCTTTTCTGTCCCAGATTAGACTTTGTATAGTGGAAAACAAAGAGAAAACAGTAGAAGAAGGGGAAATCCTACCAGCATCTTCAAGAGATACTATAGCATTAACTACATACTGACTATCAGAAAATAAATTAAATACAAAATCTTTAAACATTAAAAAGGCTTGTAATACTGCATTAAGCTCTGCCTTTTGAGCTGATTGTTTGGGTACTAAAAATGTAAAAGTTTGATCAGGGGTAACTACTGCTGCTGTACCATTATTTGACCCATCAGTGAATATATTTGGAGCATTCATGATAGGGGTTTTTCTTGTCATTTTTGGAAAAACTACAGGATGCTTAGACCAAAAAGACAACAAAGGATTAGATGGTAAGTGATTATCAAATGAAACATTAGATTTACACATGATTATTGCCCAAGTATTTAACTCATTAGCTAACTCATCAATTTGATCCATAGTATATGGAGTAATAATTTTATTGGGAGAAATTCCAAACACTCCTTTCGCTGCTTTTATTCCTTTGAGTATTAATTGTCCTACAGCCTCAGGATACCTAGTAAGAATAGTGTTAGGAGAATAAGATAAATGTATCCACAATAATGGACCTTCTTGCCAAAATACTCCTTTAGGAATATTTTTTGTTGGTAGTACAATAAATAATAAAGGCAAACTTATATCAATTCTATCCAAATGTATATTTTCCATATATGCTTCAATAATTTTCAATGCCTTTCTTGCTTCAGGCGTTAACATGCGGGGTGAGTTTGGATCTGATGGACCTTTTAGAATATCAAATAAAGGTCCCAACTCTCCTGTTGGTATGCCTAGATAAGGCCTTATCCAATTTATGTCTCCCGATAACTTTTGAAAGTCGTTAAGTGACTTGAGTTGATCTACTGGTATTTGAATTTTTGGTGGACGGACCATGGTTGAGGATAATAGAACTCCTAAATAATTAATTGGAAAGTTTAATTGTACTTTATCTATTGCTATCTCTAGATTATAATTTTTTAATAAGTTTGTAAGTGTGGCATAACATTCCAGCAATATGTTTTTATCTTTCTGTGCCAATAATACATCATCCATATAGTGAAATATTTGTAGTTCAGGATTTTGATTTCTAAGTGGCTGGATTGCTTTATTAACATATATTTGACACATAGTTGGACTGTCAGCCATCCCTTGAGGGAGTACTTTCCATTCATATCTCTGATCAGGACCTTCATGATTTAATGCAGGGATAGTAAATGCAAAACGGGGACTATTTTCGGGATGAATTGGAATTGAAAAAAAAACAATCTTTAATATCTATGGCTAAAACATGACAGGTTTTTTGCAAAGCAGACAATTGAGGAATCCCTGATTGAGCAGGTCCCATAATAACCATTTCATTATTAATGGCTCTTAAATCTTGCAATAATCTCCATTTACCAGATTTCTTTTTAATGACAAAAATGGGAGTATTATGGGGAGATATGGAAGGTTGTATATGTCCTTCCGCTAATTGTTGTTTGACCAGATCATGGGCTACTAGTATCTTTTCTTTAGTCAGGGGCCACTGAGGAACCCACACTGGTCTTTCTGATTTCCAAGTAATTTTTATTGTCTCAGTGGTCCTTTCTGAAAATCCAACCCATGTCTGTCTGTTCCTTGATCTATTTGAATTGGTGCTGCTTTACCTTGTCCTTGTTTTCCTAATCTTTTTTCTTTCCTAAAACCTTGTCTAGTCCTAGTAGTGGGCGCAATAGGATTGATGTTATTTGTTAACGTCAAACCTAATTGATCTAGGACATCTCGTCCCCATAAATTTATAGGAAGATGATCCAATACATATGGCTGTATAGTTCCCTCACAACCTTCAGGATCCTTCCAATCTAATACCATTACACTTCTATGGGGATTAGTCGCCACTCCTAGGACTCGAAGCGTTTGAGTGGCTTGTTGTAATGGCCAATGTTTTGGCCATTCCTGACTAGATATGATGCTAAGGTCTACACCTGTGTCCAGTAGCCCATTAAAGTCATGTCCTTGAATATTTAGTTTTAACATTGGACGAGAATCTAAATTTAAAGACAACATAGCCCAATCTACACCTGTGGAGCCTAATCCCCTGGAACCTCTTTTTACACTATGACTAGGAAATTTATTATGTAGGCTAGGTATTATTAACAACTGTGCTATTCTATCTCCAGGTGAAATTACTGATATACCTCTTGGAGAACTAGCTATAATATTTATTTCACCTACATAATTGGGATTAATTACCCCAGGACTTATCATAAGTCCTTTTAATGTAGATGAACTACATCCCAATAATAAGCCTACTGTCCCTTGGGGAAGAGGTCCTTTTATTCCTGTGGGAATGATTTGAACTCCCATCTCTGGAGTTAGTACTGCTCTGGCAGAGGCGCAGATGTCCAACCCTGCGCTCCCTCGGGTTTGTCTGATGAGGGATTTAATGGACAATGTGTCCTGGGCACTACTCTGATGGTGTTGCTGGGTTCCTCCACTGCCCCGTATATTTGTGGTTGTGGGTCCCGGAGCATTGGGCCCGGCTGTCTGTTTTTTGGCAATGGAGCCTGATGCCTTTCTCCACGATATACTGGGTAAATACCTGGTCCTTGTCCATTTTTTGATAAGGGAGTACCCTCTATGGTAGTTTGAGAATGGCATTCATTAGACCAATGTCTCCCTCTACCGCATCTTGGGCAAATACCCGGTATTCTATTTCTTTGATACCTAGTTTTGTTAAATCCTCCTCCTATGGGGCAACTCCTTTTAAAATATCCTGTTTGTTCACAATCATAGCATGTTATTGGCCTGGCATCTAAAGCCTGTTGTACTGCAGCTGCCAAGACTTGCCCTTGTTCATTAATATCTCTACATAATTTAATATATGTGTTTAAATCTTCATGTCTCCATGGTCTAATAACCTCTCTGCAGCAACGATTTGCTTGGTCATAAGCCAGTTGTTTTATCAATGGCATTGCTTGTTCCGTATCCCCAAATATTTTGGCAGCCGTTTGAATTAGCCTATCTACAAAGTCAGCGTAAGGTTCATTAGCTCTCTGTATTACCTTAGATAGCTGACCTTGTAAATCTCCATGTCCTTGTAAAGTCTTCCATGCCCTAACTGCGTCTGCAGCAATTTGTGCATATATAGCAGGATCATATTCAATTTGTTGCCGCTGACCCTCATAAGGTCCTTTCCCTAGCAACATTTCTAGATTTCTTTGAGGGTAACCGGCTGCTGCATTTCGCCTAGCTGTCTCCGCGCAAAATTCCTCATTGGCAACCTTCCATAACAAATATTGTCCTCCATTTAGCACAGATTTACACATGCTAGCCCAATCTGCTGGCGTCATGTCCAACTTGGTAATGGATTCGACCATGCTTACCGTGAAGGGAGCTTGGGGACCATAGGTTGTTACAGCCTCCTTTAACTGTTTCACTGTTTTAAAATCTAAAGCACGGTGAATTCGCTGCCCTCCTGCCTGCTCAAGTACAGGGCATGCTAATCTTCGAGGTCCTGTCTCAGGATCCCAATTATCAACTACGGGGTTTGATGGCCACTCAGCTGTCTCTATCGGTGGGGCTGTTGGTTGAATTAAACCCTCTTGTGACAAAATGAAGTTAGTAACAAACTCCTGTTGTGGCCTTTTTCCTAACAACCCCTTTTCCTTTAAATTTTCTTCCTCTGTCTGACCAGCTCGAGAGACCTTCTCTTTTGCTTGATCTAAAATGTCTTTCTCCATGTTCTGAACCTCTAACAATTTACTTAACATCTTTTCAGTTTGTTTTAATCTACTATAAAGATAACGCAACCCAATAAGATAACACAAAACAAAACCGAAACTGAATGAAGCAAAAACGGAATAAAAAATCATTGTATCAATTTTCTCTTCCTCAGGGCCGACAAACTTCAAGCCTTTAGTCAACCATTTTTTCCAGTTTGCCTGAGAAATTTCTAGGGATAGGCAGCTTGAAAGAAAAACAAAATATATCAAAAGAAGAACACATTGTTTTTTGAAATGGTCACCCATTCTCTCGCCTTCCCTCAGGGGCGAGCAATTTCACTTACCCCCAAGCTTCAGGCGTTCCATGTACGAGCCACCAGATGCCGCAGTCTCTGGCTGGGCACAAATCACGAGTCTCCACACAGCTTGTAGATTCAAACAGCAATTCTTTATTCCCGAACTCACACCGGCCGTCTACAAACACGCTCTGGGGGAATCCACGTTCTCTGCCCAAATCCACTTCTCCCAAAATCACTCTCTGCCCAAATCCACTCCACATGGGCTTCTGTCTCCCAAAATATACTGTCTGACCCTAAGAACTCAAGAGGAACTCAGCAGCAGGATATGCCCTATTCTAAAGGGGGAACACCCTAATCTCCTATTATGCTAAACTGCCCTATTCTAAAGGGGGAACACCCTAATCTCCTATTATGCTAAACCGCCCTATTATAAAGGGGGAACACCCTAAACACAGATCCTGCCCTGGTCCTTGAGCAAGGTCACCTTACAGAAGTCCTTCCACTAGACAGCATGGGAGTAAGCTGGCAAGGAATTTGTCATACCTACTTGGCTGATGGCTCCCAGCATAGGGGTAACATGAGAATATTTTTTGTGGATACCTCCCACTCAAGTGCCACTTAGATATTCAAACTGAGTTGTTTCACAAGTAATAAGTGTTCATATTTTTATGTTATACTGAATTGTTTTCCATTTATTGAAGTTAGTAATCTACAAGTCATTGTATCCATGAATCATCACTTTGTAACCACCTATTCCAAGGCCCAATGTCTTCAATGAAAAAGTGTTTACTATTATTCAGTTTTCTGTACGTCAGCTGGGGAGTTTAACTACTCTAAGCAGGGAGGTTTACTCATTTTATTTTGGGATAAGTGTTAGTTAGATTGACTCTTTTAGGATGATGTCCTTAATGTCTGGCATTCAGCTTTCCATCTAGGATGGCTTAACCATGCATCTCATCATTCAGCATCCTATCCTATACCTGCTTTCATGGTAGCTGATCAGTTCCAATAAAGTAAGAAATAGTGACAAAGGTCTCCTTGAAGTCTTTGATCTGGCAATTTAAATTTGCATAAGTTATGAGAGAAAATAAGTCATGAATCTAGCCCAAATACAAGGAAGAGAAGATACAGTCTACCTTTTCAGGGGAAGAGTTGCAAAGTCACATTGCAAAGTACTTGGGATAGGAAATGATGGAGAATTGGAAGCATTTCTGTAACCAAATGATCCCAGGTGTGAAATGCATTTTAACTATAGTTACTTGGTGCTACAAAAGTCTAGTAAATAATCCTTCACTTTAAGAAAAAAATTTCCTAACTGATTAATCATTTCTATGAGACTCTCAGAGCACAAAAATCTTGCTTAAAGCCCACATATAATTATTTGATGAGAGTCATGTGATAAGGTAATTATGTAATTATGTATTAATTCCTCAACAGAGAAAATGATTTATGTTTATTTTTTAAATTTAGAATTGATCACCTGGATTTTAGAAATCTTTTAACTGAAAGAAAGTTAAAGTTCAATGTTACTTCAAATGGTGTCACATTTTTTCTTTGATTTTAACTAGTGCAATATGACAAGAGATTTGCCCAGTACCATTTGTGAATGCAGAAGATAAATAATTAAGGGTGAACTAAACCAATTCATCAAACGTGGGCAGCACTGTACTTCAAAATGTGCTGCAAAAGGTCACAGATAGCATATTAAACAAACAAGATTCAGTTAAAAAAAGTATGTACTACGAAAAATGAATAAACCCAGGAAAAAAACACTTTAGAGCTAGTAAAAGTATGCTGACGATTATAATACTTGTGGTAGTTCAAATGGAATACTTCTGAGAGTGAAAATGGACAATAACAATTATAGATTGAAAGGGGACATAGATTCATTGGGAATCTTTCAGATAAACTGGAAAATAGCCATTAATGCACAACTCTTTAAGCAAGTGTCAGTGGGGTTTCCTAAAAAATGTAAATAAATAAACAAAACAACAACAGGAAGCTAAGATATATTTTCACTAATTTATTCCTCTGGATCCAAATATTTCATGATTTTATGCCTAAGTTTAATCTAAGTCTTAATCTTATTATTATCTGTAGATTGTCTTACCTTCTTTCTTTCATTTATATTCCAAAGGTTATTTACCCACTCCTAACTCATAGAAAAGACCCAGTATTCAACACAACTAAAAGAAAAAAATCCTTTCCCTTAAGCTTTGTGGAGTAACATTCCTTTCTCTTTCTTCTTTTCTTCCTAATCTTGCCCCTCTCTTTCTTTCTCTTTATCCCTCCTCTTTTTTAAGATTTTTTTATTTTTAAAAAAAATTTTGGTGTTTTATTGGTTTTTAGTCTGAAAGAGACTAGATGAGAGAGGCTCAGAGACTCAGGGTATGGAAATGGAAAATGGGGGTGTGGCAGCTTGAAAGAAAAAGGATCAAGTAAGTGGAAGTTAGGGAGGTGAGGGGCAGAGCAACAGGAGCATTAGAATACTGGGGGCTGGGGCTGTAGTTCAGTGGTAAAGTGCTTACCTCCCATGTGTGAGGCACTGGGTTGGATCTTTAGCACCACATAAAAATAAATAAAGATACTGTGTGTTCATCTACAACTAAATAACTATTGGAAAAGAGAGAGAGAGAGAGAGAAAGAGAGAGAGAATACTGTCCTTTCCTGCTGAGTCTACCAGTGCAGGGCATGAACTACTGGACTCTACAGATCCAAGCCCTGATGAAGAACATCTGAAGGACTGAGTCACTTGTCCTGAGAAAAACAGGAGACTAAGCAACTGAACAGAACTGGTGAGCACATTTTGCCCTTGGTTAGGTAGTAATGCACTCACCTTTTACAATTACATTTCCAGAAGAAAGAAGTCCTTGGAAAATGGGGAAGAAGGAATAACACAATTCCAATTATTAAGCATTCATATCTTACGAATATTAAAAATATTAATATTAAATTTTAATACAATTTTTGCGCAAAAACTGCTAAGAACCTTGATTATAATCTGGAAGTATGTGAACAACTTGAGCCTTTTTTTTTAATGGAATAAGTACATAGTACTGAATTGTTGTATAGGGAAGATATCTGCCACCAAGATAGGACTCTATAGGGGTTTTGTGACTGATTTCACTAATTCCATGGCCATGCAGCTCAGAGGGGGGAAATAGGTTTTCTTAGAATGGATTGAACTCAAGATGCTAATACCTAGACAGCTGTATGATTATTTATTTTGAAGTTATCAGGGAAAAAATATCAGATTGAACCTTAGCAAACACCCAGATCAACAGCACAAATTAGCTACGAGATCTAAAATGTATGATCATTGGCACTTTCAAAATTTATTTCCATCATCACCATGCACTTTAAAGATGGTTGTACAGAGAATTTGTAGCAGCTTTAGAAGGTCCTTCTGTTTCAGGATGAATTTGTGGTTTTTTTTTCCCCTTTGCCCTTATGACTGACTTACATTACTCCTTATGTGCCATTTTCTGATTGATGGAGCTTTTCTGTAGATTGTCCCATGCTTAATCAGAAAACAGGATTGATATGCCAAAGCCTATTCTTTTCATCACTTTAAAATAAGGGTTTCCTCCATATACTATTTGGTAATTTCAGTTTGATTTTTGAAATATGATCTTACTTTTCAGTGTCCAAGTTCATGGGCAGGATTTGTAACACTTGCGTGTTGACCTCATATTTGGACTATACTGGCAAGAGATCATGTGCTATTAGCAAAAAAAAAAAAAAAAAGAAAAAAGAAAAGAAAGAAAGAAAAGAAAAAGAAAAAGAAAGAAGAGAAAAGAAAATAAAGTACTTTGAGTGGAAGGAAGTGTCAATAGACTTTAAAAAATATCTATTTCTGCATAAGGGAAATGGGAGAAATGGCAAAAATAGGAAGCCCAAGAAAACCTACATGATAACTGGGCTACTTTGAGAATGCTCACAAAGAAGCTGGTAATGATCAAGTCAGTTTCTCTTTCTCTCTCTCTCTCTCTCTCTCTCTCTCTCTCTCTCTCTCTCTCTCTCTCTCTCTCTCTCCCCCATATATGCTCCATGAGGACAGAGATTTTTCTATGTTGTATTCTAGAGCCTAAAATAGTACTATGAAGAAAATTTTCCATAAATATTTACAGAAATGATTAATTAATTAATTAGCAGAATACTGCATTTTACTTCTAAGTATCTCATTCTGATTGAAATCATAATAAGCTGGAACACGGCAGAAAACAAAATATCAAGAGATTAAGAAAAGTAGAAGCTCTGTTTTAAGAAGGAATGGAGGGGCTGAGGATGTGGCTCAAGCGGTAGCTCGCTCGCCTGGCATGCGTGTGGCCCGGGTTCGATCCTCAGCACCACATACAAACGAAGATGTTGTGTCCCCCATAACTAAAATAAAATAAATATTAAAAAATTCTCTCTCTCACTCTCTCTTTAAAAAAAAAAGGAATGGATATTTAGCTTAAAAATTGAATTCTCAGTATGGAACAACATAGACACTGCTTTAAAATATTCAAAGAGGCAAAATATGTGAGGAATAAGCAGATCCCTCCATTTCTAGAGAGGGAAAAATGTAGACTTCACGGGATATTTCAGGTTTCCAGAATGAAGAGTTAATTTATTCATTTTTTCCCAATAAGATGAACTTGTATTGTTTTTAAGCCTATCCTCAACATTTAACATGTTAAGAAGTTGATTTATTTAGCCTTTAAATTATTTTTATTATTAAGAATTGAGCATATTTCCCTATTGCAGTTCATGATTAGATGCCTTTTTCTGGGATGAGAATTGGATTCTTTTGTTTCTATATTAAAAACTATTAGGAAAATATGCTGGAAAGAGTGAAGAAAAGGATATTAATAACAGTTAATACCTTTATATTACTTTCATCAGGAAAGTTCAATAGTATCTATGGTTTCCCAAGGGATCCAAATTCTCTTATTTATTTGAAAATATAACTTGATTTAGCCCTTAGATGGGATATGAAAACATGACACTAATCAATAATAGAACTGAACTCATGTATAAAAGCAAATAAATTCAGATAGTAGGATTTGTGGGCTAGCATTAGGAGTTCCAGCATTAAACAAAGACAAACATCTAGTGTGCATGAATGTGAATAGGTGTAACTGATTCAAGGAAAGATAGACACATAGAAATATAGAGCTCTCAATCACAGAAGTACAATGTTGCTTGTAATAAGTGGTTCACCAAGAGATTATTTCTCAGTAATTTTCCAGTTGTATCAAAACAAAAAATAGATTCACATTCACTATTTATTGTTTAAGATGAGATACAGTTAATTTAGAAGTAGACAATTTTTATTTTGATAAAAAGACTCTCTCTCTCTCTCTCTCTCTCTCTCTCTCTCTCTCTCTCTCTCTCTTTTTCTCTGTGATATACACAGAAACACCTTATCCTAGCTCCTGTATTTAGATTTAGATTCCTTTTGGAGCTCCATATTCTGTCTCTTTTTTTCATATTTGCTTGCATACTTTAAAGAAGAATGGTTTCTCTATGTGTTTTATTCCTTTACTTTCTACTCACCCCTTAACCCACTTCAATCTGCCCTCTAGTCCCATCACTCAAATAAAAGTACTTTCATTAGATCACTGTTAGATATATGTCTGCTTTTAAGTTCAAAGATCACTTTCTACTACTTATCGATTTGACTTCTAAGCATTCTTTAGAATTTATTTGAGTATTCCTTTCTTGATGAACCATTTTCTTCAGTTTCAGTAGTCATACTCTACTGATTTTTGCAGTTACAGACTCCTTCACTTGGACACTACATATTGGAGTTTTTCATATTAGACTTTGGTATACTTGAGTCCTTCTGGAAAATCTCATAGTCAAACAACTACATCCAAATCTTTTTAGTTAACACTACAGATTAATACCCCCAAAACCAAAATGTATGTCCACTTGCCCACCTCATATCCATTTTTTCTAATTAAGTTTATTTCAGGACTGGGGATGAAATTCATTGGTAAATAGATTGCCTAGCATATGCAAGGCCTTGGGTGATATCTCCAGTACCACAAATAAATTAATTCATTTATTATCAATCATTAAATTTCAGACTCAACATACTTAAAATGTAACTTTTCCTTGTCTTCTTCTATCTTAATCTTCTCACAGTTGGTGAGTGTACCACAAGCCATTTAACATCCCCCTCCTTTCACACAAACATACACACACACACACAAAAAAAAAATCAGTGGTTTTCTTGATATCTGTCTTTTGCCAAGTTCTGTCAATTCTCCCTCTCAAATAAAGTTTGAATATGTTCTGTTAACTCATCTCCACCACCACCATCTTAGTTTAAGCTGTCATCCCTTTTCGGGGCTACAGATGTTGTTGCTATTTTTACTTACCTATTTTCATTTTGGTTTCTGTATTATCTGCGAGCCTCAGCAAACAAACAGACAAACAATCAAAATGTGTTGCATTTCCCTGTCCTGTTTAGAACATTCCAATCACTTCTCATTACTCTTGTGAAACTCTGTAATTTTTCGTATAGGACCCTGCCTGTACCTCGGATCTCATCACATCTCTTACGTATGGTCTCTCCTGTGGTTGTCAAGATCTCCATTCAGTTCTGCATTTTAGGCGTGCTTTCCCACGTTGTCCCGTGTTGGAACATTCGGCCTGTCAACCTTCACACTGCCAATGCTCCCTCCTCCTTAGGACTTAGGTGAATTGTTGCTTCCTTAGAACAACTTTTCCTAGCTTCTCTGATAATAAGTTTTCTCCAAGTGCAAGCAATCTTAATCCTGCACATCTCTCCCAAGAAGTATTACTTAGTAGCATTTATCACAGTTATAATTTCATATTTTATATGAGATTCTCTGATTTATCTATCTCAGCCAGCACATCATAAGCTCTAGGAGGGCAAGGACAGTCTCTCTTTTTGCTCAACATTATTTTCTAACACCTTAAAATGGCTGTTGAATACATAAGACTTATTTTACCTTGCAGAAGTCACACATTGACTGTCACATGAGTGTGGATTTTATAATTGTTTTTGTCTGTCTTAGTAAAGAAAATAAGGCATTTAATACATGAGATAGAGAAAAAGCTGGAGAGCCCTGGACCTTAGTAAATATCCAAAGAACACAAAGGGGAAGAGAAGGAAAGTGTCAAAATCTTAAATAAAAATTTTAAAAAGAAGCATTTTTTTTAAAAAAACCTATTTAGAAAGTATTAACTCATTTTAGGAAGATGATAGAACAAAAAAAATTATTTTTACTTGATATTCACTGAACACTTACTATGGATATTGTATTATATAAAACTAAAAAATATTTCACTAAGCCAGGCATGGCGGCATGCACCTGTAATCCCAGGAACTTGGGAAACTGAAGCAGGAAGACCAAAGTTTGAATACAGCCTCAACAATAATAATAAAAAAATAAAAAGAATTAGAGATGTAGCTCAGTGGCAGAGTACTCCCTGGGTTCAATCCCCAGTTTCACACACATGCACCCAAAAAGTCTCACTAGACATTGTTTGGTATAAGGAAGATATTATCATTATATAAATTTTACAGACAAAAATTGAAACTTAAAATGTTAAGAATTATATTCTAGCCTAGATAGCTAGTAAATTACACTAGTTAGATATACTTCGGGCCTATATCATTGCAAAATTGATGAACTCTAATATAAAACAAATGCCTGTCAATTTTCAATAATAGATGAGCCCTCTTAAAATATAAAAAAATATTTCTGAAGATTCTTGCTATAGAGTTAAATTAGTGTTATGATATTACATAAACATATTAATATAATAATTGTGAGATTCTTATAGGTTTCTAGAATTTTAAAATTAAAACAATACAAATAACAAAATAATAAGAATTTAAAAGTCAAATTATAAAAAATTCAAATTAACATTATTTTGATACCTGATTTTATGACATGAAAGAGAATGACGAATATGTGAATTCTGTGTTGACAGCTATAGCCCAGGCTCTGTATTAGTCTGTATAAGTCAATTTTGTTGCCATGGTAATAGGTCCCTGTATCTCTGTGACTAGAACCATAAAGTTATATGATACGTTGTATCTCACCTTAGTCTTTAGAGCAGTTTTCACCATCTCAATTCTGGTACAAAGCAAATATGCAGATATGCAGAATGATTTTTACTACCAGCCTGAAATATTGGTCATAACTAGTCAAGTAGCCCCATCTAACTGTAAGAGATTTGGAAATATGTCCAAGAGGTATTGAAAACAGATATTGTTGAGCACCAGTATTGATGAAGACAATTCCAAAACTGAAATTTTATACTCTAAAATTCCTGAAATATGATTTGACATGGAAACAAACAAATAAAAAAAAACCCCAATTTGTTTCCATTAAATATACACTTTTAATCAAAAGAGTAGATATCAATGATTGTTATTATTTTGATATTAGAAGTATTGGCAGTAAGCTATATCTCTTACATTCAAAGATAAAGCTTGCTGTTTTAATAAGTGCACACTTGGCCCTGACAAGATAATAAACGCATTTGCAAGTATGAACCATGAACACTTGAAAAATATTTGATTATAAGGTTGTCATTGAGATCATTCAAAATAACAATTTTTATGGTGAGTAAAATAAGATCTCAAAATAAAATTGTATAGATAAGTCATGGCCACCTGTGAGAATATATTGCCAACCCCAGAATACAAGAAACAGCACATACAGCTATTCTGTCTGTAGAGCCAAGTGCCAATACAAATGAAAACAAAATATCTAAAGCATTGAGGAACAAGATCATTGTGGATTGGAGTGGTACTGAAAGGATTCACAGTCAGGAAGGACTTATGTTCAGCCTTGAAAAGATAGAACTTAAATAGGCATAAATGAGGAGAGAAGTGAACTCTTAGCAGATTGAGCATCATAAAGAGGAGCAGGGTGTGGTGGGATCAAGGTTTGTTTATGGGTTAAGAAGATAAACTGTTTGCAATAAAGAGTTTGTTCTGAAGAATATTTTTAATTTTTACATGTACAATAAGAAAACAGAAAAATTCTGAGTGAAAACCTATGCTTTTATGGAAGATGGTTTTTGGTCAAATAATGAAATTTGTTTAATGAATAGTGGTAAGACAGTGTTGATCATAATGATAGACAGATGACAAATACCTATGATGTGTAAAGCAATATATTAGCCACTTTGCTTGAACTATCTATTTTCATAATAACCTAAACCTTAAAAGGTAGATAATACTACCCTTATTTTTACAGATAAAGGAAGAAGATCTCAGAAATTTTGATAACTTTATAATAATATTTCATGTCTTAAAAGAAGGTATTTGAGGCCAGCTTGACCTCAAGTTCTTTTTTCTACATCATTCTAAATAAAATATACCTACACATATTGGAACTCCTATTGAATCAGCAATAAATTAGTCAACCATAGTGGAGTCACTTTTACTGAAATAAGTAAATTTTATGTATTTTATATGATTAGATAAAGTTTATGAGTTATTAACATTTCTATGATTTAATAAATTGCTTTTTGTAATTATCAAATAGGAAAACAGAAAATATTTGTATTATCATAATAAATTAGCATTTAACAAATCCTAATTTTATATTTTGTTTGGCCACATATCACGTTGTCAGCATTAGGAAGTAATATGAAAAAAAAAGGAAATTTGTTGTTTCATTATACAGTTATTTTCTTACACTTTTTTGTTTTCCTAGAGAAAAATCAACAAAAGTTTGTAGGCTCAGTGAAAAAAAAATGGCACTGTCTTAAATACAGTTTCCCAGGCCAATGATCTTGGGCGGTTAAAATGCAATCGATTTTCCCTATTTATTTTTGTTAGGTTTTCTGAGGTATTATTCTGGCAGCTACAATATCGTCTACCAGTCTGTAAAGAACCCAGAATTAGGTGGTAGACAACAAAAGCAATCAACAAGGAGATATAAGGTATAAGCAATCATCAAGGAGACTTGATCTATAAACTTGGAAATAATGGAAGTCGTCCTTAAGTAAGGTGGAATCAACATCCCAGTTTAATAGATAAAGACATTGCAGAACTTTGATTGAAATGTGGAGCACGGGGAAGAATTGGAAAGTTAAAAATAATACCCAAACTACTTCAGATTAGGTTCCATTTAATTTGAACACCTTAGGGGAAATGGTGGTAGGCAATAGTTAGATTGCTTCTCTTTGTCATTGCCTGAAATATATTAGGGTAATGTTGCTGGCAGAAGGGGGCATGGGGAGTAACTTGGCTATTTTTTCCTTTTAGACATCAGAATATCAGGATGTCCTTCTGAAGACATATGAATCTGTATAACTATAACATGTTACTGGTTCATATGAAGACCTTATACATTATATGTTCAAGTGATGAATAAAAGAGAAAAAACAATAGATGAATGAAAGCTATTGTTTTCCTTTGTTCAAAAGGGGCTGCTCTTCTTTAAAACTAGTGTGAACTGACTTAGTGGATGAAATGTACCTGAATAAAGATCCAATCTATGTGGATACAGTGCCTGGCACTCTACACAAAATGGCATTCAAAATGTGTGCCATTTGACATTTTGCAAATTATTTTCTAAATTTATTTTCTAAATTTATTTGATATTTTGCAAATTATTTTCTAAAATTATTTTCTAAATGCATTGGGCTTGAATATCTCCATGCTTTTCCCATTGCTTTAAGAATAAAGTGTCAAATTGCTGATGTGTCCAATAAGGCGGAGTCTTGTCTGATCTCTAGCCCCATATGATGGAGCTCTCTAGCCTGGCAATTGCTAAGATACATGTTAGAGAACTCTGGAAGACAGCATAGCATAGCAGTTTGGAGCAGGACTCCAGGGTCCAGAGTGCTGAGATAGGAATTCTCCTTTAGCAGTTTAGTAACCCGGCAAGTTACTTTACCTTACACAGCCTCACTTTTATCATTTTGAAAATGGAACTAATAACAGCACCTTCTTCATAGTATTGTGATGAAAAGTAGATGAGTTAACTTTAAAATCATTCCAAAGGTACCTAACCTCTAACCTGTGCTCTATAATATGAAATTAATCATAATTCCATACATGTCTATAAAATTAAATAAATGCAAAAAAATACAAGGGAATGGGGCACTTGATCTAACCTAGAAGTTTTACACCAACTGACTGCCAGAATATGATGACAACAGAAAGTCATGGAATGAGAGGTTAAAGGAAACCAGAATTCAGGCAGCAAAGAAGATTGTCCTGTTTTGTTTGGTGGAAGTATGGGATAGACTTAAGAATGCTTACAGAAGAGTGAAAGATTCAGAAGCAAGAATGAACCTGAAGGTAAGAGATACAAACCCCAGAAAAAGTAGGAGAAATTGAGACCAACAGGTGAAATCATCGTCTTTCTACAGAAACATGAGCCTATACAGGGTGTGAGTTCTTTGCCTCCATTATCCTTATCCATACTTCTATTTTGAAACCATAAGTTACATTGTAGGTCACAAAAACATTATTTATTAAAAGACACCCCAAATCATAGATTTTCACAAATTACCTCTACTACTACTTAATGTTTAATCCATATACCTGCTCTTTTGTGTGCTAGGAATGCTTTTCCTTTATATTTCAACATTCTCGCACTGATTTCTCAATGAAGTGACTGATTAGTCATTGAAACAATTTCTAAGTCCAAGAGACTTCAAAAACAATGAACTCAATTAAGCCAGCATAGCTTGCCCTGGACTTACTCTCATGTCCTCAGTGATGGGTCTTCAGCTGGTCTCACTGCTTGCCAGTACCTCCTAACAGAATGAACATCTAACAGAGCAGTGACCATGTCCATCAATTTATCTCAGACCATAGCAGAGTTTCATGAGTTATATGTGAATCTATATCAGATAGGCTAATGATGATAACCAATTACCTTTATGTAGGAAAGGTCTTAATACTTCTTTAGTAAAAGTAGGGCAAAAGAAATGGAATAAAGTATCATAATATCTACAAACTTCTATCTAAAAAAATTAGTTCAGGGAATCTACCAGGATCTTTAAGTCCTAGATTCAAATGCCCACTATTTTAAATCATTCTAGATATTTAGGTAATCTGACTTGAGGACCAATAACTAAACCGTGACAAATATAGTTTAGTCTCTTTTATTTAAAATAACCAAAGTACATGGCTACCTTCAGATGATGCTTATGTTTTTATAATAACGTGGTCTCTTGAGAATAAAGAACAACTTCCAAGGCATAGGTGTCCATTCATTTTTTCACAAGTTTATATATCTCCTTTTTCTTTTATTTTCGGGAAGATGGGGAAATGAGTTTGAAAAACAACAGGGTATATTATCAAAGAGAAATTTAAGAGTTTAGCTTTGACAATCCCATTAAGCCTACAGGAGAGAAAGAGTAAAGCATGTTATGACTTTGTGACTTCAACCATTACTAATCATCAAAACACTGAAAAAGCTGATTTCAAGATCAAAGCAAAACATAGCAACTTCAAAGACAGATGGAGAGCTCAGTGCTGAAAAAACAGGGTCCTCATAATGTCACCTCCATTAGAAGGTTGTAGGAAATCAGGTAAACAAGACCTGTGTCTGAAACAGAACTAAGAACATCTGCAGCAGTCTACCAAGTTTGGAAATATTTCTCATAATTTGTATTTACGTTGAAAATCTCTTTCTGCTCCTTTCCACGGATGAAATCCAAATGTGTTTTGGGAGCTGAATAAGCTATCTTTACTCCCCTACATAGAACAATAAGCCATGTAATTTACTATTTAACTTTGGAAATTGTAGGAAAATTATAGTGAAAGAGGGGACTGTTAAAAATTTCACCTTGAAAATAGTGTTAACTTGGTGCTTCCTAGGAAAATGGGGAATTCAGTCACTTTATGTGCTACTATTCCTTAACGTAATCTTTCAGATGAAACGTTGATCTAGATGAACACTTCTCTTTTATGAAAGTTACCCATACCTTATCCATTTCACTTGGTGTGTTCCTCTGAACCAATCCTCCTAGTCACAATATAGGTTATTAGGTACCTTATATTATAATAACACTTCATATCAATGTTAAGACACATATTATATTCAATAACAACACCACCAACTGTAAGAATTATTTCCAAATATTAACACTCTGAATATATGAAAAAATTTTTGATCAAAAACTCATTGTGTCAGCATCTCATTTTATTACTCATTCAATAATTTTTGTGACTTGACCTTTGGAGACCACTTTATGTACCAAAACTTTAAATAAATATCATCAACTTCAAATACGTTGAATGAAGAAAGATAACCATAAAAATGGCTCTAATTTGTTCTATTTTAACAGAACACTTCAACATCATAAAGTCGTCAAAAATAGAAAAAAATCACCATTTTAAACACAGCTGTTGTTTAAAATCTTTGTTTTCTTTTTCCTTGTTCTTATATTTCTGTAGGATTATGTGCATTTTATAATCTCCCCATCTATTCACTTTTCTATAGCAGAACATCTAATTGCAATCAGAGTCTATATCAAAACTCTAGTTGAATTTATTTCTATGTTGTTATATAATCGATGTAATTATAGTTCAAAAGTATAAGTTTAGTTGAGATTGTTCTCTCATTTAATTAATCATAACCCTATCATTAGATATTTAGAGTAACTCATTTTCTCTGCATGTTGTTGAAATAATGTAGTTTTTCTAATTATTTTAGAGTTTTAAAAACATGCACTCAAATGCAAGATTACTAGATCAAATGATAAAATGAAAGAAGAAAAAGAAACCATTTATCTTTGAAGAAAGAGTATATTAGCTAGTAGTATCCAAGCATATTTAATTGTTTCCCCAGTAATTTGATCTAATCTGGCTTCTGAGCATTCAAGTTCAGCTGTCTTTATTATGCACATGATAAGTAGGTGACTTAGAGATCCTACAGCTTTGAGGTCTGGTTTGGTTCAGTAGAAATGAATAGATACAGAGCAAAGCTCTAGGTAAAATGGATAAGTTAACAAATGAAAAGTGACAGTATTACTTGAGCATAAAATATGTGGCACATTTAAACCACAGTTCAGCATTAAGAAAGACAAATTGTTTATTCTAAGTAAAATATATAATTTTCATTTCAATGAGACAGTAAACTTGCTCTCCATATAGATACAGATTATATATGAAGATTTTTATATTGCAATATTTGCATTTTAAAATTTTCACTGTTATTTTTTTGTAAATGGCAGTTTATTGTTTTGTTCTGGGCCTGATCTGGAGGTAATTGTATTTGAACCTTTGTCTTTCTTTTTTTTGCTAGTGATGGGGATTGAACTCAGGACCTTACACATATCAGGCAAAATATACCCATGACCCTTAAACCTATTTTTTTAACTCCCAGTGTTTCTTCCCTCTTCCTCAATTTGGTCTATTTACCATCTCTTGATCTCTAGAGAAGTGCACAAAATTAAAAAAAAAAAAAAGAAAGCAGATTACCTTATTTTGGCTAATTGATTATAGGAGGATGTTGCAATTTTGCTTATTAATCTCCTCTTACTGTGTTGAAATACTCCTTTTGAACAAACAGAAAAGTGTAAAACAGACTTAGTTGTTTCTATCTAAGATAGATGTGGCTACCTTATATGTACCATTTATAAAATCATATTTTGCTACAAATATCACTAGGGATAGATTCAAGCTTATAAAAACAGATTGAAGAGTAACATACAACAGTAATGTTCAGCCATCTGTTATCAAAAAATTATTGAAAGCATTTAGTAGTATAGAATAGCTTTATAAATAAGGAAGGATGAAAGAATTTAGTTGCTTGAATATATACAGGAAAGTTATCAAAAAAGACAAACATGTACTCAAAATACATGGTCATCAAAATTTGCCAGTTTTATCTTTAATCCAAATTTCAAGCTGCTGCTGCACTGACTGATGGTCTTTCTCTAAACAATTCATGGTCTTACTTACTTTCAAGTCTTACCTCTCCCTCTTCCTTTCTTCTTTCTTTATGGAAATCCTCATAATTCATGGAAGAATTTTCCTCAAACATAATTAGACATTTTACTGTATTCATCATTTACACAAAATGTTCTCAGGTCCTCTGCCTTGCCAGCAAGTCAGCATTCTCTGATTCAAGCCTATGTAACAGTAGCACAAAATAATACGTGTCCTATGTTTGTATTAGGGTTAAATTTAAATTTTATCATATTTACTTTTTTTGTTGTTGTTTTGGTACTTGGGATTGAACCCATTGGTGCTCTACCACTGAGCCACATCCCCAGCCATTTATTTTTGTTTGCTTGTTTATTGAGACAGGGTCTCACTGAGTTGAGAGACCCTTGTGAGGTTTTCCTCGAACTTGTGATCCTTCTGCCTCAGCCTCCTGGGTCACTGGGATTGCAGGCTTATGCCACCATAACTGGTGGCAAATTTTATCATGTAACTAATATTTTTAAGAAAAATGTGATGATCTAATGAGATAAATCCTTATAACTATATGTTGAACTCTTAGACTGAAGAGAATGAATTCAATTCAACTCATCAAATATCTTTTACATAACTATTATATTCACTTTTATATAGATATATATGTTAACTTTTCTTACATCAAAGTTGCTACACACCTTGACCTTGACACTAATGATTAAATAAATTTATTGGATGTGCAGTGAAGGGAGAAGAAAGGTGGACATAATAAAGTGTAGGATGTAGAGTCTCCCCCAAGAATATTACTTGTAAGACAACACATTTGAGATAGTATATTTCACCTTTATTTACAATATTTGTGTTTTGTATCATTTTGAAATACTTGATCTTTTTTTTCTCTTTAAATATCTGCTTTTTAAATAACTAGTTTCTTTTTTTTATAATTTCTACTTTTATTAATAATTGCCATGTATTCATAGTTCAGTAATAGTCAAGAACTGTAATAAGCACTTTATCTCATTCAAAATATTACAATAAAAGCATAACTTTATACATACACACACACATATATGTATTTTGGGGATAAGACATAGTATAGGGATTGAACCAGAGGCCCCCTATCACTAGGTCATACCCCCAGTTCTTTTTATTTTGAGGAAAGTTCTCATTCAACTAATGAGGTTGACCTCAAACTTATGATCTTCCTGCTTTAGCCTCTCAAGTAGCCAGGATTGCAGATGTGTGCCACCACTCTAGCTGGAAGCTGCATCCTTTATAAAGGAGGAATGCTATGAATGAAAATTGCATAGATGTACCATGATTACCCAATTCTCAATTTATGAACATCTATATTTCAAGTTTTTGACAATTTCAAACTGCTGCTAAGAATATGCTGTGACATATGTTGAGCATCCTTTCATATGCTATTTTGCAACCTGTGTATCTTTTTTTGTGAGATATCCATTCAGATCTTTCACCAAATTTTAAATTGGGTTGCTTACTCATTGTTAAGGATTTTTTTTTTGTTGGTGCATTATAATTATACATAATAGTGGGTTGAGTTTTAAGAGGTCTTTGCATATTTTAGATAAAAATCTTTATCAGGTGTATTCTGAAATATTTCCTCCTGGTATTTTCATTTTTAAAAAATTGCCTTTCACAGAGCAGAGCCTCCACTTGAATGAAATCCAACTTATCAATTTTTTCTTTCATAGATTGTGCTTTTGGTGTTGCACCTTAAACTTCACTGACAAATGTAGGGTCACCTTCATTTTCCCTGTTATCTTCTAGAAGTTTTATAATTTTGCATGTTACTTTTAGTTCTATGATTCATTTGATCATAGAAGGTATATTAGATTCTCTCTTGTTTTAATGGATTTCCAGTTGTTCCAGCACTGTTTAAAAGACTCCTTACTCCATTCAGGTACCTTAACTACTTTGTCATAAGTTGGTTGACTATTTGTGTGGCTATTCTTTCACCACCACCACCCTCTCTCAATTACTGTAGCTTTGAAGGCAGGCAGTGTCAGTTCAATGCGCTCTTCAGTATTACCTTGCCTATTGTGAGTCTTTTGCCTTCCCATATAAACTTTAAAATCATTGTCAATATTTTCAAAAGTACTTCCTGGAATTTTGGTTGAGATTGCACTGAATTTCTGTATGAAGTTGGGAATAACTAATATGTAAACTTGAGTTTTGTAATCCACAAGCCCAGGACATCCTTCCAATTTTTAGATTTCTTTTATCAGTTTTGTAGTTTTCTGCATATAAATCTTATACATATTTTAGATTCATACCTACTTCAGGGAGGGAGTACAAATGTAATTAGTATAGTGCTTTTTTTTTAAAGTTCTGTTTTGGTACGGAAGTGGGGGGGGGGATTGAAACCAGGGGCGCTTAACCACTCAGCAACATCCCCAGCCCTTTTTTGTTTTGAAACAGAAACTCTCTAAGTTGTTGAGGCTGGATTTGAACTTGGGATTCTCCTGCTTCAGCCTCCCAACCCACTGGATTACAGGCATGCACCACTGCCTGTAATTTCAAATTTCAATTATTCATTGCTGTTATACAGGAATGCAATTGACCTTTGTATATTAACTTTATATTCTAAAATCTTGCTATCATTGCAAAATTAACTGCAAAAGTGGTTATTATTTCTTTGGAATATTCTGTATAAGCAATTATGTCATCTGTGAACAGACTGACATTTCTTTCCAATCTCCATGTCTTACTGTATTAGCTAAGACATCCGGTACAATTATGAGGAGTCCAGAGAGGGGACATTCTTGCCTTCTCCTGGATCTCTAGGGGAAATAATCTATTTTCTCACCATAAAGTATTATGTTGGCTATAGGTTATTGTTTTTGTTGTTGTTGTTTTTTAAAGATGCTCTTTATCAAGAAAGTTCTCTATACCTGCTTGTTAATTATGAATGAGAAATAAAGGCAGGCACTTTTAAAACGTTGCTTTAAATCAATCTAGGAACTTCTAAATAACACAAAACCTAAGTCCAGTAAGATATTAAGTTATTTAGGCAACTGTCTCTAATAATCGCCTTCTATAATCAAATCAGTATTATAGCATAATTGAGGCAGATACTGCCTGCCCTAGGCTGAGTCTGGGAGCCCCAAAACAATGACGAACAAAAGCCTGGAGCTTTAATTAGGAACTCACTTGAAGTGGGTCTGTATTCCGCAGTCTTCAGCAAATAGTGAAAATTTTAAAATTAGAAACTTTGTTCACAAACAATATGCGTTGGTTCAGAGCTGGGCACTAACTCTCACAAGCTCTGTGGCATTTTCTTAGAGATAGTGGATTAATCAACAGATATATGAGATGTTACTTCATCAGATACTTAAGACCAAGCTTTGGGTAACATTTTTTTTTTTCACTCAATTCCCCTTGGAATATTCATTTCCCCACCCTTTTATCGCAGAAATCACATCGCAGTATAAAAATATACTCCCAGGGCTGGGGTTGTGGCTCAGAGGTCGAGTGCTTGAATAGCGTGTGAGGCACTGGGTTCGATCCTCAGCAACACGTAAAAGTAAGCATATTGTATCCACCAATAATTTTAAAAAATAAACTTAAAAAAACACTCCCAGTCTGGACTCAAGACCTAATTCAGAGAGTCAGCTCCTCCAGTTAACTGCACATTTGGCAAACATCTTAAAATAAACCCAAAGTATGCGGCGCGGTTTTTTTGGTTTTGGAGGTTGAGGGGCTCAAGCGCGGACAAACGTAGAGCATTATTTCCTCTGCACCCTTTTCCATCTAGCTCCTTCCCAGAGCCGCACCTTGGGCGAAGGCTCTTCAAGGACCCTGAAGTCACTCGTCTACGAAAATAAGCAAAAGGAAAATGGAGGCTGCGGCACGCGGTCACGACAGAAAAAGCTTTCCTGTTTTAAAGAGCAACCAGTGTTAGGATCCAGGAAGAAACCTCCGCGACTTGGAGTCCAAACCCAGGGCCCACCGCGCAGCCGCCCGTCCGCCTCTCTTTCCACTCAACCCGAGCCCAGCCTCTTCCTTCCTCTTACTCCCGCCCCTTCGCCCTGCCAATCCCTAATCCGGCATGCATCACGCCGACCTTTTCCTTCCTAGCGACCCCACCTTCGGCGCCTCTCAATGACAAGTGGCGCAGAGCATTGTGGTCCCGCGCTCGAGAGAGAGGTCGGGGGCAGGAAAAAGAAAGCAAAAGACTTGGGCAGGCCGGTAGGGCGGTCCCCGCGCACGCGCACGGGAGGAGGCGGGGGGGTGAAAAGGGGGCGGTGCGTGGCCTACGGCGAGAGGAGTGGGGCGGGGTCGCGCGGCCTTGGCAGGGAGTCCGCCAAGGACTTGGGAGGGGAGGGGGGTGGGTGAGGGAGCGGGCGGAGGAGGAAGTGTCATGGCGTCGGGCCATGGAGGTTCTTCTCTCTGGTTCTTTACTCGGGAACAGCTGGAAAACACGCCGAGCCGCCGCTGCGGAGTGGAGGCTGATAAAGAACTCTCGTACCGCCAGCAGGCGGCCAACCTCATCCAGGACATTGGACAGCGTCTCAATGTGTATCCTTTCCTGTTCTTGGCCTTCCGCCCCTCCCACCCTGTCTCCCTCGCCAGGTTTGCCGGGCCTGGTGTCCCGTGAACATGGCGCCGTGAACATGGCGCCGGTGCCTTGGCCTTCTGTGGGCCTTGGCTGTGCCGTGAGTGAGGGGACGCTTGGGCTCGGGCAGTCGCGAGAAGCCCGTGGACGAGGAGAAGGGGAGAGAGGAGCACAGGAACGCAGGCCGGCAGGTTGCGTTGTGTAATCTGTTTGGGGCAGCGCGTGGTGGCGGTAGGGAATGGGAGTGCCTCTCTGGAGAGAGCAGAGTCTGAGTATTATCGAAGGAAAGGGGCGGCTCCTTCGACGTCTCCCTTTGCCAGAGGGGTTGAGAGGTGGGAAAGCTGAGTGGTAGTAAGACTGAAGTGTTCTCCGAGGCCTTTCTCCGCGCTCCTCTCCGGCTCGGTGGCGGTTCTCTTGTGCCTTGGAAGCGCACTACTCTTAAATAACTAATTTCGATTGTATTTTTATATGTTAGGACCATCTACTGCCTATACAAATACAAGGCCAGTTTTAAAACTTGTCAAGCAGTATGATCAAAATTTCAAAATTTGTATCCCAGGAAAACATCAAATAAATCTAATTGATAAAATCATTGTTCAATGCAAATTCCCAACTTGTAATCAATGTCAAAACCTTTATAAGAAGTTTCCTTGGAACATTTGTAATTGAATTTGTATCTCCTATTAGAATTTAAATTAATGAAAATGATGAAGATTTTATTTCTGTTTCCAAGCATTGGAATATAACCTACATTAATTGTATGAAGTCATACTTCAATTGTTTTAACTTCAAAGATAGGCAAATTGATCCCAAAGAGTTGTGTTTTAACATGTGATCATTAAGTAACATGTGAATGGAGTTGATTGATTGCTTTCAAAGATCAGAATTCCATATATCTAAATATAATGTAATTAAAATAAGAAAGAGCTGGAAAATGGTTAAATTGAATTTAAGTTTTGGCAAAGAATTGAACTTCCATCCTCAGAGAAATACTGTTCTTTAAATGTAAAACACATTATATAAAAGGCACATTCCCCAATGGCATTGTCTCAATTCAATAGATAGTATTCAGACCCTCGAAGCTACAGCTTACAGAGCTCTGCAACAGGCGAGAATGACCTTAAATGAATAGATTTTTTTTTCAGTTACTACAGCTGAATGCATCCAAAATAAGGAACTCATGTGTTTCACTTCCCTACGGAAATCATCACATAAATGAGATAGTGAAAATTTCAGCTTATATATAGCAAGAAATTATGTCATTTACAATGATGGTACAATTTACATCATGTACATTTTTTACATCTTGATTTAAATTTTCAAAAAGAAGTTCTACTGCTTGTAGTATTTTAACTCTTTAAAAGTGAAGGTCTGCTGGAACATCATTTCAAATATGCAGCCAAGAAATGATTCTGAAATCCTTTAGAATACCAGTTTCCCAAGATATCAAGATGCAGGTATGTTGAAGAGATAGTCCAGCTAAATTTACTGGCAAAATTCAAGGCAACTCAGGCCTGAGTTAAATCATTCTATGCTAAATTCCATACAATTTAAAAATAATAATAATAGTAGACATTATTGCTCATATCATATCCAAGTGTCATTGCTGAGAGGATAATTTCCGGGTAATAAATGGGAAAATATTAAAAGCCTATTTATTCTGAGGAACTTAGAAGTAAAAAAAAATGTCATGGGAAAGAAAAACCTCAGCAGCATCACAGATAATAGTTCTTACCCTTTTATGATGGACTCTCTAAGCAGGCTTAGTCTTAATCATGTGGTCCTTTATAACAGCAGTGATCCTTGTTTGCATTAATTTGTTTTATGTGTAAATCATGCTTTTTTTAATTGGATTGTAGGCATTTGAAAAACAATAACCAAAGTTCATGTTTTCTTTGCTCCATGGTCAGAGTCAGGCTCACACACAGTTGCCCTTGTGCCCTCAGTGACCCTTCCATAACATTTAGTTGGTGCACTTTCTAGCCACAGAGTCTGCTGTCTGCTTCCTGCTTCTGCACCAGAGAAGCCCCAGGTGCTGTTCATTTGTTTAATACCCACACAGAGCCCTGCCCTTGGTTCATGAACGCTCTAAATATATATATTGATATATCAATGAAGCAATCTTTTTGTATACTCTCCACTGTAAATCTAAGGTAAAAGTGTCACTGAAAGAAGACTTTTTTTCCTACTATTTACTTAAGAGTTATCAGTTAAAAGATCATTTACACTTAGCTCACATTTTTTATTGTTTCTAATACAAATTTTTTCTTGCTTTGTACACTGAGCTTAAAGGTGTAATTCTAATTTCATCTCATATTTAGGTAGCATTTTATTTCTCAAAGGATGCCTGGCTATTCCAGGGCTTGAGGCTTACCCCCAAATGGTATTTTGCTTGTTTTAGGAAATACTTTCATCAAAACTGTCTTTTTTGAAATAATAACAGTATTTCAAAAATAGTTGCAGTATATGATTACCTATGTATAGCTATGTGTTTACTTTAATCACAATGACCCTGCACATGGATTTTTCAACAAAATACTTTAATTTTCAGAATTCATATGTGAGAGATATAAGGAGGTACCATTCAGATTCCCCAAAGAAATAACAGGAGAGTCAGTGAGACAACTTGATTGAAATAATTTGTTATGTAATTTGTATTCTTAGTGTCATATATTAATGAATCAAACAATAAGAACTCTTTTCTCAAAATACTAGGATAAAAATAGGCTTTGATAAAGTTATTGATTAGTTAAGGGCTTAATCTGGTCTATTTTGCATATATAATTCTTTATTTTTTTATTGGTTGTTCAAAACATTACAAAGCTCTTGACATATCGTATTTCATACATTAGATTCAAGTGAGTTATGAACTCCCATTTTTACCCCAAATAAAGATTGCAGAATCACATCGGTTACACATCCACATTTTTACATAATGCCATATTAGTAACTGTTGTATTCTGCTGCCTTTCCTATCCTCTACTATCCCCCTTGCCCTCCCCTCCCATCTTCTCTCTCTACCCCATCTACGGTAATTCATTTCTCTCCTTGTTTTTTTTCCCATTCCCCTCACAGCCTCTTATATGTAATTTTGTATAACAATGAGGGTCTCCTTCCATTTCCATGCAATTTCCCTTTTCTCTCCTTTTCCCTCCCACCTCATGTCTCTGTTAAATGTTAATCTTTTCCTCCTGCTCTTCCTCCCTGCTCTGTTCTTAGTTGCTCTCATTATATCAAAGAAGACATTTGGCATTTGTTTTTTAGGGATTGGCTAGCTTCACTTAGCATAATCTGCTCTAATGCCATCCATTTCCCTGCAAATTCCATGATTTTGTCATTTTTTTAGTGCTGCGTAATACTCCATGGTGTATAAATGCCACATTTTTTTTATCCATTCATCTATTGAAGGGCATCTGGGTTGGTTCCATAATCTAGCTATTGTGACTTGTGCTGCTATGAACATCAATGTGGCAGTATCCCTGTAGTATGCTCTTTTAATGTCTTCAGGGAATAGTCCGAGAAGGGCAATAGCTGGGTCAAATGTTTGACCCAGCTATATAATTCTTTAATTTCAGAATATTTCAGGGAAGAATACACCTCATTTTGTCTTAATATGCATATGAATTGAGATTCCACATGGCTAAAGGGAAATAGAGCCAGAGACCTGAGGGATAAGGTAGGTATTTCTTAATGTTGTGCTTCATTATTGCATGTTGGAGTGTCTTCAGCTTCTGTAAGAGTCCTAGAGATTCAGACAGTGGGACAAACCCAACTTAGGTGTCATGTCAAGTGGCAAATTTCCTTTTGCTGGGTTACTTCCCGCTTAGCTTAACTTCCTTCTCAATGCAAAGAATTATGCAGCAATTTGCCATAGAACTCTGCAGGTCTTTGCCCATGAGACGCTTTGTCTAAGAAGTGGCATCAATTTTGGCCACAGGAGAGCCAGGCACACATATAATCAGATGAAGTACTTATGACTTCCCATGTAGTCAATTCTCTATGGCCCTTCACTGAGGAGTACTGTGTGTGTGACTTGTTTAAGATGATGCTTTTGTCAAAACTGACATTTTAAAACTTAAACTCAAATCAAGACAATGCCTAATATGTGTTAAAACACAACAGTTCTGCCGGGAAAATCCACACGTGAGAATTAAACAGCTGATAGAATAAAAGATACACTGCACATTGACCCTGGAGGGTTTTCTTCTAACTCATCAAGTTAGAAGTCATAATACTACAAAAAATATAATAATAGTATTTGTGTAGCATTTTTATTGCAAGTCTTTGATTTTTTTTTTCCTAGCAACAAAATGGTCCCCACTGAGATGCTAACATTTCCTTTGCAGTTCCACAGATACAGTACACACATATTCACATACTCATTGAACTAAAACTTAGCTATGATTTTTAACATTGTTTTTTTTTTAATAAAAATGAATGTATAAATGTGTTTGTGATGAATACATTATAGCTTTTATTTTATGAGAATAAATACATGTCATGAGAAAATCAAAATTTGATTTGAATATTAGTATTAGCTGTTGCACAGTTTCTGTGCAATTCAACTAACCCATCTGTCTTTGGAAATTTTATGGAAAAAGTAGTTGGAAATCAATTACTCTGACCCTAGATTGCTCTAAAATCATAAAATCCATTAGCACTTGTATGTAATACAATAACATCTTTAGTGATAATCTTATAATGGATGAAAGTTATATATAAGTTTTGTTGTATCTTTAGGTATTATTCAAAAATTTTAAGCATATGTTGATAATACCTCTGGAGAAATCTTATAATAGTTATTTTACAATATCTTTAATCATTTGTATCTAGAATATATCTTATGATTTTAAAACCCAGTTCTTGTGTGGTTTTCAATTTATCAGCATTAGTGCTAAATTCTGGAAGGAGAATTCCTATCTTTGTCTAATTCAGAAGACTAAGTCAAAAGCTAATTGCTGTTTAAGTAAAAATAAACAGGTTTAGAGTAATTTAAGGAAAATCTAGAGTTTTTAGATATGTTCAGTGTATCCAGCGGTTCATTACAAATACAAAGTACATTACTGCGAAGTGTCTTCGGATCATCTAAGCAAAGTAGGTTAAAAGCAGATAAAATTATTTGTTCTGATACAACAGATTCCCCCTTAATCTTAATCATTATGTTTTAATTTGTTTTATATTTTGGCTACTGAATAAGTTATGAGTTGCTTTTTTTTTTAGAAAATAGTATTTGCCTTTAGTGGCAAATATAATATATGAAAGCCACTATTAATATATCCTTCTCAGTTCATTATTAAGCAAACTCAAAGATTTCAGAGACGCAAAACAACTGTGGTCTCTTTAGTTTTCTGCCAAGCTTTTTGACCTACTCTCTCATCTTTAGTAAGAGAATAATCTTAGAGGTGACAGCTCAGCATATACAGAAGTGTTTGTTAGTTTTCCAGAACTAGACTCCTGACCTACCACCAACCCCAATGTCATTTTATGGTATAATGTAATTAAACTTGAGGACATACTACTAAATCTGTTGCAGTATAGATGTCCTACAAAACTTACTTGTCTACAAGTGAACTCCCAGTGCCTGGTTTCCTGAGTATTTTGGCAGCCAGACAGCAAGAGGAAGAATAACAAAGTGATTATATAAGTGAAGGCTGACTGTGGAGAGTAATTCCCAGATCTATTATCACTTCTTGCTGTGTGACCTTGAGCAAGTTATTTAACCTCTTTGTGTTTCCATTTCATAGTCCATAAAATGGATATGAGGAATACATGATTGTTGTTTGCAAAGTAATACCTTGCACATTTAAAAACGAACAAACAAACAAACAAAAACCTTACTAAAATCTTTGTAAAATAAACAGGATTGCTATTTTGGTAAAGTAACAATAGTTAGAAATGGAAATAGAAGAAATAGCAACACAAACATGACTCTCTGGAAATCTTATCTGTTACTTAGGAGGGTTACAAGTAAAGTTTCTTGATGGATCAGAGCTTTCGTGCATAACAATGAATTACTTGGCCTCTATGGTCAATGATGTTCAAGAATGTACCTTCTTATTCTACTATGCATTGCATTATACTTTGTCTGTCTTTGATGCTTCCTGCACTGGGCTCTTATGAAGTAATCTATTTGGGGCCTTCCCAGAAGATTCATTAAGTTGTATTGAATTGTGTCTGCTTGCCTCATGGGTAAGGTGAGGCATTTGCACCAAACACAAAACACCTGTGCTCTCAAGTTAGCACCAATTCCGTTCCCTTTAGCCAATTCAAGGTTTTGTTTATTATTTATAACATTCTGAACGTGTTGGGACCTAATTATTTCTGAAAGTGCTTCATCCCCCACTCCATGTCATGTCAGTTGCAGCTGGCTGGAATCTTATCTATTCTTAGATTCGAATTTGAAGCAGGATATTCTCAGTGGAGAGCCCTTGCCTCCTGAATGCACTCCCTTAGTAATCTATCAAAGTGCAAATATGAGAGTGTTTAGGTCATGATTTATGATGCCCTCAGTCTTCTCAAAATTTGATTAATTTTGGTCATTTTATCCTAGGACATAAAACAATAGTATATCTAATATCACCTAATATTAAATTACAAGATGTTTATTGTATTACATGCTACTAATTTATTTTGAAGTATATGATAAAGCAGTATAACATTAATAGTCAAAGTGGTGTTAATAAGTCAAAAAACATTATCTGCTTGGAAACATTTCAAACCAATTCAACAAGATTTTCTCACTATCTAGGGCACTGTTTTTAAAAATGTGCTCAAAGGACACTCCAACTTCAGAAACACCCCTGGGCTTTACAGGAATGCCAGGCCCAACGCAGACACAGTGAATAGAATCTCTAGAGGCAAAGCAAAGTCTGGAAATTAAAATTTTAACAAATACCACAGGTGATTCCAATGTACTCCCATGTTTGAGACTCTGATTCTTAGGTACCAAAAATGTTTATTTTTCCAGCTTCTTTACTATTTCTGCTTTCTGGTTGCTGCTGGCCAGGCAAGGTGTGAATGGCAGATAGGACAGGATTGCTTCAATCCACATGTGCCTATTAATTTATCATCCCCACTACCTGCCAGTCACACTGCTGGCCTCTTTACTAGGATCTGAGAATACCACAAGAAGCAAAGGTGCTGATTTTGCCTTGAAACTCCCAAAAGGCTGCCAGAGGAACCCACAATTCATAGATTCTTTCTTGGCAGCTAGCACCATATACCCCAGAGAGAGCTCTTGGTTTGAATTCAGTCTTTAAACTAAGAAGAACATCTCTTCATTTTCATCTTGCATCCTGACTTTGCTTGTATAAGTGAATATAACTTGCCATACCTACACCTTGGCAAACTCTGGTGACCTGAACTATCTACCTCCTGCCAGGATCACTGTCCATCTGATTGGTAAGTTGTGCTACATCTGTGACTACCTTACTCCCATCCTCTCTGTGCAGCTATTTTTTAAAGCTTTCTTCTAACTTCTTCCTCTTTCTACTCTCCCTGCCAAGAAGAACCAATCCCTTCTGTAGCTTTAACCAACAACTCTTTGTTGGTGACACTCAAATGTATATCTTCAGTTCCAGTCACTTTTTAAAACCTAGACCCACTTTTCACTGGTATCGACATGTTCACTTCCATGTCCAATTGTAATCTCACATGCTGCAAATCTGCAATGGACACATCTGTTTAGCCTCCAAAAAGAAAAAAAAAAGGAAAACATGTAGAGAGATTTGGCCTCTTCTTCCTGGTTCCACAGTTTAAAAGCATTAAGCAAGTTTAAATGCTTTAGTCCTGAACCCATCAATGAATTGATTTACTGCTATTTTTAAGGCATTCTTTCCAGCAATTTCAGGAATCCTGAGACCTTTTGGATTCCGAAGGTATTGCATTGTAGAGGAAGTAACACACTAGCATAGTAATAAGCAAGACTTTTAAACAGGAGAAATTGTGGTTCTTCACTTACTTGATGTAAAAGCATAGCTATGTTACTTTAATGCCTCTTTAATGCATTTTCTTACAATACAAATTTATTCCTTCAGCAAATATTGCTGGAAACTTGCAAGTTGCACCAATGTACTTTGATCTCACTGTAGTATAATGGACAAAATCTCTTCACTCATAGAGAATATAGATGAGTGGTTTATTATAATGAGAAATAAACTAATTCGTTTAAAACACTTAGCACAAAGTAAATATTCTGCAAATATTGATTACTTCTGTTTCCACTAGAGTCTGCTTTCCTGGTCCAGACTAACATCTCATATTTCAGTGGGAACAGCTGCTTTTTCCTTCCTCATTAAAGCTTCCCTACATAACTTTCTCCACCTCATTGTCTCCCTCCACAAACATGATGTAGAGTGGGATTTAGTTGCCCCATGTTTCCTGAAATTTGCTTTCATCAAAGAATGTCTTTCAACTCTTTTTTATTTTTCTACTGGAAATGCATCAATTATCTTATTTTGTGGAATAATAAAGTCAAATACAAAAGGAAGATTTTTGTGATTTTTTTCCCCTAGTATGAGTGGTGAGATTAACAAGAAAGAAATGGTGATTAGGTCTCCTTCTTGGTTGACTGGTTTGATAGTGGTGTCCCCAAATAAAATATATGGGATTCAGAGAAGAGAAAGGAGATTGACTATGACTTTAATTGGAAACGTTAAGTTGGGGATTCCTGTGAGATTCTTAGGTGGAAAGTTTAGCAGACATTCAGATGAACAAATATGAAGCTTGGGAGAGAGGTCTGGGCTCATGATATACCAACTTAATAAAAACTAATAAAAATCATTGTAGCACATTGTTAATTAACTTTAAAATATTATATATTATACATTTATTATATACCAGGCATTGTCCTTGGAGCTAAGAACAAAAAAGTGAATTAAATTTATATTGCCCCTGCCTTAAGTGATTCAAGATAAAAAAAAAATCCAGTAAGAAAATATAAGTTGGGAAATGTGATACACCATATCATGTGTTGGGATAAAAAATTTCTTAATTTCCTTTAAACTAGAGAAACCAGAGAAATACAATATAGTTAATTGAGTGAAAGTGGGAGAGATTAGGCCAGGTACATCCTTGTGTATCACCAGAGGTATCTGTATTTTTGACATAAAGTAATCATGAAAAAGTTTTTAGTTTGAAAGTTTTCCATGACATGATGGCATACTAAAGTGTGATACATTGTTGTTCTTGTTATGTGGCAAAAGGATTGGCAAAGAACAAGAATGTCCTAGTGTTATTCCCAAGCTCTAGATCCACATTCCTCATGGATGACTTATGGTAAACTCACAAACCAAGGCAGAGGTGTATTTTAAGGAAAGAAATCAAGAATCAGATAAATTGCTTAACAGGCAAGTGATTGAGCTGGCATGAAAATCCGGACTTCTGACCTTTATTTCACTGATTTTAATGCAGTATGGAATTACATTGCCTTCTTTGAAAAATTGTCCTGATTCCCATTCATTTCAATAGTTCATATCTATCTTTCCCCACCAACAAAACTTTGTTCCACCAAAAAATTTGCTGAAATTTTTCTACACAATCACCAGCTGCCAAGGGATTTTTTTTTTATGAATTCAGGTCTTGTGTAACAAAGCGTGTTGGCAAACATAAAGCTTAAACTCTAGCAGCAAAGTTAGCCTTCAGCAGGAAGATTTCAAAATATAATCTACAAAATTCACCATCATGAATACTAATTATGTATGGATTGCTGCTGTCATAATCATATGTATAATGACAGATACTGTTTGCTGGGGCATGATCACTTCAGGGTGCAACAAATTGAGCTTCAAATTCCTCACCATTTTAAGCCCAACACCATTCATAGGAACAGAAGCAATAATAATAATATTGTCTTTAAAGAACCACATATATGCAAATATAACCTGAGTGCTTAGTATGTTCCAGCACTTTCAATATTTAATATGGATCTCTATCCAATGGACAGGATAATTCCTCATTTTATAAATTTATAAAAGCCTGAGGGTCTGGGGTTGTAGTTCAGTGGTAGATCACTTGCCTGGCATGTGTGAGGCACTGGGTTTGATTCTCCGCACCACATATAAGTAAATTAATAAAATAAAGGTCCATCAACAAATAAATATATATATTTTAACCCTGATTCCCAGAGTTATCAAATAATTTTACTGAAGTTCACATAGCTTGAAATCAGCAGGTCTTGGATTTACACCAGATGCATGGATTCCCTCTGTCCCTAGTTGCATAAAAAAGTCCTGTTGAAGTATAACACCAAAAATGGTATTAATCTTTATATATATGTGTGTGTGTGTGTGTGTGTGTGTGTGTGTGTGTGTGTGTGTGTGTGTTTTATTTGTCAAAGCTTATTTAAACTCAGTACCCCCAGATTTAAATAAATAAAACTTAAAATTTTCAGTACAGTGATTGGAACTTTTTTGTATTTCAGTTATCAAGATTTATAAAGGCTGATTGTAGGTTGAGAACATAGGATACCGTTTTTATCTTCATATACAGTTACAACTATTGTTCAGTTTTAAGTATTAAATAATCCCTTATCTTAAAAAAATGACTATTGATGTTTAAAGACACAAAATTATGATGTCCATATTGTCTACAATTTTAGATTGATTTCCTGTCATCATATTGCTGGCTTAGTTTATAATCGGCCACATGAAATAATAAGTAGGACAGCTGCCAGATTTAGTCTAGAGGGGGACACCCCATTCTGATAAAACTATAGTAGTGAGAAAAAATAAAATATTATAATAATCTTTTCATATCAAAAGGATATAAGGAGTCTAAGTACTTAAATGGATATATTATTCATGCATTAGGTATACTTTTACTGATAAATTTATTTAAATTTTTAAAACTATTGTATCAAAAGGCTAGAATAAAATCCCTCAGTGAAAAAAGTCCAGTCTTGTTATTAAATCTGTGTGAATATCCTAAAAATGAGATAATATACATTAGATGTTGGTTTATATATGTATTTTATTATATTAGTAAATATTTTCTAAGTTTTATTATTTTACAGTATCAGAAAAAAGAAAAAAAGTTTTCTGAAGTTTATTTTTAATTTTATGAATTCCATTTTGGTAGAGAAAATAATGGTAAATATATAATGGATGTTTTCTCTAGGCCATTGCTTTGTACTTATTAACTCATTTAACACGATAAGTTTATAAAATGGGTGTCAAGTTTAATTTGCTATATAATGAAAAAACTGAGGTAAAGAGAGTTGAGGCAAATTTCCCAAGATTAGTTAGTAAGTGGATGAGTTGAGACCTGAATGTAGGTTGCTACTAAGCCATGTATTTTAACTACATAAAACTGAGCTCCAGATACATTTCCCCAGGAACAAATGGAAATTTGCTTTGCAGAGGCAACTATTCAGCTATAAATGGGGAATGTGATTTTAAAGAGTAAGCACATATTTTCATGTGGCAATGCTTCTTTCATCCTAGTATATGTATAGTCCATTCACTCATTCTGTTCTAAAAATGCATGAGACAAGGTAATTTATAAAGAACTACAAAACTTTACATCTTGTAGCTCTGGAGGCTGACAAGTCTACTGTCGAGGTGGTGGTATTTTGTTTCTTTTGAGGGCCATTCTGCCTGCATTCTCACAGAGTGGTCAAAAGGTACAAGTGCTTGGGCCTCACATGGCAGGAAAGTGTAGATCAAGGGTGTGCTCCCCTCAATCTGGAGCCCTTTTATAAGAAAGCAAATTTCATTAGCAAGGTCCAAGTCCTCATGACTGAATCACCTCCCAAAGCCACACCTTTTAATATTGTTGAACTAGGAATTAAGTTTCACCTAGAAGCTTGGAGAAGACACTGACCCTTCAAACCACAGCACTTAACCACAGCTAAAGTGTTTTCTTTTCTTATGTCGAAGGAATTCTAGAAAATATTGGTAAGTGAAAAAATTTTCAATATTCTTCAGTTCTCAACTGTCTAGAGACTAATTTTAATATTGAAGGTGAATGCACATCAATCTGCTGGTCAAAGTTAACTGTAAGCAGTGGAATTGTACTAGTGACAACTGAGAGATGACCTTTACGTGTTATCATTTTTATTTTGTACTGTCTACTTTTTAAAATTTTTTAAATTTGTTTTAATTAGTTATACATGATAGTACAATGCACTTATGCACTTTGATACATAGATGGGATATAATTTCTCATTTTTCTAAGTGTACATGTTATAGAATCATATTGGCCATGCAGTCACATAAATACATACAGCAATAATGTCTGTTTTATTCTACTATCCTTCCTATCCCCACATCCCCTCCCCTCTCCTCTCTTACTTCCCTCTACGTAATCTACGGTAATGGTAATGCTTTTGTAGTGCCCCACCCCTTTTTGTGAATTAGCATTCGCATATTAGCGAAAACATTTGGCACTTGGTTTTTCAGGATTGGCATATTTTGCTTAGCATGATATTCTCCAACTCCATCAATTTACTGGCAAATGCCATATTTTCATTCTTCTTTAAAGCTGAATACTATTCTATTGAGTATATATACCACATTTTCTTTATCCATTCATCTATTGAAGGACACCTAGGTTGGTTCCATAGTTTAGCTATTGTGAATTAAGCTGCTATAAACATTGATGTGGCTGTATTACAACATAATGCTGATTGTTAGTCCTTTAGTATATACCTTAAAATTAAAATGCTTACTTTTTTATAGTTTTTATATTTTATTTAAAACAATAATGGTAAAAACTCTAGACAGAGCCTATTAAATTAACATTGGTGACAGTTTCATTTTATGGATGAGAAAATGGTTGATAAGAAAGGACAACTAATGTATTCGGGATTATCTAACTCTGAAGTTCACACTCTTTTTATTTAGATTTAAGTATTATAAAAAGCAAAGAAAGAGAGAAAACAAATTATATTTGGAAGTTTAGCCTACATTCCATTAGCTGTATAACTTGTGTCAAAATCTTCAGTCCCCCCCAGAATTCCCACTGTAAGTTTTTAAGGCAAAAACTCTGACATACTTATCTTGATCTAAACACAATGTCTAGATGGTAGTTAGAATACACTAGCTGTTGAATTTGTTGAATTTTTTTTTATAGTTGTAGATGGACAACATACCTTTATTTTGTTTATTTTTATATGGTGCAGAGATCCAACCCAGTGCCTCGCATGTCCAAGACAAACGCTCTGCCACTGAGCTACTGCCCCAGCCCTAGAATACTTTAATAATTTTCTTCTCCTTATTTTTTATCTTTTCTGATCTTTTTTTAAGCTTTCCATTTATGTCAATTGATTATCTGCAATACTCAATATGAAAATAAAATATCCCTATTCCTGTTTATATATTGATAATATCCTGTTTACTCTCTCTATGCTAATTGCAAGTACATTAAGTGCCTTGGGCTTAAGGCATATGTCATATGAATTCCTCTAATGTGACCTAATATTAGAACAATTAATGCTTCCTTCTTAAATAATTGTGTATGGAAGGAGTAAAACTGTAATTTAAATGAACAGAAACACTTTCAGTCTGTTAATAATGGTCTTTAAATAATATATTGGTGGTTCTGGCAATTCCTCCCCTAAAACTAAGTTTAAAACCAAGCAGTTTCATATATTGTGTAAAAAATGTGTATTATGCTATTTTTGAAGCTACTTAAGCATCCTAATTTTCCTATCATTATCTTCCTCTTTCAATATCCATTATCTTTGTATGCCTAGGGTTTATGCTTAAAGAATTAAGCTATAGCCATAAAAATAGAAACACATTTTTAGTAACTATTGCCATTATACTAAAAATACATTTGGATCTATAAGACTTCACAAATTCAGGACTCTTTTCCCAATACCAAATGTCTTGAATTTCCTGCAATTGAGCGAGAGAATAGTTTTGCATTGCTTTTCTAATTAAAGTGCAGAAAGTTAATAGCTTTGGACATCTCTGCAAAATGAGTAAATGTGTACCCCTGCCTTGACATTTCCTCCAGAATTGATTTGAAAACACTAAATGTATTTTATTTTGTGGAACCAGAGTACAAAAATCCACCCAGTAATTGTTTTCCATTGATATTCCCTCAGTGAGTTTGCATTTGTAGGATAAGAATTGGCATTTATAATTTAGAGTCAGTCAAATTATAGAATTTGTGGGCTGAAGCTCTTTATTTTTATTAGTATAACCTTGCAAAGTGATGGGATGATTTTGTACAGCCTATTCATTTATCTATTATTTCAAAATTGATTAAATAGAACAGAATAGGAACAGAAAAGGAGAAATTTCTTCAACAATTTATTTTCAAATATGCTCTCTTAGAAAACTTATTTTGACACTTTTAGACCTGGGCAACCATAAAAAATCAAGTTTACATTAAATATTTTAACAGAGGATAGTTTAAATGCAAGGGTTCAAATTTGGTCAGGAGAAGGAATCCCTGGGATTAGTGGTAAACTTAGGAACTTTGACCTTCACATAGGTATAAGAGCATGATTAATGCCCTTAATATTGATTATATGCCAGTAGGAAAAAAGTCACGGTACTGCATGTGTGGGCAATGAGTTGAAGCTGTGGCATAGGTCAAATTGTAGATAAATATCAGTTCAGTAGTCATGTACTTTCCTTGTCTGCTGTTAGAATACAGACCAAACTTATGGGTTGTTGAAACCAAAAATATTAACACTGATTTCATCTCTATTTCGTGTAATTGTTAATTGATAACCAGGTTAAAAGGGAAATGGATGCCATTCACCCTTAAAGAAACGAGAAGTTTTTAAAGGCCAAACCAGAATGGTACATGGACATTGGCAAAGAGTAATTGCATAAACTTGATATGATGCTCAGTTTGTTGGTATATGGTAGTTGGTATTCCTCCTTTTGCTTTTTATTTCTGGGAATCAAATAGGCTGGACTCCAAAATATGAGATTTCAATAAGTATTCTGTTCAATAAATAAACATGAAATATATAAAATTAAGTATTCTGAGAGTGAGAATTGATAGACTGCTCTCCATTGACTTATATCATCACATACAATTGGTGACTCTTATCTAAAAGCTGATCTGTACATGAGCTCAAATAAAAATACTCCTAACACATTCCTAAGCAAGTTCATTACTTTCCATCTGCATTTTCTCTTTTCTTTATAATGCTGTTATTGCCTTTGCCATATATTTGTCTAAGCCTGGAGAATTGATTAGTGTTCTTCATCTTGTACTATTATCTTAAAAAAAATAGTCTTTGTGTAAAGTGAGATTTGGTTGCATGGAAAAAAATTGTGCTTCTCAAGGTGATAAAACTGTGACTTTTTATTTTTTGATTTCATAATATTGTTACATATTTTCATTGTACATTGTAGCCACTCAGTACACATTATTGACCAAAATTGCAATATTTGAGCCTCATTCTCAATTGCCTTTCATTCACATAATTAAGTTATATGAAGTATAAGCTAAAGTTCTGAGAGAGAAACTAAAACTGGACAATACTTAAAGAAAAAGGAAAATGAGACTATGTCTCTAATAAAGACAATTCATTAGAAGGATAATCTTTCAGGGTGGAGAGAAGAGACATGAGATAGGGAGGCGAGTCAGTAATTAGTTTTACCTGTTGAAGATTCTCTTTCACAGAGTAATAATTATTTAGATCAATCTGTGGAATTTTTTTTATTTGTTTGGTTATGTTACGGAGAAACTTTTAGATGTCTTGGGACTTCAATTTAAGAATATTTAAAATAGTGGATATTTTAGATTCTGGTCACCATCTTCACCAAGGTCCATTGGACAACAGATAGGTACCTTCCATGGCATGAAGAAGTTCTTACCAACTGTTAAGAACATTCCCCTAGCCACCAGCATACCTATTATTTTGTAATAAAATAACAATGGTTATAAGTGTCAACTACTTAGAATGTTCTCTATGTACCCAGAAGTAAAATAGATTATTTGACTTCTTGAGGCTAATACTTTTTGGGTATAATCATGTCTTTCAAAAAAAAATGAAAATCTTTTCCAAAGGTTTTACAAAGGAAAATTGACAAATTCATGGATCTCTCTAGCATAATACATAATTGGCTCACGGAAGCACAAGTTTGATATTGCTTCTGGGTTGGGTATATGAAAATGTATAATCTGTCTGAATTAAAATTTTACTAATTAAAAAGAAAGGGAAAATAGACAAACATGTGATCAGTTCAAATAGTCATTATCATTTTAAGGATGGTATGTCAGTTAAAACACATGCTTTAACAAGTTAAATTATGAATTGATCCTATTAATGAATTTTTTTTCATGATTCCTTCCCATGACCTTTTCTTACAACAAATTAGAGAAGACCCAAGAAAACAGCAAACATTTTCTGAAGTATTTAATAAACCTGTAAATGTTCATACACAAAAATCTTTCATTTATAGAATTTGATTTTTAAAGGGATGATAAAACCACTTAACAGTGAGAAGATTTCCATGTTGGAAGCTGAAGACCAGAGTTTTCTTCCTCTATCAGGCTGTTATGAGTGTTGCCCCCCAGAGCTCATTTTCCTTATCAGGAAATGGTGACTGCCTAGAAAACCCTTCATCTGATTCACTAATTCTTCAAGTGTTAGCATAAGTGTCACTTTTCTAATTTAAATCCTATTGTTAAACTTCTAATTAAATATGTAATTTCCTTCAAGGAATTTAACATCACCCCAATTTAAATATCTAATTATTGCTTTACAATTTATTCCTTTAGTAGACTGTAAACTTCATATGAAGGCAAAAGAAGTATTCTTTTATACCATCTTTGAACATAGTAGGCTTTCAGTTAATGAATGGATTAAAATCAAAGTTAGAAAACCAAAATGCCTCAGTCTGAATATAAGACAGCATAGGGATTTTTTAATATACTATCTCAAAATATTATTATATCTTCATCAGGAAGTATAATGATCCTTAGGTTAAATAAAGGTTAACAAGTTTTAAAATGCATTGAGCAAATAATTATTAAAAATTATCACCTCCTTACAAAATAACTCATTTGTAACTCACTATGAAATCCATTTAAATAAGAAAATCTTATTATGTATTTAAATATGTAGTTATATTATCAACTTGTTTTACAAAGGAATTTATTGTTTAAAAAGTTGATCTCCTTTCAAAGTCAGATTCAGTTGCAGGGATAAAATTGTGCCTCTCCACAGACATAGACACATAAAGAGGGAAGACAATCTGAACACATACAGGGAGATAATGGCCATGTCTTTTGAATAATGTCAGTAATCACCAGAAGCTAGAAGAGACAAGAAAAGATTCTACTTTAAAGCCTTTAGGGAGCACATGACCTTGCTAATGCTTCAATTCTGGACTTCTTTCCTCCACAACTGTACCAGAATTAATTGCGATTTTGAGCCAAAAACAAAACAAAACAAACAAACAAATAAACAACAACAAAAAAGTGCTTCTCAAGGAGATAGAGCTATAAGTTTTTTTTTTATTTCTTGAGTTTTATATTTTAGACACATATTCACTGTTCACTGTGGATACTCAAGACATATTATTGACCAAAATTGAAATAATTTAAATCTCATTCTCAGTGCCCTTCAATTGGATAATTTAAATAACAGGAAATGTAAATTAAAGCTCTGAAAAGGAAACTATAACAGGAAAATACTTATCAAGGGGGAAAAAACGTAGGCAAAGATAAGTGAGTCATCCAATGCCCTTGACTACATAAACCCTTCATTTCTCATTATAGAAGTGGACACAGTATACAAGACTTTTGAAAGTCAGAACCTATAACATATTCTTCTCCAAGCTAAAGCTATTCTTTAACTACAGTATTAGAGTTTTATAAACTTCCTTAAATAAAACATTCATTTCTACCTTTCATAATTAAGATGACTATGGAAATGAAAGAAACACATGGCTGTACAATACATTTTTAATCCACTATGGAGAATTTGGTGTGTCAATAGTATCTTCCCTATGCCTATTAGGAACATGCACCTAATGTTAATCTTGTCACTGAAAAAAACAAAGAATATAGTACAGCCTAATCTTGGGCTGAATGTAGAATTTTTTTTATAATTTATGATGCCATAGACATAATTATCATCAAAACAGACACTGACAATTGCAAAACAGATATAGAAATTCTACAAATCATCATTCAAAATAAAGAAAATGCTTTTTTGTGAGAATATCCTTGAAGATTAGAATTAACTATGATATTAACGAGAATATCTAAATGCAAAAAGCATCTACTTTCAACATGTCTTAAAATTTTTGAGACCAAAGCAACTGTTAGCAATTGCATAAATGATTTCTGATGCTAAAAAATAACTCAGACATAACAGAGAAAATTCAATATTGCCTAAATGTAAAAGAAGTATTATAAGTTTTATCTAATTTCAGAGCTAAATGTACCATGAAGACAATAATGCCACAAGTACAGAATTCTTCATCTCTGTCTTACATGTTCAATGGCAATTGTTTACTTTATAAACTTCACAATTCTTCCAGAAATAGATTTCTTGTTAATATTCTTCAAGGATGTTGCTCTTAATCTATTGGATAAATAAGTACTAAGAAAAATATTTTGAAAAAAAAAAATACTCTTTAAAATTGTTTTTTAGAAATAATTTTGAATCTAAAATTTATTCTTAAAAACCTAATTTAAAAAGAATTTCATATACCATTGAACTATTTCATAATTTATTTTTAAAACTGTACTTCTAAGTGAAATAACATCTTTAATCAAGTGTTAAGTGATTTGGGATAGGAATTTTGTCCTTGAAGTGTGCGTAGATTATCATACTTTAAGTAGTTAATGGCAAGGGAAAGAACTAAGGTAAAGAGGACAGGGAAGATGAAGGGTGGGGGGACCTGCGACAACAAGAAAGAACGTACAGTAGGCAGAGTAGGAAAAAGGAGGAACCAAGAGGAGTAGCAAGAAGGACTCCATTTAAAAGAAGGAAGTCTTTGGGCTGGGGCTGTAGTTCAGTGGCAGAGTTGTTGCCTAGCATGTGTGAGGCACTGGGTTTGATCCTCAGCATCACATAAAAATAAACAAATAAAATAAAAGCATGCTGTCCATCTAAAACTACAAAAAAATTAAAAATAAAAAAGAAGGACATCTTTGTTATTTTGAGGAGAAACATTATTTGGAAAAACAAGTTCTTTCTTCCCTTCATTTATACTGCTCTTGTGTAGGCATGTATCCTCTGTATATTTTTTCTTCTTGTACAATGAGAATTATATTGCTAACTACCTCTTAGAAATGTTTCTGTTCTCTCTCTCTCTCTCTCTCTCTCTCTCTCTCTCTCTCTCCCCTACATATCTCTCTCTCAACTACATCTCTCTCTCTCAATTACATCTCTCTCTCTCAACTACATATATATTCCTTTATAGCATTTTTTCTTATAGAAGAAATTAATCCAAAATCAATCCAATCCCTGTATTATTCTTGAACCAAATATAACAATAAATCCAATTGACAACTTTGTTAGCATAAGCTTGACTAGCAAGACATTATTATAAAGGCAGCAAAAGTTTCTCTGTGGAGTTCTAGCTCCCCATTTTGCATCTCTTTCTGTTCTAAATCTCCCAAGCAATGCTGTAGCTTGTGTTTCTACATACTAAAAACCATGCTCTCATTTCAGTTGATTGTAATTAAATAATATCAAGGTAATTCTGTTAACAGGCAAATAACTATCAGTATTATTCTCTTCCTCGTCTAAATGAATTTGCATTAAAAATAATTGGTTTCGACCCCAGTAGATCTTTGGAACATTTTGAAATATAGACATTGTATAGGATTCATATCTACAGAGTAGATCCCTCTGGAAGTTTATGAGTCTTATAACATTTAAGCTAATTAACTGATAACCAAATTCCGGCATATTGAGCCTAATATTAGTTTCACTTAAATGGCTAGGCTGCACTGTAGTATTTTCCTTTTTTCTCAGTTATTTTAATCCTTAGAGCTAAAATATACATTTCCCTATTTTTTATCATTATTCATGTCATTTTTTGTTCACTTATTTTTTAGTTCTAAATGATTTCTACCTTTTCTCAGAAAGGATCATGTTTGTTTGCTTACCATTGTATCTAATTCAATATCTGAAAAACAATATGCACTCAATAAATGCCTATTGAATGAGTGCATAATATATCACTAGACTCTAAAGATGAAGGAATGTGAGAGGTAATACAATTTTGTGGGAAAGTATTCTTATTTTGGTCAATAAAATTATATGGGCAAAAGAAATATAGAACTAAAAGTTTGCAATAGAGAACAAGACAAATTGAAGTTAATTGATGTTCACATCCTGTGAGGCTAACAGAAAGAATCAGCACCTAATAAAGAATAAATAACAGTATAAACAGAAAAGTCAGTGCTCAACCTTTCAATGATTAAATTAATATTTGCTCTTTTGATGCAAACGAAAGTTAGTTGTTGGAAACTCTCCAAATAGGCACTAAAATGACACACTAATAGTTTATTATTTTAATTTAGACATAGTGTGGTATTTGTCTTTGACGTCTCTTAATAGAGTAACTTTCTTCTTTCTAGTGATTTGCTTTTCTGCTGCAGTTATTTTTTTTTCCCTCAAGTCATTGTCGACTCACCTATTTCCATACACAAAGTAACTAGCCAATCTATGCTACTGCATTTCCAATCTCACTGAATCCTAGGCGGTATTATTGCAATTCCTTTCTCTACCTCAGACATTGTGAAAGGCATTAGTTGTAAAGTATTGTTGAGTTGACAGGTCTGGAGCTGCTGCTGACACTGTAGAAAAAGACTTCCCAAAAGGTTAAAACCTACATTTTATCAAAGAAAACAGCAATGAAAGATTTGAACTATTGTGTCTTCAATTATGGCTGGCTGAGATACTCTACTGAATCACTTAATCCTTTTAATACCCGCCTATTTTAGCTTTTATATAAGCATCTGCTCATACAAAGCCTGCATCAGACTCCAAATCCAGGAACTATTAGAACTGCTTGCAAGACTGATGGACTGTGCTGTGAGCTGTGAAAAGATTGAGAAAATGAAGGAATCAGTATCACTGGAACCCAGGAGGTGCAAGCACTTAGTTCGCCGGACTTTTAGTCTTCCCATTTCTAACTTATTGGCTTTCTTCTAACACCAGCCTGTTTCTAACACCTAGGAACAAAATGGTGTCAGGAAAGCAGATATGTTGATGTAATTATTTGTGTTAAGCTTCTAGGTCTATTGATTCAGAGTATCATAGGAAAAATACTATAGTGGCTGTTGTGCCACATGACTTTGAAATCAATTACAGTTCAGTTCATGTCTCATGTGACAAATCTAATGGAAAAGATTGATCTGTTTAGTGCAAGGTAAGTACTTATGATTTAGATTTGATTTTGTTATGCTCTGAATAGGATAAACGAGAAAGAATAAAGAGGCAAGTCATTCTGGTGTTACTTTCCCTTTTATGCTTTGGGCCGCAATGGAATATTCCAGCACCATTATCCTACTGCCATTCTTATCAGAGGAAAAAAGTAAATACTAAAAGCAATAAGGATTGACTCAGTGAACTAATAAACCTTCTAACTGAGCAAAGTTTGAAAAAAAAATTTTAAGGGCAATGCAAAAAAGCCATCAAAGCAAATCTGAAGTTTTTAAAATACGTACATATATCATGTTATGGTTTAAATGTGAGGCGTCCCCCCAAAAGATCACATGTGAGAGAACTAAAGAAGGTTTGGAGGAGAAATGATTGGATTATAGCCTTGACCTAATTTGCAAATGAATCCCTGATGGGAATAATTGGGTGGTAACTGAAGTCAGGTGGGAGGTGGCTGGAGGAAGTGGTTCCTTGGTGGGGGGTGACTATGGGGTATATATTTTGTATCTGGAGAGTGAAGTCTTTTTCTCTCTCTGCTTTCTGATATGCATGTGAGCTGCTTCCCTCTGCCACACTCTCTGCCATGATGTTTGGCCTCACCTCGAGCCCCAAGAAATGAAGCCAGTCTTCTATAGACTAAGACCTCTGAAACTGTGAACCCTTAAATACACTTTTCTTCCCTGGAATTGTTCTGGTGAGATCTTTTAGTCACAACAGCGAAAAAGCTCACTAAAACATCATCATGTTGTAAATATGTCACATACATGAGTTAGATTTGTAAATTGTATTCCATAAAGCTGAAAAATCCAAAAATAAAAAATAATTATTTAACTCAAATATACATTATTGTTAAAAACACACACATACTCACATACTACACACACACACCCCAAACACAGAAAGTCCTTCACTAAAGTATCATGCTAGTGGTCTAAGGACTTTGGGGGAAAAAATTAGGTTGAGGAAAAAAAAAATCCCCAGATAGACACTACTTCATGCTTTTCTGAAATAGTCATTCATGAATGTAAATCTAGAATAATGTATTTGTTCAGGAAGTCAGTAGACTACTTTTAGGTAAATAAATTCTGTGGACAATCTGTTTTAGAAATTATTTCATAAAATAAGAATGTACTTCTTTTTAAAAATGTGCTTCTTTTAAATGTGGCGGTTCACACCCATAATCCCAGCTACTTAGTAGGCTGATGCAGGAGGATTACAATTTAGAGGCCAAATTGGGCAATTTAGAGAGATCCTGTCTAAAATTTAAAAGAATAAAAAGCGCTTGGGATTTAGATTATATATGATGTATCAAAGTGCATTCTACTGTCATGTAAAATTAATTAAAACAAATTTTAAAAAATTACAGAGCCATGCTAGGCTTTCTCTTAAAAATAATAACAATAATAAAAAACATTTTAATTAAAAATATATTCCATGTTCTAATGCCACGACAAAAAGTAAAAAGGGCTGGGATATAAGGTAAGTGTCACTGGATTCAATCCCCAATACCAAAATTAAAAATTAACAAATAAATAATGTACTTCTGGTATTGTGTATTATATATTTCTGCCCTCGAAAGTGTTAGTATTTAACAAATGAATGCCTTTTAAAATATATAAATAATACTATATCCTTTATGGTATTTTGACCTAAGTATTTATTTTCCTTTCTTTTTATCTTTTAATTATTGCCTATTACTAACCTTTTTTTTTCCTTTTGGTCATACTTCTTTTAATGATGCCCATGATAACCCATTGCTTAAATCTTGAGAGATTTTTAAAACATGAGGTATGGTTTTATCTTTCTTGGTTATCCATGTACTTCACTCTAAAAAGCTTTATGTAGATAGGAATTTCTATACTATATTACCTTATGTAGAGGACAATATGTCTCTCTGCTAACATTTTCAAACTTTTATTTGTAAATAACTACATTCAGATACTTTTTGCATAAGCAAGATAAAACATGTACAGAACTGACACATGAGCAGTTTTCAGTCAACCATACTTTCTCCTAACTCATAGGATATAAAAAAAAAAGATTAAAAGCAGCTGAATAAAAACATTAAGTACAAATGTTTTCAGGTACCACCATCATTCATTTCTCCATGGATAAGGCAAGAACCCATTTGCTACCGATACATAAGAAAGGCATCAAACTGCACATGTAAAATTAAAATCTTACTACTTAGAAAAGATTGTGCACTGGGTAATGTAAATACAATTTGCATTAAGAATCCATGAGTCATAAAATGTCAAATGGCCACAAATGTCTCATTCTGGAATCCAAGTAGACATTGCTCTGTAAGAAAGAAATATGGAAACATTAGATGAAAGGGAGTAGTGGTAATTGGTTAACCTAAGATGAATACAGGTTTACCTGCAAATGAAATGTGACAATGTCTGAGCCTTTCCCCTGGCATTCTAGAAAAGGTAAAAATGAAATAATCTTCCTTCAACTTAAGTGTAACCTCACAGTAGACTGGATAATTGAAGTGCTATTGAGACTTGTTATTCTTAATAAAGGGAATGTCAAACTGGATGATCATTTAAGCATGAAAGTGGTAGATAAGGAAGGGCTTTTTTAAAGTGCAAAACTTTTTTCTAAATTTAAAATCCTTTGTTCAAGAAACATTTTTTAATAAAACACCGTTCCATTTTCTCATGCAAGTACAAAAATTTAGATACAATTGAAAAAATCTTGTTTCAGAGTAAGCAATATGAATGAAACACAGTTAGTGCTGTTTGTTTTATTTTCATAATCCAGAGAATGTATACTGGTGTTATTCTGCATTCTGACTTCACATAAAGAAACAGAAACACACTGCTCTTTCCTCTTATCTAGTTGAGTTTGGATTTTCCAATTATCCTCCTCAAAATGTACAGTTTATAAGTATTGATTGAACTAATCCTTTACAACTAAGAATCTTACTAATGGATAAAATATTTTTAGCATGAACAATACTACATTAATTGAGGTATTTATCCTCTCTAAAAGAAAGAAATTTAATATTAAGGAATCTGTGTGCATGTGTATGTATGTGTGTATATATGTGTGTGAGAAAGTGAGAACTAGACAGAGACAGAGAAAACATTGTTTTTAATAAGTGTATCTTGGGGTGATTTCTGCAAAGGCTTTGTGTTGTTTGACAGCATTCACAGTACTTGCAGTTTTCTGAGATACTTGTCCAGACTGAAGTGTGGATGTTTAAAGTCAACTCAGGTTTCCAGTGAAAACAGATATTATTGAAATGCTAGGATGGACCTTTCTCTCTTTATGTCTTTATAGCTTTTGCGATCAAACAGAAGACTTGCTTTTTGCCTACATTTGAATTTTAAAGAACCCTAAGAATCATGATTCTTTTATACCATCATGTCACAAGTTCTTTTAAAAATTGTCCATAAGGATTCTGTAACATATCAAGGCAATGGTACCATGGATAAAACATCTGGAAGGATGCTCAGTTGCTAGGAAGAAGGGCTTTCTCAGGTTTGTTGTGGCTGCTCATCCCAGGAGGATCTTAAAACAGGATAGGTAACATCAGTCTGGACTAGCTGGGATGTAGTTTCTTTCAAGTACAAGAAATGGCTCATAATTCAAGCTCTAGACCCAAAGGGCTATTAACATAGCACTGCTTGATAATAATGGTGATAATATCTCATACAGTGTGGTGTTTACAGTTTCAGAGTGCTTTCTGGGGAGAAAAGAAAAAGTTCTACTTTGATCTTACAAAACTCCTCTGCTCACTTTCATCAACCATTTCCCAATCTACCTAATCTCACAGAATTCTGACATTGATGTCATGGTTGTTGCTTTCTTCCTCCTAGTTCCTCATATTTTTTTCCCAAAATATTTCTGGAGCCTTTAACTTTCTTTTGTTCCCAATATCATTGCTTTGTTTGTGCTCTGCTCTAATTTCTCTCACAAGGTTTTATTAAACTATTACTCTTGAGGATCCAAACCTCTACCTCCTGTCTGTATGCTCTGCAGCCACTAGATTCAACGTTCTAAACTGCAGTTCCAATATCAGCACTCTGAGTGAGACATGAGAGAAGACTCCTGGTAGCTGCCAGGGAGGCCATACTTTTCACAGAGACAATCCAAATCTTTCACATTCTGGACTGAGATTGTTTGGTCTCCTTTTCTTTCTCTTCATCCTTCATCCAGGCCCTGTAGTCATTTAGAGGCATTGCTAACCACACTGCAAACTGCAAACACACTAACCTGTGTTATGTCTCTGCAGCTTTGCCAACGCTCTTGGTTCTATCTCAAACTACCCTCTCTGTTTTGTGCTGAAACAAATGGCCTTTAGTCAGGGAGGATCTGGTCAGGGCTGGAGAGGGCAGCAGAGTTCTAATGACAAAAAGACTTAAACCCTGTTAGGAAATTTGGATCTCTTTTTAAGGGAAACAGGGCACCTGAAGGATTTTAGAGAGGTAAATGATAAGATATGATTTGCAGTGTCAATCAGCGTCATCTGGAGGAGAACATGGTCAGGAGACAGCAAGGCAAGGAGATGCTTTGGGAACATTTTGGAATAGGAAAGGAGGTGAGCCTTTGGCCACAATGGGGGATAGAGGGAAGTGCAGGGAAATGAAGAGTTTAGAAAAAGTAAATCTGGCAAGAATGACATTAACTGGATTTAGGGATTGTGTTTGCAACTCAAATAGAAAGAGGCAGTATTTCTATCCTCTCACCTTTACCATGAGTTTCATGAAGTTAGGTATTATCTGTCTTTTAATCTCCACCTGATTTTAGAAGTGGCTTATAAATAGATGAAGGACTATTTTTATACAAATTTGAGGGAATAAGTCATGGTCACAGTGACTGCTTGACTTACTTAAGATCACATAGTTAATAAAGCATAACACAGTCTCAAATATCCTAATAGGTATTTTACTTGATTTTTCAGCAGAGAACAAAGGGATTTTCCTTTTAAGCCTGAAACAAATCTTTATAATATATAAAATTTTACCAAAAAGGAGACAGTGTGGGATCACACATCCAAAAGAATGAAGCTTTGTCTACTCAGAGGAGCCCAGCAAAATGGGGTTTCATGACACTTGTGGGTCCTTTGACATTGAGGGGTGCTGGTCTCCCCACTCTATGGCAGCCTCACAGGGCCAGTGCTCTCCATCTCCTCTGTCTACCAATCTGAGTTTCAGGTGCTGGTCCTGGCTAAGGTAGTTTTGTTGGGCCACAATGTAGCTAAAACTGTTCTTTTCCTTTGGACAGAACATGTGGTTTTGTGCAGTATGTCCACATCTCATGAAGATTTCTTCTAGAAGGAAGCTAGTACCATTCCTGTGAAAAAACAGGTTGGTTAGTGTGTCTTCCTTAGGGCACAAAGAGGGCCACAGGAACAAATGGCCAGAAATGCAAACAATACACAGATTCCTTATAATAAAAATGCCTGGAGATACAGTGAAGAATAAAACAGTTCCCCTCATCTGAGCTGCCCTACAATGGCCAAGAAAATAACTAAATGAAATAATTCAGGTCACAAGAGTAGGCTCAATTATCTGGAGAAAAATGAAGTCTGGCTGTCCTCCTTTTGTCTTCTCATAGCCTTAGATTAGTTTTCTCATAAATCAAATCAAAGACAATGAGATATGTTGACACCCTCATCTAGCCATTCTGGGACTGCACATTCTCCATTCACCTGGCTACAAGGACTGGGAAGATTTTGCCAGGATATGGAGTAGGGACACTTCCTGCTTAGATTCTTGCTTTGTCCAGAAAGGGGAAAAATGGGTCCAGCCTTTTTGATGTTGAGGAGACTTTGCAGTATTGTGAGAATTTAGCTTTTGATGACTCACCTAAAGCAAAACTGCCTCACTGCTCTTTCAAATCCAAGGTGATTGCTCCAGTCAATACCAATGAAAACAGACAAAGTTATATGACAAGCAAATATCCCAGAAGACTAATCGCTTTGGGTCAGGAGACATGATGGGTGTGAGCTCCTGAAAGTAACATGGTAATGAACCAAACTAAATATCTTTGCAATCATGTTGCCTATGAACTCATATTAAAACCAATATGAAGTGCCTGCTCTTTGATAATACTATCCACTACTATTTGAGTGACACCTATTTTCCCACTCAGGTTAAGGGATGGAATAGTAAGAAAAGATGTATTTGTTATATGTGCCTTTAGGTTCATGGAGATGTTTCAAGTATTTTCACATTCACAGAAAAGGAGAAACCACTAGTGAAAAAGGAAGAGAATGAGAAAGAGGAGGAGGAATAGGAGCAGGTGAGGCAAAAAGAGCAGAAAGGAAGAAAAAGAAGCAATAATCATGTGTGAGGTCTATTGAATAACAATGCCAATGTATGTAGATTTTTAATTAATTCATTAATATACTCTCATTAAGCTATAAACATAGGAATCAGTTGACTTAGCTGATTCATGTAGTTTGATCTGTCTTTTTCATATAACTTTGGAATATGTCTTAGACATTTACAAATGAAAAGTGAACTTCTTCTTTTTCTTCCATCTACTTTTACATTTTACTATGAAATTTTCTATTTATCTTAAATCCTTCAATGTCCTCAAGATTAATGTTATTTTCTTATTTTTTATTTTAAATATCATGATGATGGTAACTACAGAGTTGTCTTTGACTGACCGATGAAGAGAATACTAAAAACCCTTGAAACATTTTTGCATAAATACTTTTATTTTTCAAAATGCCACTGATAATACATAATTAAGTGCCAAATGAAATTCACCTAACAGTATCATTGGAAGTAAATGTACCTGAATTTGTTGCCTAAAATGGCATTCCTAACATTAACCTCTTTCCTTAGAGAGATGAATCTTGAGTCATTTATTTCATCAAAGAGATGTGAGCTGTGTCAGTAAGTTTAGCACCACAGGCAGTAGGCTAGTCCAATCACAATGGAAAATGGAATGAAAGTCACACATGTGACAGGTAAGCTATTGATTACAGATAAATTCAGCAGAAGAGAGGCAGCTGGATCTCACAGTGATGTAGAACAGAGTCAATAATTGGAGAGAAGGGACAACATAGATTTGGGCAAGATGGGGACACTAATAGCTCAGACTTGGATTTCAGTTTTAGAACTACTGTAGCTGAATTGTGCAATAGAGAGACTTCTTAATTTTTTTAGGAACTTCATATATTTTACATAATGGTTATACTAATTTATAGTATATAAGAGTTACCTTTTCTCCAAGTCCTCATCAGCATTTAGGATCTTTAGTCTTTTTAACAATGTCATTTCAGCCAGGGTAAGGTGATATCTCATTGTGATTTTGACTTGAATCTCTCTGGTAATTAGTGATATTAAGCTTTTTTCCCCATATACCTGTTGTCCATTTGTCCATCTTTTGAAAGATGTCTTTATTGAATGCCCATTTTTACTTAATTAGTTTTCCCCAGTGACCTTATCTCTAAATACAGTCACATTGGGACTTAGAGCTTCAACATATGCATTTGGGAGGTAAGTCACAAAACATTCTGTCCATAACATTCACCAATTATTATGCACTTTGTACATGACACAATGGATGGTGAACATTGATTATTAGTAATTTTTTTGCTGAATTGTTTCATATTAATTCCTTACATCAATATTAGAGTAAGCACAGGAAAAGAGAAGACTAATTACGTGACATGGGCAAGTCATTCAGCCACTCTTAGCCTCAGTTTCTTCAGAATTCTAAATAGTAACTCTTATCAGTATGTTACAAGGATTTGAAAAGGAGGTGTCTGGAACAGTTCTTGTGAAATTATAGCTATACCTAACTCTTGCCTACCACTTTATGAAGCATCTTTGATACCCTATCCCATTGAATTCAGACCTGAATTTGTCAGACAATTCTTGCACCAGGCCTAGTGATGTTTTCATTATACAAGGTGATCTAAGACCTTACAGAATCTATTAACTTTAAAATAAAATAAAATAAAACTTTAAAATAAAATAAACCTTCAACTTGACCAGGTCATTGCAATATTCTTAATTGTTTTCAGATTTATAGCCAATGCACATCGGTAATCCCAATCCTGAACACTAGGCGGCACCATAAGAGCCTCTCCTGGACCAGTTCCTGACCACCCAGTTGCTCTTCCCCATTCCAGCCTAAAGCTTTTTAGAGTCTCCGGTGAAGTACAGAAATATTAGTCCTTTTTTATATAGAAAGAGTCAATAAGGAATTTTTCTTTCCAAGCGTTTGATTTCCTACTGTAAATATATGGAGGAACAAGACTCTCTTGGCAAACTACAGCTAGCATTGATCAAGTCAATTGCCCACTTTTAATAAGAGTATTTTTCTTTCTTTCTTTTTCCCTTACTATTGAGTTATAATCCAGAAATCTCTCTACTGGGAATATGTCAAAAGGAAATGAAATCAGTATATTGAAGATACATCTGGACTCTTACAACACTTTTCACTTTAATCAAGATTTTCATTTTCCATCTACCAATGAATGGATAAAGAAAATGTAAACATACATACATACATATACACAAAATGGAATACTATTCACTATTCAGCCATAAAAGGGTGAAATTGTGTCTTTTTCAATGACATGGATGGAAATGAAGGACATTATGTTAAGTGAAATAAGAAAGACATATCTCATGATCTCACTCATAAATGAAATCTAAAAAAAGTTGATCTCATAGAAGTTGAGAATAGAATAGTGGGCACCAGAGGCTGAAAGAAGTACAGGGAAGGGAGGGAGAGGGAGAGTTTGGTCAATGGGCATTTAGAGTTAAATAGGAGAAATAATTTCTGATGTTCTTTTGCGTTGTAAGGTGACTATACATAATGGCAAGGTATTGTATTTTTCCCAAAGCTGAAGGAAAGGATTTTGAATAATGCTAAAAGAAAGTATAAATGTTTGAGGAGATATACATGCTTAGTTATTTTAACATTGCCATATGTATATATGTATTGAAGCATCACAAAACATCTCATAAATAACTACAATTCTTGTGTCAATTAAAATAAAAACAAATTATAAATTCAAAAAAGTTTAAAGGAGAGAGAATAAGCACAAGTTCATGTAGGGAAAATTATGAAGAAATGAACATTTTTAGTATTATCTACCACCAGAATAACAATGGCCCTATAGTCATCATACATATAATCAGTTATTGGACTTCCTGTACTGCCATTACTGTTTAGTATTGCTTTCATTTTGAATTGCATACTGCAGGGCACCATAATCGTTTTCTACTCCTGTTCTCTAAAGGCCCTAACCTGTTCCTAGTTAGAACTGCAGCACATGTTTCCAGAGCAGGGCTTTTAGAAGGTCAATGATGCAGAGTTACTGAAAAAGACCTAATTAAATTGCCCCAGCAAAGGTCAGGATTTAGCCTGGTGCTTATTTGAGCTGAAAATGGAGGTTAGACAGTACAGTTTTGGAGATTTGAAGGATGGGGGTACATAAATTTCTGCAAGAGTTTATGAAGACTATACACATCAATGTCAAGAACTGCAAAAGGTTTGAGAATTTACTGTACTTGCAGTCTAACTAGTTAGCCTGCCACAGTTTCATCATGGAATTGGCAAAGGATAGGAAGGATCTTAGGTCAGATATAAAGAATAGTAATTGCAATAGCCAGAACATCAGTAGTTTCTTGTGCCTGTTCACTGAGCCCCAGTTACATTGAGCAACAAGGGCAAGGAGATACTGTTCACAAAGTTGGTTGAGCTATCAAAGGGAAACCATAAACATAGAGAACCTAAGAACTATTGATGGGCAGTAAGCATGTGTGAGCAATGTTCTGAGGGAAGGCATCATTCCCATCTTCAAAGGCTGTTCACTGTACAAAAATAATTGAGCTGGTAGTATGGAACAAATGCTACTGGTGCCTTTGCTCACAGACATGAAGAAACATGAGACCCATGGAGAGCTGACTCCAAAGCATCAACTAATTCAGCCCTTTTTCCGATTAGAAAACTGAGATTCTGAAATACCAAGTGATACTTTGGGAAAATATAGTTGCTTAACACAATATTGTGGGCTAAGCATAGATGCCCGGGTCTGCATAGTGAAGCCCTTTTCTCCCACATCATTTGTGTGTGTGTGTGTGTGTGTGTGTGTGTGTGTGTGTGTGTGTGTGGATTCTCTCTCTCTCTCTCTCTCTCTCTCTCTCTCTCTCTCTCTCTCACACACACACACACACACACATGTTCACATGTTTTTAATTAATTTGAAAAATCATGATTATTGACAGCAATATCTCCTTGGTTCTAGATGTACATTAGTAAATGCCACTGTGTCTGTACACTTTTGTTTTCTGAGAGAATGTTCAGACTGGACCACTTCTTCCCTAACAGATATATATATATATATATATATATATATATATATATATATATATATATATATATATATATATATATAAATAATTTTTTTTTCACCTCTGTGGAAGTGTATGGCTATTTACAAAGTTTCTATCATTTGTGCAGTAACACCTGGGACGTGACTTGGTGATACTATACTACCCAGAAGGGCACCTTAGGGGAACAGCTCCTGGACAGCAGTGACGGTGAAAGTGCTGACAGGTGGTAGAAGGTGAGCAGTCCTTTGAGGCATACAAAGAATTTAGTCAGCTTTGGCAATTAATGTCTCAATGTCAAATGGTTTACCTGCAAAAGGAGGATAGGCCTCTAAAGTATGTTATGATGAGAATTAAATAAAATGAATATGATGATAGTCTGATTAAAAAAAAATCACCAGTGATGAAAATCACCTCTGCTGAAAATTGTGAATAGTAAACTCATAGAAGATGTCATCAGTGACAGTCATAAGAACAGTAACTTCACCAGCGTGACAAAATATAATACTGTTTCCCATAGAATAAAATTTCCAATTGTGTGAATCTCAAAAATTAATTGAAACAAACTTACTATATGAGACAAACAAACAAAGAACATAGGAAGACATTTTAAAAAAATTATATTTTGCATGGTGCAGATTAGTTTTAGGGAAAAACCAGTGGTTTTCAAAATAAATTAGCTTTAGTTTTTGTAGGCCATGAGGTGTATTTTATATATCAACTTTTCAGTTATTTGCAATTTTTAAAACACTAAATTTAAAATGGTAGCTAAGTGTTTTATTGCTTTCATTAAAATTGCCAATTTTTTTTATTTCTTCCATATATATGGTATTTGCCCACTATGTTAATGTTCAGTTAGTGACTGTTTAAATATATTGTATTTCTTCTATTCTTTTTTATAGTGCTGTGGATTGAACCTAGGGGCCTACTACTGAACTACTCCCAGTCCAGATGTTTTATAAATCAACATATTTGCAAGAATAATTTTAAGAAATTTTGAAAGTTGTAATATTTGATAAGTCAACATAAAATTGGAAAAATGTAGCTATTAAAATTTTGAATAGGATTATATCTATGACATCGAAAATAATATATAAGCATCTTCCTAAAGTCCATATTTCTCCAATCATTTTTAGTAACAACCCTTTCATTGTTTCAGTCATACAGGTTTTAGCCTTATTTATGATTCCTTCTCTCACTCTGTCTTTCCTTCTCAAATAACCAGGATTCACATCCTTTCCAATATTCTGTATCCAGCCAACATCATTTACTAATGTAGATACACAGGTCCTAGGATTAGGACATATCAGAGTTTAGTAAGAGATGGTAAATCATATTTGAGACCCCTTCTTACTTCTTACCAATGAGATCTGATATCCTTATCTCTAATCCAATCTGCCCACCTACCCTCACCATCTCCTTGCACGTGTTAGACAAGCACACTCAACCACTGAGATACAGCCCATGCATCCATGCTCATCTCTTCTTTTTTTCTTCTATTTACTCTGGTCCATTCTGCATGTTGCCAATGTTATCATCCTAAAGCACATGTGTGGTCATGTTCAAACAGAAAATATTCTACTATTTACTAAATATATTCATATGTGAAACATACAATTCAAAGATGTCGATGACCTAGTCTCAATATGCCTTTGCAATTCTTATTCCATCTCTTCTGTAATATATTTCCATGCTATAGTGCAACCTGACAACTTGACATTACCTGTACTTTCCCATCTCTGAGATGCTATTCCCCTCATATGAAATGTTCCTCTTCTTCATATCAAGCTGTCAAAATTTTACCAATATTTTAGGATCAGCTTAGAGCCTTATTAGAATCTGCAATTTTGTTCTCTCATTTCCTTGAAACTTCATAACACTTTTGTGTCTTCATTGCAATAAATAACTTCAGCTTTTAATTGTACACTTCTGTGCTGTTGTTATATTCTATTTTCCAGTGACTCAAAAAAATTAGAATCCTGATTATTTTAATGTCCCATTGATTCATGCTATGTATGATAGTTCTAAGAAGCATCTTCATTAACTTTTCAGCAGCACTTCTTTTCCTTCAAATTAATTCTCCCAATTCTTATGTTAGATTGCACCTTTTCTTCACCTTTCTTTGTGTATTGGTAATATATTGCACATTGAATCAGAATGAGCACAGCTTAGAAACCAGTCTATAAGAAATGCTGCTTATCGTCCCTGAGTGTCTGAAGCACACATCTTTAAAAATAAAGCAAAAAATATTATGAATAGCAGAATCAATTGTCGGACACATTTCACATAGGACCTGGGCACCAAACTTATAAGAGACTATGACATAGAGTCAAAGCTGAAAAATCGCTAACTATAAAGGAGAAGTAGGTCACTGTTGGTAGTAATCACAGAAGTTCTTATATAGATTCTTAGACTGCACTAAGAAAATTCAGAAAACTTCAGCCTCCAGAGGGCCCTAAAGACAGACAACACAGGCAAGTGCTGAAAGACAGAATCATGGTCTGAGTTCTAAAGGAGTTGGGCAGAGATCCATGATCACCTCAGCCTCTCCCAGCCTGCTCAGGATTAGTTGTCTGAATACACAGATGCATCTTAAAAGTCATCTCTGAACACTAGAAATGATATTTAAGCATGTATATCAATTAAAAATAACTTACATTCATCAATAAGAGTGGGTTTGAGGGAAATTCACCATCTTTGCTTCTTGGGCACTCGAGAATGTGATAACCAGGAACACTCAGTGTAATCTCTGACCTGCTTCTCATCAGGACTTTCTTCTTCTGTCTTTGGACATATGTGATATGCTGGTCCAATTCTGTGCCTCACATCAGTCAAAATTCACACTAATTTGTAGCAAATCTTGTGTGAGAGCAGAGAATTCACACATTCTCTGTCTGCCTCCAACATGTCAGGTTTGGATTATTATCATTAATCTGTGATCTATAAGAGTTGCCTCTTTGCCTACGTGCTTTTGCAAAAATCTATGAAAAAAATTGAAATTACTCCTTTGATCCAATAAGTAGTTTGGACACATATGTAGTGAGGACTGTCAGAGTTATTAAATGTTTGAAGGAGTTTCATATAATAGGATATTTGTTGGAAAATGACTTTTCTTCAGGATGCTATCTGGGATGGGAAAATATCCTTCACTTGGCTAACATCTTTCATCCCACAGTTACATCAGTGTGTGTATCTGTGAATTAAACTATTTGCTGTTTCTTAGTCTTTGCTCCATCCATATAATCTGGGAGCAAGTATTACTAACTGTTCTATGTGTTAATACAGCCTTCTTCAGGTGTCATGTCTACATGAGAATGATATTTTCCTCTGTAACTGCTGAATTCAACTTTCTCTTAGACAGGAACAGATTATTTGGACAGCTAAGATCAAAAGAACTTCAGTGAGTAATCTTTTCTATCACTGTGAAAAATGTCACCCATTTTCAGCATGCAGGAAAGAACAATGAAGAATGCAGAAAATCTCAGTATGGGAAACTGAGTCATAGCTTCACTTGTTTATTATTTGCTACAATAATCTATGTACACCTGCTCAAAAGCTCTGATTTATCTCAATTTTTCAGATCCTCATTGGCCACGGATGCATCTATTAGACAAGTCCTTGGAAAGTACACTGCCCTTTTCTTTATTAATTTGATCCATTACATTTCCTATATAAAGCTTCTGACATGTAGACTACAGACAAAGAATTAGGAAAATAAGGTTTTTTCTATCAATCCTACTTAATTACTGATATTATTTAACCGTGTGCATTCTTAAGTATGCTTGTAGGAGTCATAAACAGAACCACTGTAATAAGTATATTTTCACATTTCAAATGAATTCTTGGCATTTATGTCATTTGTGTTGTTTTTCTCAACGTTTATACCATTTAATCAGTCGGAGAAGAAATGGTGGGTGGTTAATAAGTTATTTACAGGAAAAGTGAGGCAAATAAGAATTAATGAATGACACTTAACTGACATCAATAAAGAGAACCTGACAAAACCTAACCACTCAAATAGTTTCAATAGTCATCAACTTCATACAATTTTACAGTTTATAATTTAATAAATATAATTAATTTTGCATTTATTTTTTTTCTTCAATGTTGTAAAACTTTCTAGTGAAAACTTTAACCAAGAAACTTGAGGCTGTGTTTCATCTTACTTTTCTTATTTTTGCAAATATGTCTTGTGCAATAAATCTAACATTTTCAGTAGCCATTGCCTAGGACAGCCATGTAATTTATTATCCAAACCTGGACACTATTGTAAGGGGAGACCATAATGGCATGCTGACAAAACTGGTATAAAACCAAACTGCCCCAAGAAATCTTCAGTGTATGTACAACCTCAAATTGTGTCAACTAATCAGAAATAAGGAGAGATCAGATTTCTTCTCTTCTGAGAAGATTTCATTGACATTACCTTCTCCCTTTGACTTCTACAGAACAGAAGCAAAAAATGAGAAAGAGAGAGAGATAAAATAGGATTTTTTTAGAATACATAGTTTATATTCAAATTTTGGCTTTTAAAAATAAATTTGAAATACTTATTGTTAAATAGGTTTAAAATTCAGTTCTTCTGGAATGTGAGGGACATTATTACCCTAGGTATATATATGACTGCACATATGGTGTGATGCTACATGGTGTACAATCATAGAAATGAAAATTTGTGCTGCAATTGTGTACAATGAATCAAAATGCATTCTGCTGTTATATGTACCTAATTAAAATAAATAATTTTTAAAAAAATCAACTCTCTGTTGTACTAGCTACATGTACAGTTGAGTAGGTACATGTAGTAATGATTACTATATTAGGCAGTGCAGATTAGATTTCTATCATTGCCAAAAATTCAATTGGACAAAACTATGAGGGTCAAATATCGCTTTTTTGCTCAGACTCTCTTCTTCAAATCCTCTTTAAAAATCAATGTACAAGCTGGGTATGTTGGTGCATGTCTATAATCCCAGCAGCTCTGTAGGCTGAGGAAGGAGGATGGCAAGTTCAAACCAGCCTCAGCATCAGCGAGGTGCTAAGCAACTCAGTGAGACCCTGTCTCTAGATAAAACACGAAATAGGGCTGGGGATGTGGCTTAGTGGTTGAGTGCCCCTGAGTTCAATCCCTGGTACACACACACACACACACACACACACACACACACACAAAGATCAATGTACATTAAGTATACCATCCTTAGATCCAGTCTGCATGCAACAGTCAGAAACAACAGTCTTTCAAAAGGCAAATTTTATGAGTTTAACACATACCTCAAGCCATGGAAAAATGTCCTTTGGCTATCCCACTCATTGTTTGGTGCTCCTACTCTGCTTTTCCCAACCTTGTTCAATATGCCTTGCCGGATTTTTGCTTCAAGCTGCCCTGATCTTGTTTTACCCTTTGTATTTGCCATGCTTCCTCCCTCCAAAGCTTTTTGACTTTATGTTGTTCTCATTGCTTCACATGCTCTTCTCTCTTAAATGCACCAGGTACATCCTCCTACAGACTAGCTTAAGGGCCACTGCCTACAGAAGTCTCCCCAAGCCTGCCTAATTAATTAACTCTTCCATGTGAACTCTTAAACTCACATATTTTTTCTTTAAAGGAAATGCATATTTATAATTGTTTGTGTGCTTTCTTATTTAATATGCCTCAAGTAAGCATCAGGAAAACAAAAAGCCACGTTTCATGTTCTATTCTTGAAAACTTACATCGTGATTGGCAAATAATAATAATAAATTAGTGAAAGTTTTAGTGTTTTTTGGTTTTGGTATTTTAATATTTAAATTTCTACCACAGTGGTTTCCACAGGGTAGGAAAAACTGGAATAACCCAAGTCCTTGAGTAGACTCTACCAGTATTGCTGTAAAAAGCTATAGTGCTTGAAATAGACACAAAATCAATCAGAATGCTGGGGTCAATCTCCAGAGGTCATCAGTTTCCTCCCACTATTTCATGTTGTTTCTGTTTTATTTGAACCAGAGTGCAGTAATAGGAGAATTGTAAAAGTAAATATGAAGTGGAAGTCTGAGCTCCTACTTCAAGACTTTTAATAGTTAATATAATGATCAATTATTAACTTATACTACCTGCTGTAGAAAGGTTGTTGTGATATGTCCAGCTTCTGAGAGTTTTGTTTCCTGAAGAACAAGTCCTGTCGGGGTTATTTGATCTGCTACCAAAAGAGATCATTTCTCTGTTCCCCCTCAGGGCTTCTGTCAGGCCAGCATTTTAATATGCTTGACATTTTTTACTCTAAAGTTAATGTTGAAAAGAAATTGCAAATTAAATTTAAATGATTAATGATGTTCAGCTTCATAATTGTGTATTTTATTTACAGGTGACTTTTAAAATATTTTTCGGCAGTATTACAAAGATCAGATTAATGACTCACTGGTGTGTTTTATGTCAAATAATATTGGCCTTCAAGCTCTACTCATCAAAGGGTAAAATTCTAATAAAGAATTAAAATAACATGGCAAGCACTTTGTTAAAAATACTTATCCATACTTTCTTTAGAATGAAGACATATTAAACTATGAAAATTAAGGTTAATTATAATTGAAACAAGTGACTATTACTTGGAATCGAACTGTTAAAGGTTTCCATTGGGGATGATGTGTTCCCTCTTAAATGCTTATTAATGTTAATAATAAAACCTGTCACTGAAATAAATATGCAGAATTCTAAAGACTTGCATGGTAATGAGATTTCTTTATTGTAAATATGTTGCTCTCTGTCTTTCATTTCCTCTTGTGCTGTCCTGCTGCCTCCTTATTAACACTTTTAGGTTCAATCTGCATCAATAAGGAAAAGCTTTCTTTGTTTTTCTCTTTAGTGTTGTCAGTGGTTAGTGTCACCTTAAGGGTTCTTCTGGGCTTTCCAGGATGCATAATAATGATAATGATAATGGATTCCATGTATTGAGAATTTACTAAGCACTTTGCATATACTTATACAAAAGCGCTATCAGAGATATATAATTTTCTCTCTTTGAGAAAAAAAAAATTAACGTCTTAGAGATAAAGTCACATTGAATTAGGTAGCTAGCTCAAACTCACATTTATGGTAAGGGACACAGCGAGTATGGAGAAGTAGTTAATCTGGACTGCACACTCCCAGTTACTAGATTAAAAAGTCCAATAGAACTACGTATTCTCATCATGGTTTGGTGAAAGCACTTCAATGGCTACCTTAAATCTGTTTTCACATATGCTTAAGTGTGTTAGCACACAACTATTATTGATAAATTGTAGTAATAGAACCTTCCTGAGACTTGCTGAGTGAGGATGATTCATCAAAAACACTTTAGAAAAGGTCTATGCTTTATTATTTTCTCTGGGCACTTCAGAATAGAGGGGTCAGTTGCCCTTAGTTTGAATCATAGGTCTTCAACTTACCTTCAAGTCCCCAGTAAGAATGTGCTGCCTCAGTAGTACCACATACACAATAGAGACAATAACTGTGCTTTTTAAAATAGCATCATTGTAAAGATTAAATGTAAATTTATTTGAAGAACCCTCTGAATATTATGTTGCCTATTATTATAATTTCTAGTATTATCTTAATTTCATAAAAAGTCTCATAGGTCATTCTCAATAGAAAACAAGCCTCAAATTTATACAAAATAAAGGGAATACTTTAGAAATACAATAATAATATGACAATTTTGGTTTCTCCCAAACTCTAGGCAGTATGGTATCATTTAAATATGAAGAAATGGATATTAGAATAAGTACTGGTTAGTGTCTGGATATGAAGCCTGTCTATTTCCTGGGTTCAGAAAGGACTGTTGACAGCGAACTCTTGGGAGAGATGAATGAATACTACCTTTGGTGGAGTTCAATACACTACCCCACAATATGGCACCTTGGCATTTGAGAAAACAGCAGAAGTTGGAAGGTCTCTAATCCTCCCTTTCATTTTTCATGAAAACAAGTCATAAAACCTAGAAAGGATTCTCTGACCTTCCCATTAAGCTCATCACAAGATCCTCATGTGAGAGGTTGCCTCCTCATGCTTATGGGAAAGAACATCCTATCACATTATGAATCATAAAAAAGGATGGCCACATAAGCCTTGCCACATTTCCCCTAATTTATTACTATTAAATTATACTCCTTAAACCAATCACATTTGCCTTCACCTGTCTACTTTTAATTGAACTCATTGTAAAAATACACAACTTTATCCTTTTCTTCAGTTCTTCATTTTCTTATGATGCTCCTATGCCATGTAAAACTTTTATTAAAGAAATATATATATATATTTCTTTATATATACACGTATATAAAATTATATATATATATGTGTGTGTGTGTATATATATATATATATATATATATATATATATATATATATATATATATATAATTATTTCCTCTTGTTTCTATTACTTTCTTTATAGAATCCTCAGGCATGAACAAAAGGTGGGTGAAGAAGATAGTTCCTCCTCTAAGAGGGGTAAAGGAAAAGATGGTATGTTAATATGAAGTTTTCCAATTGCTCCCTAACTGTACCATTTTGGGTCACAAAAAAAGTCATTTTGAGTTTCAAAAGGATTTCTGAGAGATTCTGAAAATATCAAAGGCTGGGAACCTCCAGGTATGTAAATATTCAAGTGAGATCATTTAATTGAAGGAAACAGAGTCCTGGAGTATAAAGACCTCAGGGAAAATCAGAAAACAGAAGCTTGGAAATCAGGCCAGACATCTTTGGGGATAATACAGAAGATCCCCTGTCCCTGAGGTGCTCAAGATGGATTGCTGGTAAGGATCTGGTAGGTGTTAGGAGCAGGTATGCACGGATGGTCTTCTAGTCCCGGAATTAGAGCTCTCTGCATTGGAAAACACCATCTCTGTAACTAGCATGGTTATGCTGTAGAGGAAAAAAAAAGGATGAATAAGCCCCCTTAATTTAAGTCAACCTAAACCAGTTGTCGCACATACATAACCATTCTCAAAGAGACAATTTTTTACTCATCAAGATCCTTTGGAGTAAAGCAGATTTAGGGTGTCCATGGTAAACTATGTTAAAAAAAAAAAAAAAACGAAACGAAAAACAGATGAAAACAGAAAATACCTCTACACTGTAAATAAAAGAAAAATCTTCTCACATTTTCGTTTAATAGCTAATCTCACTGTCTCATCTTTTATTAGTAGAATGACGGACCTCTGGAGTTAACTGCAACTTCAGAAATAATCCTAAGTAACTGAGTATTTTCTGGAGTAAGAACAGTGGCCCAAGGACATTAAATATCTTTGTTCCTATCCTTATGTCTATGCATTTTTTCCCCTTAAAAAAGAAATTCTTCCTGAGGCTAACATTCTCTATTTTTGTCTTCTCTGTCTGAATTTTTCTTCAGGGAAAGAGAAAAAGAGCAAATATGTTTTAGTAAAACTTTCTTATTTATATCCCACAAAGCCAGGCTTCTTTCACTAATTTATCTTTCTGTTGAGATTCATCCTTGACTATTTGTCTTTTCCACAGGTGCCTAAGGATACACTTCTTACTTCTTAACTTCTGATCCCAAATAAGCAATGTTGTTCTCTGTGCTTCCCACAGCCCTTCACCTCTGCCTCATTGTTTGTGCTTTTGGGAGTGCTCTTTTGTTTTAGGCAGAATGCTGCTTCTTTTTCCCTTATCACCGTTTATTCATGTCTGCATCCAACCAGCTGGCTTAAAAAAAAATTCAGTCTTTGCAGAATACATTAAACATTATGATATTTTGCACTTTGATCCACTTTGTCCATTTGCTATTCCTTCAAACCATCTCTGCACATTCAATCTCATGCTTAAGGGCTCTCAAGATTCAAACAACATCTTATGCATGGAAACCTACTTCTTTACAGCATGCATTCAGCATGTCCCTATAAAATAGGCAATAGCTCAATCCAGACCACTTTTCCTAATTTAACTTTATCTTAACACCCTTCAGTCTATACTCAGTAGAGTTCTATTTTTTCCCATTTGGTCTCTCTTCTGGCCATGGGTGTCAAGGTGAAATATGTAGCCTGGCTTAGCTGCCAGCATTGTAGTTGTAAAAATTCACGCATCTACTAGTTAGCCTCTTTCTGTTGGCCTTTTGCAAAGAAAGACTTTAGAAAAAGTGGATATTCTAATAGATAGGTACAAAGTTTTTGTAGTAGTTTCTTTAATGCCTTCTGATTATATTTTCTCAGCAAATGATAGGCTCTTCTAATTCTAAAATTTTAAAAATATTAAACTAAACAACAAAGGAAACATTTTTAATATATGAAGCATTGTATGAATTAATATTCATTTTGTGAAAGAGATTGTCATGGTATTCTCTCTCTTATTAAGGAGGCAGGTGGGTGATCTGTCCCTGATACCAGAGCCAGCAGCAACTTGTGGAGTAAAGAACAGTATTCTGACTGCTGACCACGCACTACCAGTAACATAGGAAGAATAAAGTATGCTCAGATGCAACCTACTATGCCTGCTCCATATCTTCCGCATTTTGCTGAAAATTCTTCACCAGAATTGGCTAAGACAGTATCTTTGAGATATCTACTCCACCCATCCCGAAACTTCACTATGCCCTTTCATGTGCTGCTATTAGAGGTCTTGACAGAGAGATGGCAATTTCTTTTTCAGCTGAACATTTATACAAAAGTAGAATCTATTAAGTATCAACAGAAATAAGAAAACATTATAGGCAAAACAAACAAAAGCACTGAGGTGCCACTGAAGCATTATGAAATAACATGCTTGTTTTTCCAATCCAGGATCTATAAGCAGAGTAGGACTCAGCATCAAAATGTAGTCTTAGTCACTAACTTGTAAAAATGCACATGGCATAATATTGTAGCTACAGAAGATTGAGTCTCTAGTTCTTCTTATGGATTATTAGGAATGTGTATAGACAAAAGCATGGATAACTAATTTTTGGTGCTGATTTTTTATTTTGCCTGGGACATAGCAAAATAACTCATTCATTTTAGAATATATCAAAGCTCCCAGTTTTTGAGGACTCTCTAAATTATGAAGAAGTTTGCATAAAATATGTCACCAGATCCTTTCCCTAATCTTATAAAATATATTACCATTGTTATTTACTTTTGAGATTTGGACTAGAAGGATTTGAAAACTTGAGCTATCAAATTATTTTATTAGGATTATATAAATAATTTATCCCTGTGCTAGGCCTAGAAAATAAGTATTTGGATTCATGGTCCAGTGTTCTAAAACTATAAGCCAGCTTTTGACATTTCTTGAATATATATATATATATATATATATATATATATATATATATATATATATATATATATATATAGAAAGAGATAAAAGAAAAACAGAAAAAGGAACTAGTTATGGCAGAGCTGTAAGCATTGTTTGCTTTTACGTACATGAGCACTTGTAAGGGCTCTTCTGTCTTCCTTTCTCTTGACATCCTTCTGTTTCCTTTTCTGAACACCAAACCAGACTTGTCCTTCAAAACCTTGAACCTCTAGCTATTTTCTTTAACCTGGTTGCCTTCCTGTTGAAACCTTCTGTGAACTGCAAGACCCACCCCCATATTTACTTCTTCCCTTTGAAAACACAACATCTTTATTTCTTTCCTTGGGCCATGACTCCATGAATTATACGAGGCCTCACAAGGACAGGGTGATCACACCTGAGAAAATCAGGAATAATACCTGTTGTCCTACAAATATTAAAAAATCATGCTTTCACTTCTCTTTACGCAACAGTTTCACAAATGTGTATGGTCACCCTATAACAGATAGTCTGATTAATTAACTGTTGTTCTTCAGACAGACTAGAGGTAGTTATGCATTGTTTTCTAGTTAATGCTATTTCAATAGTTGCAGCTAAGTCGTTACATACTATTAAATTCTGACAATGAAAACAACAACAAATTTTTCCAAGTTATATCTAGACAATGCTAATATTTTAAAGCATTAGAGTAGCTCTCACATTTTCCAATAAGAAAGTCCTTTCTAAGTCAAAATACTTTCTTCACTTATCTTTTGAGAAAGAGCACTCTACTTGTTTTCTGTTTACTGACTGAAACTTCTCAGTTTCTTTGCTGATATGATTCTATCTATTTTAAAATTTTGGGTTGGGTGCACCAGGAAGCCATCTTTGGAGGTTTTTCCCTGTCTATAGAGACTACGAAAATGATCTGATTCAGAACTGAAGTCTTATAGCAACCCTATGCAGAAAACTCCTGAATTTCAAATTTTAAGACCCAATTGGTACAACATCTCAATTTTCATTCATACATTTATTTATGCTCTCATCCAACAATCCTTTTCTTTTTCCTGATAATAATTTTCAGGCATTGCTCTATATGCTATAATAATGAGCAAGACAGTCCATACACTTGTGGAGACTCCATGCTGGGAAACTAATAGAGGTTTAAAACCTATCCAGCAACAACTCTCAAGTCCCCAAATACGAATGCACAGCCATGTACACACACACACATGCACATACACAAACACATACTTGCATCCTTGAGTTTCCCATCTCAGGGGTAGCTCCACAATGCAGTTTGGCAAGTCCCTCAAGCAAAAACATTGAATTCATTCATTGCTGATGCCCCTCCTTTTCTTATACTATGAATCTTGTGAGCTTAATAACTTAAAATATATGCCAACTCTCAGCCCTTCTCACAGCATTTATTTTCACCACTCTGGACCAAGCCACCACCTCTAATGGCTTAGAAATTTGCAATAGCTTCTGTATTGCCCTCCTTGCTTCCATGGGCATTTGGCACCATTTATTCTTCACATAGTAGCTAGAATTATCTTACTCTCACAAGTCAAGTTCTTTCCCCACCCAAATCCCTCCAATAGTTTCCTTAACATCTTGAGTGAAATACAAATCCCTTCCCATACCTACAGCGTTCTATTTGATTTACTCATGACCTCTGTAACCTCTTCTGTTTCTTGTGCTCTTTTTCATTTCCTCCAGGTAAAGTGTTCTCTTGGCTGTTCCTTGAAGATATTAAATGCATGCCCTCCCCCTTTGTGGCCAGTGCATTGCTTCCTTGTCTTAAAAAGCTCATCTCCCAGATGTTTGCATGCCCCATGGCTTTTCTTAATTAAGGTCACTACATGTTACCTCCAGAGAGAGGCTTTCATGGATTACCTGGCCTAAGACACCTTCCCATTCCTTGAATTTCTCTCTGTTCTTAAATCCAGTTAAACCATTGTTCTTGAACTATTGCAAATATTACACATCTGTATTTTTTTGCATTGATTTTCCAGTACCCCCATGGAATGTTGCCACCATGATGGAAAGAACTATAGTACTTGTAGTTTTCTCCCAAGCTCTGAAAAAGTATCTGTCAGGCAATGGATAAAGCAACCATGATCCGGTAATTGAATCAATCAATGAATTAAACAATCAAAATCACCTCCTCGTCACAGGACATTACAGAAAGATGTCTCAGACATGGAATAAAGTGCCCAGATTCATGACAGACAAACACACATAATGAATTTCAAGTGTCATTTAACAATTTTCTTTCTTGACTAAAAGAATGAGGAAGGGTAGTTTGTAGTGAGGAAGGAAGACAGAAGCACATTTTGACTTCAATGAAATTACTTGACTTTCACCTACCTTAATTTTGTCAAAAGTTTGATTTATCTCCTAGAACCACTGTGAGAACTATGTATCATAATACACATAAAATTCTTAAATATTGTTTTACATACATATTATACTAAATTCTTCTCTTTGCGTTCTTGATTTTTCTTTTTCATTTATTCCTTAAGCTTTTTAGTAAGTAATGTACCAGAATTTGGCACAACCGCTCTCTCCACCTCATATATACCCACTGAGTGTCTCGAGTGACACTTGCTGGATGCAGGAGAATGTTTTGAAGGTAATAATATCACCAACTACAACGTGATTGTTTTATATGAGGAAATAACATGTATGCAACAGGTAATCCTGTGGGAGGTGGGCACAGTATGGCTTTAATCCGAAATGACTCATAATCCTCTTTCTTCCATTGGAAATGAGATAATGCTAGGTGTGCTTTTAAGTGCTCAATGAATCCCTGATGAATCAAATTATAGTAATCACAGTCTTTTCTGCCTCCAGATATGCAAACAGATGCAGGGAACCTCACCATATGAGATTTAGGACTTTATTCTCTATCAACCTCCTTCTATTCTCTTTGTCATTTTTTCTCTAGCCCTTTAGCTCTGCAGGACTGAAATCGCAAATTCAGCTTCTTTGACACACATAGATTGGTAGTGGTTTTATGCAACCTGTGGCAAAATCAGGTCCTTATTTGGGGGGGATGTTTAGATTTATCTTAAAGAGAGAAATTTGCCTCTTCTAAGGCAGCTGCTTCTCTTCCCTTTTCACTGCAGACATCTCAGGAAGAAGCAGTAGGAAATAACAACCAATCATTTTATTGTCTTTGTCTTGAACAGCCAACTTATTGAACTGTACCTTGTCTCATCTCATCTGCAAAAATAAAATTGATGAAATCAGAAGAGCATTTTAATCACATAAGTGATGTGATTTTCAGTCAGAATTTCCTCAACCTAGCATCATCATTGGGAACCAAGTGTTCATCTACTTACTGCTAATACATCAATGAAAGTGGTGCTAACAGTAAAAGCTAAAGAGAAGAAATGGAGCAAATAGACACTTCAAATGCAAATGTTAGTGTCAATGCCTGTGACAAGGCTCTGTGGAATCTCCCTTCTTCTCTCCTGCCACCTGTTATGAGAAGTCACCCTTTATAGTTTGCGACCTTAACTTTCATTCCATTCCTTTCCTATCAGAGGACTGGAGAACAAAGACTGCCTCAGGAAGGACTACTGTAGAGGAAAGTATAGAGATTCCTAGGACCCATCTTTTACTCTCCAAGGTGTCAATATCCCAAACCATTTACCTTCAATGATGTAAAATCCATGATGACAAACTGTAATGAGTCAGTCTGGCTGGATTTGGTTCACTACAACAAGAGCTCCCCACAGAGCAAGATCATGTCTTTTCCTGGCAAATATTCGATACCTAGGATGTCATTTATAAAGGTTTACTGAGTGAAGAACGGATGAATGTTCTGGTGCCAACCCTGGCTGTGATGCTTGTATGATCTTAGTATCTGCTGACTCTTCTCCAACTCATTGCCACAATGCTAGGTCAGAACATCATCTCTCACCCGGCTTACTTGCCTATCTTTGTAACTGGGAGCACCACTTCATTCTGGACCTCATATCCTTGCCTGAATCCCTGTTCCTTTTTTTGTGTGTACTGGAAACAACACTATGTTTTTAACATGAAAATTTGACCAGGACATTTTCCACTTACAACTGCCCAGTGGCTTTTTATTATCCTTAATTTCAAAGTCTAAATTTTAGTTTGTGCATTTGATTTGCAATGCTAAACTCAAAGCAGCTTTATTATATCTATAACATTATCTCTTCCCATCACCATTTTTTTGTATTTTGTGATTAAGCCACACTGAATAATCTTAATGCATTCATTCTAAGACATTGTTTTGATTTTTCACATTGTAACATACATTTTAACTGTATGAATCTTTCTTACAGTCAATGATCCATTTACAGTGTTTTTCCTTTTGTGTTGGTGCAGAGATTATGTTGTATTTTACATTTGATATCAGACTCAATAGACAACAGTATTTTAATTTCCTTGAACATGCCAAGTCAATTTAAATTCTGGCTGTTGGCATAGGTGGGGTAAACTCTCTACCTGGTTAACACTCTTGTGAAGAATTGTCTCTTAGTTATTGTCCCAGCTCTATAGGACTTAGCTTTCTTAATATAATGTTCTTCAGCAAATATTTATGTAAGACCAAAATATATTTATGCCCCCAAAGTTCAATAAAACATTTTCTAACAAAATGACTTGAAGGAAAACCATTGAGTTGCAATCCAAATAGAACTTCAAGAGTGGCAGAGTCACTTTTATACAAAATGAAATGTATGCCACATGTCACAAGGGGATGAGTTCTTTTTGGATATTGCTGCCTCTAAGATATGTAGCCCAGTGCCTTCTCGATGTGAGCAATTCTGTACAGTGTATGCCTGTCTTAAATGTGTTTGCCGAGTGGCTTGTATATTTACCGTTTGTTCTTGCATAGATGTATGTAATAGCATTGAAGAACATCATGGAAATATAAGAGTCTGAAAAAGATGATAAAGCTAGAAGATGCCACTGCATACAAAACATCTACTTAATAGCCATTTTAAACCATTTTAATTGGTAACTAGAAAATGTAATATATTTTACAATGTTAAGTGATCACAGGTTATTTATGTATTGTTAGAACATTGTTGTATTTTAGTAAATTGCTTGAGAATTTTGGTTGAGGTCTACGATATATCCTTCCATACACAGTTGCAAAGATATCATCTTATTTTACCAGGGCCTTATCATGTATGGACACAGACAAATAACTTGCTTTGGTCAATGGAATGATATCAAATGCATACCAAATAGAGATCCGAAATGGTCTTGGGTACTGTTTATCTAATTTATAATTTCTTGTATATTTTGACTTTTGGACATTTTTCAATGCTTTTAAATTTATTATTATAATTAACATATTAATTATACAAATTAATGGGATTCAGTCTGATAATTCCTTACATGCATACATTGTGTATTGATCATTTCCAACAACCCTTAATCTATCCATCTCTCTCTAGAAACTTTTCCCAATCCCTAGTAATAACCCTCTTTTAATTATACTTATAGGCTCATTTTTGGTTTTAGTTTTTAAATATGATAAAAATATATATAATAGCACTTGTCTTTCCATGCCTGTATTATTTCATTTAACATGACATCCTCTAGTCTCATTCATTTTATTTCAAATGACAGGACTCCATTCTTTCTTATGGCTGAATAAGACTGTATTATGTATATAAATGTCATATGTTCTTTATCCATTTAGCTGTTGACATGCACCTCAGCTTATTCTATATCTTAGCTATTGTGAGCACTGCTGCAAAATACATGGGCATGTAGTGGTCTCTTTTGTATACTGACTTGATTTTCTTCATTTAAACCTAAGGAATCAGGTAGCTGGGTCATATGGTAGTTCTGTTTTTAATTTTATAAGAATCTGCGTACTGTTTTCCATAGTGGTCATACTAATTTACATTCACACCTCCGTGTATGAAGATTACTCTTTCTCTAAACCTTCAGCAGCATTTTTCCTTTGTTTGTTTGTTTTTAAATAATAGCCATTCTAACCAGGGCTACATAGTACCTGGTTGTAGTTTTGACTTACATTTCCCTTATATCTAATAATAATCACTGGCCATTTGTATTTTTTCTTTTGATTACAATCCATTCATTGCATTTATCCATTTTTAAAAAATAGATCACTAGTGTCTTGGTTGTTAAATCTTTGAACTTGTTCTATATTCTGGATATTAACCCTCTGTCAGATGAAATGGTGGCAAAGATTTTCTCGCATTCTGTAGGCTGTCTCTTCACTTGTGTTTGCTGTGCAGAAACGTTTTTTGTTTGAGGTAATCCCATTTGTCACTGCTTGTGTTTTTCCTTTGCTTTTAGAGACCTATCCAGAAAATTATTGCCATTATCAGTAAGTGTTTCCCCTATGTTTTCCTTGATGAGGTTCAGTCCTAGATCTTAAAGATTTTGATCCATTTTGATTTGATTTTGTATTGAATGAGAGAAAGGAGTCAAGTTTAATCTTCTGCATGTGGATATCCAGTTTCCCCAGAACCATTTGCTAAAGAGGCTGTCCTTCCTCCAATGTATGTTTTCAACAACTTTGTCAAGAAAGAGTTGGCTATAAATTTCTGAATTCAGTTCGGTGTTCTTTTTTATGTTGCACCAAGTCTATGCATCTACTTTTATGCCAATACCATGCTGTTTTGTTTACTATGGCTTTGTAGTAGGTCTTGAAATTGGATATTGTGATTCTTCCAGCTTGGCTCTTTTTGCTTAATGTTGCTTGCACTATTTAGAGTCTCTTGTGCTTCCATGTAGATTCTAAGGTTGTTTTCTTCTAGTTTTGTAAAGAATTTCATTGGTATTTTAATGGGGATTTCATTGAATCTGTAGATTGTGTTGGGTAGTATGGACATTTTAATACTATTAATTCTTATAATTCATTAATACAGGGGTAACATAGTCGAGTTTGTTGCTACTGTGACCAAAATGCCTGACAAGAACAATTTTAGAGGAGGAAAAGTTTATTTGGGATTCACAGTTTCAGAGGTCTCAGTCCCTAGATAGCCAACTCCATTGCTTTGGGCCCAGAAGCAAGACAGAACATCATGGTGGAAGAGTGTGGTGGGTGAAAGCAACTCAGGACATGGAAATAGGATGAATAGAAATAAACAGAAAGTGGGTATGGGCTCCCCCATCAAAACAGACAAAATATAAACCCCAAAGGCACACACTCAGGTACCCATTTCCTCTAGTCACAACCTACCTGCCTACAGTGGTAACCCAGTTAATCCCTATCAGGGGATAATTCACTGATTAGGTTGTAACTCTTGTTCTGTTTTGATCCAAAAAGATAGAGGATATGACTTCAGGTTTCTTGAATTTGTTAAGACTTGTTTTGTGACCTAATATATGATCTGTTCTAGAGAAAGTTTCACGCACTACTGAAAAGAACATATATCCTGCAGCTGTTGAATAGAATGTTCAGTAAATGTGAAATATATTTGATTTATACTGTGGTTTAATTCTGATGTTTCTTTGTTGATTTTTTTGGGGGGGGCTCGATGATCTATTGGTGAGTGTAGGGCATTGAAAAGCCCCACCATTATTAGATTTGAACTTATCTCTCCCTTTGGGTCTAATAGTGTTTCTTTTATGAATTTGGAATGTATTGATTCCTTGGTCATTACATAGTGAACTTTGTGTCTTCTTACAGTTTTTGTCTTAAAGTCTATTATATATCAGATATAAGTACAGATAACCTGCTTATTTTCAGAGTTCATTTGCTTGGAATATCATTTCCCATCCTTTCAATTTCTGTCTCTGGTATTTCTTGGTGTGTTAAGTTTATCACATGAACATTTTGTTGGGTCTCGTTTTTTAAGACATTCACCCAGTATGCATCTTTTACTTGGAGAACTAAGACTACTTACATTCAGATTTATCAATGAAAGGTGTGGATTTCTGCGTGACCCTTTGTTTATTTTTTTCTAGTTGTTTTAAAAATATTTTGTATCTCCCCCTCTTATTCATCTTTTTGGTTTGATGATTAACTGTGTGGATAATGTTTGATTTGTTCTGTTTCTTATTTGTGTATCTATTCTTTTAGTGATATTTATACTTTCACATACTATTGTAATGGTATTTATATTTCTTCCTCTCCTGGTACAGAATTCCCTTAAATATTTTTGTAAAGATGGTTGGTAATCATTAATTTCTTTAGTTTTTGCTTATGTTGGAAGATCTGTATAATTTCTTGAATTCTGAAGGATATTCTTGCTGTGTGTAGTATTCTTGGTTAACAGTTGTTTTCTTGAATATTTGAAATCTATCATTCTATGCCTTCCTTGCCTGAAGGGTTTGAAGGGTATCTATTGAGAAATCTGCTATTACCCTATTGGGGTTGCCATTAAATGTGACTTGGCACTTTTCTCTTGCAGATTTTAATTTTTTTCTTTCTCTTATACTTTTGACAGCTTGACTAAAATATGTCATGCTGAGAATCTTTTCTGGTCAGGTCTGTTTGGGGTTTGAAATACATCCTGTACCTGAATGTCCATATCATGTCCAAAATAAGTGATGTTTTCTGCTACTACAAAATTGCACAGATTTTCTATGCCCTGAACTTTTATTTCTTTCCCTCAAGTATGTCAACGAGGCAGATATGTCATCTTTTATGGTGTCCCAAAGATTATGAATCCTCTCTTCAATCTTTCATACTTTTCCCATTATTGATTATATGGATATGATATTTCAAAATATCTATCTTCATATTGAGATATTCATGCTAAAATATTATTTTCCACTTTTTTAACCTGTTGCTGATACATTCAACTTCATTTCCAAAATTTATGATTGTTTCTTTTCTTTTTTTTTTTAATGGTACCATGGATTGAACTCAGGGTCAATTGACCACTGAGCCACACCTCCAGCCCTATTTTGTAATTTACTTAGAGACAGGGTCTCACTGAGTTGCTAAGCATCTTGCTGTTGCTGAGGCTGGCTTTGAACTTGTGATTCTTCTGCCTCAGCCTTCTGAGCTGCTAGGAATACAGGTGTGTGCCACCATGCCCAGCTCTGATTGGTTCTTTTTAAACAATCTTTATCTATGGCTGAGCTCAGTGGTAAAACTATACGTGCAAGGCCCTAAATTCAATCCTGAGTACTACTAAATAAATAAATAAACCTCTTTCTCTTTGTTGAATTTCTCATTTACATCCTGCAATGGCTTTAATGATTTCATTTAATTGTTCTCGTGGACTTCATGAGAACATTTCATTTTTTAAAAATTCTTCATCAGGCCATTTCATCAACTTCATTATCTTTGGAGTCTGTTATTATGGAGTTATGATCATTAAAATATACCATATTACCTTATTTTTCATATTTCATGTGTTCATTTGTTGAGACTTTTATATCTGATAATTCTATTTCCACCATTTTATGCCTGGCCTTCTTAGTAATAAGTTTTCTCCTGATGATATGTCTTGGGGACTTAGCGTGTAATGCAGTGTTTAGTTTATGTTCAGCTGGGTACCTTAGCATAATCTCCCTGTAACTTCTTAGACTATGAATAGGTGCATGTGAGCACAGTGAGTATCATACTGGAAAGACCCACTGTCTCTCTGGGTCACACAAGAGTTGAGAGACTCCAGCAATTCTGGTAGATATGGTGTACACAGCAGACTGTGCGGAGTCCACCCTGGGTTGTTTCTTCTACAGTGGGAATGATGGCCTCTATCTGTTGATATGGGTTTTCTCAAGCACTGTTGATACTGGCTCTGTTACTCTCTGATACTGACTGCTCTCGTATTGGTGAGGGGTCTGAAGCACTTGGGCTCAGATTGTACTCTGGTGTGCACACGGGTCTTTCATGGGGAGATTCAGGAGTAGGAATCATAACATACCTCTGTGGTACTCATACCCCATCTTGTCAGCAATACGTGATGAACAAGGTGTAGAGGAAACCCATGCAGGGAATCTATTTAGGTACACTGGCAGCAAAAATTGTGTTCGTCCTTCCTTCCTCCCTCCCTCCCTCCCACCCACCCTCCTTCCTTCCTTCCTTCCTTCCTTCCTTCCTTCCTTCCTTCCTTCCTTCATTCCTTTTTCTTCTTTCTTTTCGTGTTGCCTCAGGGGCATGTCTGCCCAGGAGCAGGACCTGAGACACACCCATCCTGCAAATGCGGTTCATGCCTGGGAATGGGAGGATACTCCAGGGCTTTTCTCCACCCCCATGCCCATTCTTTTTTTTTTTTTTTGGTTTAAGAGAGAGTGAGGAGAGAGAGAGAGAGAGAGAGAGAGAGAGAGAGAGAGAGAGAGAGAGAGAGAAGAAAGAGAAAGATAATTTTTTAATATTTATTTTCAGTTTTCGGTGGACATAACATCTTTATTTTATTTTATGTGGTGCTGAGGATCTAACCCAGCTCCCGGCTCATGCCAGGTGAGCATGTTACCACTTGAGCCACATCCCCAGCCCCCCAGGCCCATTCTTTCAGGTATTGGATCTGTCAGGGATTGAGTGGGAGAGGGTTGCAGATGGAGCTGAGCAAATTTGCTCTCTGGTCCTTCTTGGGCTGTGTACACCAGAGGTGTGGTCACAGCCAGAGCTATAGCAATGTTCTTGCGGGACTGCCCCAGCATGCCTCTATGAGCTGGGGGAGAGTGGATCCTGAGTTCTTTCTCAGTTATGTTGGCAACAGTCACCTATCCATGGCACTGAGTGATGGGTGAGTGGAAGCATACTGTCAACCACCTTTAAACTTCCTGGTACCCTCATGTAATACACACCTGGCCATGCCCTGGGTCTCAGATGGTAGGCTTCTTGATCCCTCAGTTCTTGAGGACAATGCCCTCCACTCCCCTCTTCATTGCAACATGGTTTCTCACAAAGTAACCCTCCCAAGTCACTCCTTGCAGCTACATGCTGAGCCAATGCAGTCAAATGCATTGGGTCCCAGAGGTGGGAAATACAAATTCAGACAATGGGTCTCTTCCCTGGATATTCACTGGAATATGAAGTGAATTCCTTTTCCAAAGTCAGAATATGGAACAGATTTCATGCCCCTTATCAATTTAAGTTATAATTCTGTAAGAGCCCCTGAAACTTTCCAGTAGTTAAAATTGAGTTTGCTGGGAATCTCTCTTTCATCTTTTCTTATGCAGAGGAGAGACTCTGAGTCATCCAGCTCTGGAGCAGGGGTGGCAGGTGCTGGGCTACTTTTACTTTCTGTCCTGCTGTCCTAAGTTTCTGGGTTTTATAAGATTTCTTTTTTTCCACTCTTGAATTCCAGTGTTCTCCCATGTTGAATTTTAGTGTTCTTTCAGTATGTAAATAAACACTGCTGCTTTGATATTTCTTGGTGGAAAAGCAAATAAATACTGCATGCCTCTGTTCAGTCATCTTGCTAATCTACTCTAGCAATTTTCAATTCTTAGGGATAGTGGAGGACTCAATCATAAGCATGCCTTTGATATGTAAAGTAACAGTTCTGTGTTGTAACACCTCTGTCTGCCCTGTGTACTCTAGAAAGACAATATTCCACTGCTTTATTCATCCCGGGTCAGGTATCAGGCAATTAGGACCACACCTGTAGCTCAGGCTCTGCTAAAATTTTCCAAGATAGTTAATTCTAAACTGTTTACTATGCCCTGCCCTTTCCCTAAGACTACAAATAAAAGCTCTAATTTGGCTTTACCCTTGTTCTACTTCCTGACAACCTGACTTCTCCACATGAGCTCATGACACACTTTCTCCTATTGCTAGGACCTTTCCTTGAGCCTTCCTCTGTCCCTTCTTAGGGCTGTACCCAGTCATCTATGTGACTGTACCTACAATCATATAGGATAACACATCACAGCTTGTGTGTTTCATCTTGTTTTATTATGCATCTGCCTTTCTCCCTGAGCCAGTCATACCTCCAGCAGTGTTGATATGTTCTGAGAATAATGAGAGACACATGGAGGAGTCTGGGACTCAACACACAGCTTGAGCCAACCATGTCAAATACAGCATAGATTAGCCAAATTCCAGTCTGCGTTTAAATGTGTAAGCAAGAATCAAATACTTATTTTTTTTGTAAGCGAAGGAGTTGAAGGTAGAGTGTTTTGACAATTTTATTGTGGAATAACTGCAGATTAATATCAGGTAAAATATCATTCACTTCAGAAAATAGGCTGCCAGATCCTCAAAACATCTGCTTTTTTTTGGGAAGGAACTGCTGATGTTACACAGGAGATAGATTCAACCATTTTCTATCCTTCCCATTAGCCAAGTGACACTAATTTAACCTTTACTTGTATGTTCATCTTCTAAGCACCTAAATTGAGCTAAGGACCCCTGGCACATTCTTCATAGCACTCTTTTCTTCTATATTATGCTATTTATCAAAATGTACTCTAGTTGTTTATCTGTTCTATTCACTATGATTTTACATACCCAGAGATAGTAGCAATGAACATCCCTAACATTTAACGTGATGCCTGGCACACAATAGACTTTTAAAAATAATTTGCTGAATCAAACAAATAACTCAATCTATTTCTAAATATGTGTGACTACGAATAAGGTGTTTTATCTTTATGGTTTCATTTTCATCTTGTGAAAACCAGAGTGTTGGTGTAATAGTCTCTAAGACTCCATTTCTGTAACATTTTCAAGTGCCAGAATTAAAAAGAATTATTTGTTCAACCATGAAGTTTACATAAAAATATGTAAATTTTATAATTATTTATTAAAACTTTTATAACGGAAAACGATAAAAGAAAATTAAAATGGAATCCCATACACCCCACTTATATGATTAATAGCTGTTTTATTTAACTGCATATGGATGTGTGTATATACATATATATGTGTATATATACACAAAATCTCTATGGACAAAAAGTCTGTCACCTTTTCTTAAATTTATTTTTATAACTTTTAATATGATTAAGGTTTCATTATATTTTGTCTATATTTTATTTAAGATAATATCATGATATAAATTTAAATAGAATTCCTACTTCATTGTATTTCTATTGTTAAAAAAATAATTATAGTCTTTAAAATTATAGATTTTCCCACCAATTATAGCTTTGGTTGCTCCCATTAGTCTTTGAATTTCATCTTCTTCATTTCATGTTTTTGTTAATTTCTTAATCCCTTTATTTATTAGCTAAAAAATATTAGGCAATCAAACTACTAATGTGATCAGACTTGTTTCAAGCCCTGGAATTACAGCTGTCTACATAAGAATTATATGTCCTGCCTTACATAATGTCTAACAGCTTGTAGTCTGAACTATAGATTAAACAAAAAAACTAGGGCTCACCTGCCTATGAGTAAACAATCATTTCACTTTTCTTTTAAATTCACAAACAAAAATTTACTTGAACACCCACCTGCCATTTTGAACAAATATGCCCCAATGTGTTAATAAGATTTTCCTAAGTTTCCATACTATGGGTTCTAATGAACAGGTATTATGTTCTACTCCTAAGGACTTTCCCACAAAGTCATTTGTTGCTGTGGTCAATTGGCTTCTCAAAGCAATTTATGTTATCAAACAAGGGTACTTGACACGGGAGTTTAGGAAAATGATCACTTAACTATTTTATACAAGAACAATGGGTACTTTCCTTTCTTTACAACTGTGTAACTGGAGAACTCTCTTAGATTGGTTTCACAAAAGTGAATCGAAGTCATTTGGAGAATAGCTACTTACAACTTTAAAATGGCAGTTTTCTGCAAACTTTTCCTATTATTTCCAAAAAGTATCTCAGAAAGAAAGGAGCTAGGAAAGGAATTACATTATGCTGCTTCAGATTTCTGTTTTGAAGTATAGTTACTTTTGAATATAAGGTTTTTATTACTTTTAAAATCAAAATCAAAGTAAAACATTTTAACATTTAGCTTCCTTTTTGAGAATTTAGTATTTATTGGAATTAGTATAAAAATGGAGTTTAATTGAACACCTGCTATAACAGAATTCTGTGCTAGATGAGAGAAATTTGGAATAAGATCCCAGGAAGTTATAAAACCAATACACTGAAATGATCAGTTAGTCACAGAGGGAATTATGATTACTTCTTATGTAGAGTAAACCAGAGTACTAAACTTTTGGAGTTCAAAGTTCATTATTGTTAAGGAAAATCATACAATAAATGTTTTGTGAAAATAACTTTCTCTGAGTGAATATCTGCTATGTTCTACTATTGGTGCTACTTATTTTCCTCCCATTATCTCTGAAGCATGGCAAGTTAGACCTTTTTTTTCCTGTTTTACAGAGGAAACTAAGGCTTGATGAGTTCAAGGTCATGCATCTAAAAAGGAAGAGCAGGGTTGTTGGTCAAAAATATTGCATGTATTATCTTTTTGTATATCTATATTACATACTGTAATAGAGAAATTCATAACCATGAATACTACATGAGTACAGAATTATCTAAAACTTCAACTGTTATAAGTAAAGAATGTGTAGGCTTAGAAAGATTAAGTTACAATAAGTAGGAAGAGCCAGAAAATTTAAACCTATTTACTTGATCTTGAAGACGGTGTTCCATCTCACTGCATTAAGCTAATTTGTCTCTATAAATAAGATATAATAATATTGAGCACCTATCCATGGTTATGAGAAATACTAAAACTACTTTTAAATGTTTGTAAAAATAAAGTGCTACCAAAATTACTTCTGAACTTAAAGATTTCTAGTAATGCTATACAGTATTTTTCTTTAATTGTAAAATAATTGTGAAAAAAGAAACCATCATAGTAGTAGGTTTTTAAGTATATGAAAATATTAAAAAACACCTAATTTATATAAAAATGTACATGTAAAAGAAATGACACAACTGTCACATTATCTGATTTCAACTAAAAATATATGAGGAATTCCAGAAACAAGATTCTCAGATATTGATTTCTTATCCCTAAAATATCATTTGTATTTTATATATGGCTATATTTGTCACAAGTAATCACAGAAACAGTAAAAAGTTGTCAAACTACATTAATAGAAAGTATATGTATGGTCACATCATGGTTATTACTCTAGGTATTAATTTTCAAGCCATTTCTTTAAAAACCTCTTAGATGGAGGCTAAGTGGAGCTGTGTTCCATGACCCCATCATTGCATTGTTATTGAAAACTCCAATAGAAATTTAGATTACTAACTCAATTAAACACATTAAAAGCTAATCTGAAACTCCAAATTATAGCCTTTGAAGACTCAAAAAGTCAGAAACACAAAGACAGCTATATTTAACTGATTTAAAAGAAAAAAAACAACACAGCTGGAAATTTATCATAAGGCACAGTGCTCTTAACACAGAGCTGCGTGTAGCTTTCTCTAATGTCTGTTCAAGCATTCTAAGGAGTTTCCACTTAAAGACAATGTACATTTCCCTTAGGACAGCATCACCATTCTAAAAATGAAGTGGTTTTTGTTTTTAGTTGGGAAAAATAAAGAATAAAGGAATCTTGCCATGTCTCATATACTATCTCGAAATATGAATCAGGTAAGAACTTTCAAGAGGAAGTTAGTGAAATACATGCTTCTTATGATAAAGCTGGGCTCTAAAGGAAATTATAGCATAACTCTCTGAGTCATCAACATCTCTTTGGAAGGTAGCTATGAACTCAAAATTATAAAGCAGAAGATCAGCATTGTGGAATTGCAGTGGTTTTCTCATGCTAGGGTTTTATATATACTCAGGTAGGGCCATTGGTGGTATGCTGCAGAAACTAAGTTAATGCTCATATATGTACTGTCTTGAAACTTTTAAGAGAAAAAGATAGTATTGGGCACAGAATATTCCTTAAACTTCCATTTAATTCATTCACTTTTGAACAAAAAGGAAGATCTGAATATTTGGGGAAGAAAGGAAGCAATCGGTGACTTCAGTTAAAGTATGAAATATGATATGTCAAGAGCTATGTAATGTTTTGAACAAATAATAATAAAAAAAGTATTCCAGGTGAAGAAGGAACTAATGATGACATAGGACGACAGCTTTAAAAAACAAAACAAAAAACTTCAACTTTGGTTTAGAAAGAGTTCCTTGGCTACTTAGTGCAATAGTTTTCATCCTTTTGTTTTTTGCTGTTTTTTACAAATTTAAAAGCTACAGTACTTAATTAAAATAACAATTAGAATATCAGAATAAAGATAAACACAAGTTCTCTGATTTCCTTATAACTATCTTTCTAAATTAGGAAAATAAAATATTTTCTTATGCAAATACCATGTTCCAGCCATGAATCACTAATTTTTTAAAAATGGGAAATCAAAAATAAGTGGAATATGATCCTTATTTTTAAATCCCCTTTAAATACCTAACAAAGGATTCCAGTCTCTGAAAGTTTTGGGCATAGTCCTAAAAATATGTAACATATTTAGCCTGTGAGGTTGTATTTAAATATCGACTAAGAAGAAATTAAATTTGAGAAGAATGAAAACAGTGATGCTGCACCTGAAGTTGAGATCCCAGTGGTGCTTCACCTCTTTCCAGTGGGTTTGGATAACTTCCCAAGTGCCACAGGTACACAAGGAGGACAGCTGGGAATCATTCAGAATGGCTCTGTGGGTCTCATCTGGCTTGTTTCAGATGACTTTTAATGAATATTTTTCTCTCATTTCTTTGAGTTTCCTTACCCCAAACTGAATTATTACCACTTTAAAAGTGTTTTACGTTTGTTGTACTTAACATCTTCAATGTATGTGTACTCCATGAGCTCTTATTCATATTTTTTGCACTCACCTGATGTCATTAGAAGAATTCAATGAATATGGGTTGAATTAGCAAATATGAGAGGAATGCAGAAAAAAGTTAGTTCAGATAGCACTTGGAGAGTATCATTTAAGTGAATGGATGATTTAGATAAAAGTAATAATTAAAAAACAAGACACACAAATTTGTTCAGAGCAATAAATTGTGTGTGCATGTACTCCGTTGTATTTAAAAACAAATGTCTGCTGTTAGTCATGTTTTTTGGCAATTTGAATTTAAGAAAAACATATTTTAGGACAGAGAACATAGCTTTTGACATGGGAAAGTTAAACATCTGACTGGACTATGTTAGTGCCATTTTGATTTTACATTGATGGCTGCTGGCAAGAAATTCTGGAGAACATTTTTGTTTTTGTTGATGAATATGTTTTCAAACAAACTTGGCATGACATTATTTTACAGTAATGACTATATGTAGTGATACTGTGCATAATAGGACATGTATTAGTCAAGAAAGGGCTATAAATTCATTTAGTTGACCAATAAGACCAATGGACACCCAGATATTTGCTTGGAATGGAGGTTAAAAAGTGATTATTCATCAATTTAACAATATATGTAGAAAACAGAGAATCTATTCCCTTGGTGATTTTTTTCCCAGAAGTTGGTCTAGATTAACTAACTTTAAATTTTCTACCTGGATTCATTTTCACTCTTAATTTTCTATAAAAAAAAATTCTTCTCATTATTTTGTTTCAAATCCCAGCTTTTGTTCATGTTAAGTTCTTGTTTTCTAATCTGTTAACTAATAGACATTACTGACTAGGTTGTTGTGTGCAATAAATTAAACTTAAAATATGTAGATCAGTATCTGCCATATAGCAATCCCTCAGGAACTGCTAATATTTGCCATATTATAATCATCAAATCTTCAACAATGACATCATCTTTCTTTGTATATAAGCTAGTTCCAAATAATTTATATAAATAAAATAAATTCTGTAGGGTTTCTATTGAAACACTTTGTTGATATTTTATAGAGGTAGATCAGTTGCTTGAAGGCAATAAATTTAAAACAGTAAGTTTTTTTTCTATTAATTAAGCCAGACTTGCTTCTTTTTTAGGTTGTCAAATAGACAATCAGAAAATAGCTGATTTCACAGTGCTTTGAAATTAATGCACAGTGTGCTTAGACAGCACACAGTAGGGGCAGCTAGTGTAATCTGAAAAGTTTGGGGAAAGCTTTTCAGACACAAAGAAGCATGTGCTGTTCTCTGAAGGATCAGAAAAACTTATTTAAGAGAAGTTAGAGATGGAGGAAAATCTACATGAAAGGAACAGCATGAGTACTGGTATGAAGGGAGAAGCATGTCACACTGGGGGATTTTGTGGGCAATATTTTGGTGTCACTGGAGGTTATCAGATATAAGCAAGGGGAGAAAGCTGACAAAACAAAGACGTGAAGTATAGAGAAGTTCGTATGTCTTTAAACTTTGTGTTTCCTTACCATTTATTCTAAAAGAAAGCATCTAGATAGATATTTTCATTTGAAAGGTAGAATTATGAATTTCTGGCATATAATTTGCATACAGAATTTCTTCAGTATTCAGTGCGATAAATTTTTATAATTATCAACATGTATCCTTCACCCCAATCAAGATATAGAACATCTCTCTCACCATGCAGTTTCTTTATATTTGCTTTAAATAAATGCCTCTAACCCCAAGAAGTAACCACTTTCTGATTTCATAATCATTTCATTATTTTTCCATGTTCTTGTTCTTTATACAATGGAATTGAATCATGAAGATAGTATTCTTTTGTGTTTGGTTGCTCTTGCATGAAATAATATTTTAGTGATTTACTGCTTTGTTAAATATATAATTATTTCACCCTAATTTATTGACAATAGGCATTTTTTGTACAAATACACTAAAATATGTTTATTCTGTTGATGGATATTTGGGTTGTTGCCAGACTAGGATAATTAACATAAAGTTGCTGTGGACATTATCTATGAATCTTTTTCGTGGATGTTTGCTAACTATTTAAAAGTAGAATTGTTTCATCATTGTGTGGGGACATGAATAATTTTATAAGAAAATGCCAAAGAGGGCTTTAAATTATTGTGTCATTTACATCATCATTAGTAATATGTGAGAATTCCAGTTGTGTTAATTTCTTGTCAGCATTGTGAATAATACTTTTGATATTAGCCATTCATTCTAGCAAGTAAAAAAATTGCATCTCATCATGATTTCAATTTGTATTTCTCTAATGATTAATGATGTGTTCTGAGAGAAGAAATAGACATCTTCCCTAAGTATCTTTAAACTCCTCATTTGCCTATTGTCGAATTGGATTGTCTTTGTATGATTGCTTTGTAGAAATTCTTTATATATTATCATGCACAAATTTTCTCTAAGTTTCTGACTGCCAACTAAGTTTCTTACTGTTATATTTTATAACAAAGTCAATTCCTCTTTTTATCATATTTTTAGGATTAATGCATTTTTCTTTTACAAAATATTGTGTCATAATAATAATAATATACTTCTGCTTTCTTCCAGATTTTATGTATTTAGTTTTTTATGTTTCAGTTTGTAATTTCAAATTAAGTTTTATTATGGAATAATGAAAGAATTGAGAAGGGTTAAGGATTTTTTTCTTTTAATTTTTTTTACTTGTTTTAATTAGTTATACAGGACAGTAGAATGCATTTATGCACTTTGATATATCATACATAGATGGGATATAATTTATCATTTTTCTGAGTGCACATATTGCAGAATAATATTGGTCATGCAGTCACATATATACATACAGTAATAATGTCTGTTTTATTCTACTTTTTCCTATCCCCACATCCCCTCACCTCCCCTCCTATCACTTCCCTCTACCTAATCGAAGGTAATGCTATTCTTCCCTAGTGCCCCCCCATTCCCACCTTATTGTGAATTAGCATCCATATATTAGAGAAATCATTTGGCCTTTGATTTTGTGGGAGTGGCTTATTTCACTTAGCATGATATTCTCCAACTCCAACCATTTGCTGACAAATGCCATAATTTCTTGCTAAAGCCGAGTAATATTCCATTATATATACCACATTTTCTTTAATCCATTTATCTATGAGGGACACCTAAATTGGTTTCATAGTCTAGTATTGTGAATTGAGCTTCTATAAACATTGATGTGGCTGTGTCATTATAGTATGCTTATTTTAAGTCCTTTGAGTATAAATCAAGGAGTGGATAGCTGGATCAGATGGTTGTTCCATTCCCAGTTTTCTGAGGAATCTCCATACTGCTTTCCATAGTAGTTGCACCCATTTGCAGTCCCACCAGCAATATATGAATATACCTTTATTACCACATTCTCACCAACATTTATTGCTGCCTGTATTCTTGATGATTGTCATTCTGACAGGAGTGAGATGAAATCTTAGAGTAGTTTTGATTTGTATTTCTCTAATTGCTAGAGATGTTGAACACTTTTTCATATATTTGTTGATCAATTCTATTTCTTCTTCTTTGAAGTGTCTGTTATTTCCTTAACCCATTAATTGCTGTCTGTCTTTTTAAAACATAGATATGAAGCTATTTCAACATTCGTTACACATATATATAGTGACTGGTGACCATATATGTGTGGGTTGAGGCTGTCTACTCTGTTCACTGGTCAATGTGTTTATCCTTAGGCCAATACAACACAGCTGCAGCAACTTCAACCCATGTCTCAAAATCACACAGTATATGCCTAGCATGTGGGAGGCCCTGGGTTCAATACCAAGAATTGTAATATATATATATATATATATATATATATATATATATATATATATATATATATATGTGTGTGTGTGTGTGTGTGTGTGTGTGTGTGTGTGTGTGTGTGTAAATCTTTCAAGTCTATCCTTGTGCTTTAGAATGCCAAAACAGATTTCTTTAGATCCTTTGTATTTCAAAATTAATGTTAGAATGAGCTTATTGATCTTGTTAAAAGCCTGGATGTCTGTGGATACACTGAATTCATAGATCAATGTAGCGAGAAAGGATATTTAGGAATACTGAGTCTTGCAATCCGTGAACATGGAACATTCTCCTTTTATTTATATGTTCTTTAAATTCTCTCAGAAAATTTCTATTGTTTTCAGCATACATATATTGCACATTTTTATTAGATTTATTCTTTATTCTTTTATGTTTTGGGGTTAGATAATAGGTGTTTTTTAAAAATTTCTGTTCCTAAAATTTATTGGTAGAATATAGAAATAAAATCAACTTTATATACTCTTTCTACTAAAAAATGTACTGATTTTGCTTACTATTTCTTAAATTTATTTTTATTTTGTAAATGACTTGTTAACATATAATTGCAATTTTTTTTCCCTGTATGTGTTCCTAAGTCTCTTCCTGGTCGATGGTCACTCGGCTACCTAGTCTCAGGGGTAGAGACATGGAATCAACACACAGACTCCAGGAGCTGGTGAGAGAACTGGCTGGAGACCCACCTCACGTCGTTGTCCAGTAGCTCAGTTTATTTTTGGAATGCACACAACTGTTATAGGGTTTGAGTGGGGCGTGCCTGCCAATCACACATAAGCACCTTAACATCTATAAGCCAAACATCTTATGCCTAATGTAAGGGCACTATGAGGAAGCACTAAATATTGCTGTCATGATGGAAGGCAGTCTGGAATGCTCTTTGACCCTAAGGAAGCGGGGCTATGACTTAAGGGTTTACATGCCCTGAAGCATTTAACTCTCAGTTTCCTGACCTGGTAATGTGGTAGCTTGGCGATGTTGAACACAAGTGCTGAGGATGTGGTTTCACAGGTGGCTCACTAGGGCAGAGCACCCTGCCCTGCAGGTGTTCCTGTCAGGCCTGCTAGAACTCTGAGCTGCTCATAGCTACTTGCTGTGAACCGAAAGTTATTCCAACATTCCCCAAGAAATTCTATTTATTGCCTTATTGAATTTGTTAGGATTTTTTAATTGAAAAGTTAAGAACCTAATAGACATTCTGTCTTCTGTTGGGAAGGGCAGGTTCATGAGTGCAATCTTTGGAACTCCAGGAGATCACACATTAATGAGTCTTAGGCCTGAAATATTTTCCTACCAAGAGATAAAGAATCCACATAGCCTGCTCCTACTGCTCCTAGCTTATCCCATGAATGGGAATATAGCTTAATATATATATATATATATATATTAATATATATTAATATATATATATATTTGTTTTAACTATGTACCTCAATAGCCCTTAGGCGGGTTCTCAGCTTTCAGTATTTCAGACTCCTTGTCGGGGAAGGAGGGGCCTTTCTACTCTGGTAAGGGAGGGGTGAGTAAGCAGACAGTTATGCATTGACCTCCAGGTCACCTGCCAGCCATAGGGTGCCAATGCACACCATTTCAGATGATTTCTCTCTCTCTTCTCTATGTTAGAAAAAACATTGTTCAATTTGGTGCTTGACCCTGTTGGGTTTTCCTGGGTGACTCCAATAATAAGATGCAGTAGGAAGAAATGTTTGGACTTCCGTTCTTAATAGCCGACACTGTGTGATCTTTGGTAAACTTCATGAAATTGGATCCTCCCCTGGTATTGGTAGCTGATGCATAGTGTTCTCCTTGACATCTTCATTTTTAAAGGAAGAAATGTTCAGTGTTCACTTAGCTAGATCTTAGCTCTAGATTTTTAAAATATATTTTCAAGTTGAGAAACCTCCCTTCTAAACCTAGTAACAAGATTTTAAAAATTCTTTATGAAATAGGTATTTGAATTTTACAATAAATATAATTTTATGTGATAAATTATAATATTGTTCTTGAAATGTTAAACCAATCTTGCTTTCCTCAGTTTGCTGTTTTGTGAAGAATTAAAGTTTGACTTTAGGGGATACTGTTTTCGATTTTAATGGAAAGTACTTCTTATTCAATTCTTTGCAAGAAGAATATTTTATATTTTTTCTTCTAAACATGATAGATGGAATTTACTGATTGATGCATGTACTCTCTGTTTTTTCTTTCTGGGTAGGTGGTGAAGTATCAGTTTAATTTCTTTAAAAGATATAATATTTGAGTATTTGTATTTACACAAATTTTCACAAACTATTTTTTAAAAATTCTCGATTTTATCTAGTTTTTCAAGTTCATTAGCATAAATTTTCTTTTATTTTCTAATTTTCTTCTATATGTGGAATTCATATGTATGTCCTGTTTAATTTTTTATACTACTGTTATTTAGAAGTATGTTGTCTAATTTTTCAAATGTTTGGGGATATTCTAGATGTCCTACCACTGTTTGTTTCTAATTTAATTCTGTTGCAGTTGCAGAACACAATTTTCATGGTTTGAATTCTTTCAAATTTGTTTCAACTTGTTTCATTGATCAACATACAGTATATCTTTAAGGATGTTATAGAAACATAATTCCTATTCCATAGTTTTTAGGTGAAGTGTTGTGTAAAATACACTATCACCAAGTTAGTAGATAGTTTTACTGATTTTTTTTGTACAATCTGATTTTTTTTTACCACAAGAAATTTGTTTATCTCCAAATATGTTCATATATTTATTGTCTTTGTCTTTAGTCTTGTTTTTTTTCCTTTATGCTGAAAATTTAGATTTAGTTCACTACTCTGGAGGAAAGTATCAGGTATTTTGTTTCATTGGAATTGGGTTATAAGCACCAGATATCTCCCAAGGTAATAGTCAAAGTCTTTTCTCCTTTAAGGATAAAGAAACCACTCAACATACGAAGAAGAAAACTTTAACATATAGAATCATCATTTAGTCAAAGTTAATTCTACTCTCATGTATAACTAATTAAAATAAATTTAAAAAGAGTCATTATTATTCCCCAAAAATTAACTAAAAAGAGGTGAAAAAACTCCCGAGAATATATGAGGGCTGCGGAAAATACTGAATGAAGAAACAAATTTGGTAGCAGTAATCTACAGTCTATAATTGGGATTCAGATATTGCTGTGTTTGCAAGACTCTGGAAATGTAACCAAAGAGATGCCACTGAGATTCAATGGGAAGCCATTAGTGAGGGAACTAAAATTGATGAGGTGAATAAGACAAGATGTCCTCCAAAAATGCAGTCATGGGGGAGGAGCAAGATATGCACTAGAAGTTTATATCTTTCCAAAATTCATGTATTGAAATGCAATCTTCAGTGCAATTGGCATCTGGAAATGTTGACCTGGAAGTTATAACATCATGAGCATAGAGCTTTCATAAATGAAAATAGTGCTCTTAGAAAAAGATATCAGAGAAGTAGAGTTCATTTTCTTTCTACCATGTAAGGTTTATACAATGAGAAAATGAAATTGAGGTATATATTTAGTATTTGAAAGATAAAATATGTACCCAAACATTGCTACACTGTTAAAGTAACTCATTCAAAACAAAAACAGATATATAGGATTTGTATGTTGTAAATACCTTTGCCTTGGCTTTTTTCAAGTGACCAAGATCTCCTTAGATTCTTTACTGGCTTTGGTGTGCTAGTGCAATCTAGCATCTCACCAGTCTTCAGAAATTGATAAAAAAGTATTAGGCATAAACCTTAGGTTTCCCATTATTATGTGATATAATATTTTTTATTGCTCATATAGTTATTGGTGCCAATAATATTGCAGATTAAGTTTGCTGATTAAATTGTCAATGCTTGGGATAAAGAAATGAAAAGTGCTATACAAAATTGCATTTAGGATTTAAGAAAGGATTATACTGTAAATTATGGCAAAGAAAAGGCTATTAAAAGTGATGTATGGGAAAATTAATATTTGTAAGAAAGAATATATATCACTGCCCCATTTCTTCTTATGCTTAATGCAATCATATTTATGAAGTATCACCTCTATGTAGATATGGGAACTTAACCTTCCCTCACTATGAAGAGTAGTGCAACGGATAATGGAATATGATCAGATCTAATCACATGCAAATTTATGAGGATTTCATAAGAGATTTGTAGACGAACTATTCTTGGAGCTTATAATTTCTCAATTTGTGGGAATCATACCATCTTCAAAATAAAATAAAACATGATTATTTATATTCATGGAAAGGAGATTATATTTTTCACTGGATATGAAACTTACCCTATTATATGTAAACATTTGAAAAGGAAAAGACTAAATTTTAGTTTGAATAGTGTTAATAAAAAGTCCTAAAAGTTGTGGAAAAATCCTAAAATTATTTTTTGCCTAACCAATACCTGCTCCAATCTCCCATGTTTGAAAAAGTTGAGAGAATGACTTGGGCAATTTAAATCAATGATCTCTTAACACCCTAGCAAATAAAATTTATTATTAGTACATTCAAATTATATCTCTTTTGAAACAAGTAGAACTGAACCATAACCTTACATTCACAACAACATACACACAAACAAGCCTTCTCTACCTAGCCACCCTAGAAAACTTCCAAAATGTTTAGTTCTCATAAATAATTTCTAATGGATTCAAGGTATCATAAAACTCACTCAATTAATCTTTAAGTCCACATTATATTTGTAATTTAATAGACCAAGATATTTTAAAAAGCTGAAGCATGGAATATTTGACCATTCTCATGTGAATAGAAGAAACTGTAAAGAGGCAGTAACCTATAAGTGCTTTGCTTACTGGCTTCCTCACATAAGGAGATATTAGCAATTTTATGAATCTATGTCTATTTACTGTTCTTTCATTGCTTCTCAATATGATCATGTTCAATAAATATATTACAGAATGTAAACCTCTGTATTTGAGAAGTTTTTTAAAAGAGAAAATGGAATGGACAAATTTTCCAAATAGCTAATAGTTAATATTTTAATCACTAGTGTTTGTCCTTGTGTTTTAAAAAGGATACAAAGTTAAAATATGCAACTTCTCCCTTGATTCCAAAATGGAACCTCCGAACATGATTTAAACCTCACTCGATTATCAAGGTGATCACTACAATCCTCAGAATGTGGCATCACTATAAGTACTATGCAGACGTTGATGTCAAGGGTGATGCTCACTCACCATCCAAAAGACAGATTCTGATTCTATTGGTTATCCTCAGGAAACAACCTTGATGACAGTTTATGCATGGGTCACTAACTGTTAATTACATAATTGATTACCCAGCAAACATAACACTTAGAGCAACCACAGTGAGTCAATTACTGGTCAATATATTAGAGCTTCAAATATCTTTAATCTCTGATCTCAAGAAACTTACTTTTTATGACAGCAGAATAAAAAGCCTAAATTGATCAACCCTGATCTGCCAAATTCAAGTTCTACAGGGTGGGGTCCTAACTACAGTCCTATTACTCATGAGAAAACTGAGGCTCTAAATGTTAAATAACCTGACCTACACCAAACAGTAGTGAATAAAAGAGTGGTGTTCAATTTCTGCCCTCTCTGACTTGAAAACCTGTGCTCTTTCTGTCCTCAACATTCCCAAGCACTGTAAAGGTGGCTAATTTTCTCAGCAGCTTTTCTTCAACAGGGAACAGAAGGAAGAAACATTCTGTCCTCTCTGTGGAGGTAATTCCTTCTCTGTGCTTTCTGAGGCTGCCGGTAGTTGCACCTCTGTTATGATTATCAGGGTACATCTAATCATGGACCTCTCAGGATTGGAAAGGTACTTGGCAGATGTCTCATCTGGCCTTAATGCACTCAAGCCCACAGAGATAGAGACCATGCAGGCACACTACTGTTGGTACAGCTGGGACCCAGATGCTCTCTAGACACCAGGGAACATGCCCTCTCATCTTACCATGCCATTATTTCTCATCAGGATTCTCAAAGCTTCCTCACTTCCAAGTTCTTTCATATTCATTCAAATAATACAGAATTTCACCCAGATCTCATCAGTTAGATTACTTCACTTTTCCCTATGAAGGAAATTCTCACAGAGGAAGTGGACTTGTTGCTTATCTGTATTTATGTGGTGTTTCTCTCTAATGGTTCTGGTTAACAGGCTCTGTGCGTTTTCGACTATGATGCTGGCTTACACACTCAAACTAGGTATCAGTCCTTATAAAGCTCAAGTTACGTATGTCTAGGCTTCTAAGACAATATACATTCTTTCATATCAATGTAAAGTTTCAGTGCTGTCCCTACCTGGCTTACCCTAAGAGCTGCCTAGGGAGATGCTTCAGTTTTTGTATAATTGTGAATGATTTTTGGTTTTTCTCATGAAAGTGGTTTCCTTCTGCAAATTTCTGGTTAATTTTTTAAAAATTATTTTGATCTCAATTTTGCTAACATATCAACCAGAATAGAAATGAAAAGGAACCATTGCTTTTGTATAAATTAACTCCCAGGCCCTCCCTCCACAAAGATACTCCTTTCACTGACAAATTAAAAAAGAAGCCCATTCTGCATGGACAAGCTCCAGGCCCAGTCATTTGGGGACCATGAATAGGCCTCTAGGCTCAGTCTGAATTTGAGCTTCTACTTGTTGCTTCAATCAGGTATCTCTTCACAATGTACTTGAAGTATTTTCTCAAAGGTGGATAAATCCCTTGGTAATTATTCAGGGTATGTACAGTCTCCCCATAATATTTTTATGTACAGGGCATACAAGGTATATGGGGAACCATCAAAACAGAATATGGTGGCCACACTACATCTCTTCATACACCAGGTTTTGGGGTCTGGGCCTTGGTTATTCAATGATAAGGGCGATTATGATGTAGACAGTGCATTTCAGATGTGTCTGCAACTGACTCCCTTTAATGTCACATTAAATATGTCATTGTTTTCTCAACTTTTCCAAAGTATTTTTTATTGCCACTATTTTGAAAGAGTGTTCAGGAACAACTACATCTGATTCTCGAATGGTTTCGTGATGATACTCATATAGAAGATAAATCATAGTCACAATTCCATTGAATTGTTCAGAGTACTTTCAGAAGACTTCATATCTAATAACTAGTCAAGCATTTCTAAGTACTTCAGTAGGAACGGGTGGCTGTATTTATCAATTCAGTATTGAGACTCTTTGCTAAAAATGCATAAGTAATTTAGTACCCTTGATATAGTTTATAAAACATTATTGTAAGTGAAGTTTACATTATTTATTAAGATTCTTGGAGTTATGCTTCATATAAAAACAAAGAAACATTAGAAAGGATAGAAGCTAACATTATAGATTTTTCCATTCCCAGAGAGACTGAACATAGGAAAATGTAGGAGACTAATCTCTTTTATTGTTATGTTAATGGAAACATTTTTATCATTGCTATTCTTAATAGCATTACATATGTAGATTTTAAAAAACTGCCCTTCTGTGTATTAACAGGGACTACTGGCATCTATCACCTTTGTACTGTCAGTGAAACTTTATTGCCCTATGAATTGTTTTTGTGTCAGCTTGCTGTAGGAATTTTTCTGCATTTTATAAGAAATAATGTGCTGCTGAAGACTGAACTGAGATTTGAAAAACCGTAGGTGTTAGTTTAGAATCTTCTACTTATCCATCAGTTAACCTTCGAAGATTCACATTTGTGAAGCTCATAATCCTATCTCTAGAATGGGACAAGAAATACTTTCCCTGGTTTCTCCCATATGATCAAGGTGTTAGGGGCAAATGATAATAATATAGAAATATTTTAATCTTGTGACACTCTATGCAGAAATAAAATGTAATTATTTGATGAATTTCGGCTGGATTTTGAAAAATGGTTTGATTTCTGTTTATTGACATCATCTATCATGCACTTCATTGACATCATGTGATCAGCCAGAATAATTTTCTGAATATTATCGTTCAGCTAATCCACTTTTACTATCAAGTTTTAGCCCAATAAAATGTGCACTCACATTTTCTACTGTCTTCATTCTGAGTACTTTATATAGTCCTCCCAGAATAGATGTTGAGGGTTGTACTTCTCACACCAGGTATATTGTCTACCTGTTGAAGTCCAGTTGCTGCTGTTTCTATGTGCAATGCAGTGATTTGGCTCTGTTTTGCTCACTGATATATCTCAAGCATCTTGGGATTGTAAGTAGCTCTTGTGATCTTTCAATAAATACTTAGTAAATGAATAAAAACTATTCTCATCCTTGATACAGAAAAGATCTGAGTACAAGTACAAAAAATGTTATGATCTACCCACGGCATATTTCTAAAATCTATTTATGGTCATTATTTTTTTCTCTTCCTTCTTCCTGTCAACACAAGCTGCTCTGTGCTGTACTTGAGGAATGCCAGTAGATTTAGCTGGCATGAAACTCATCCATACACAGAGAGCATTCATGCTTCTCGCTTAAAACACAGTCCGTAAACACCAAGAGAATGAACAGCAGAGTAGGATCCCTACAATTCTTTTCCCAATATTAAGATTCTATATTTCCGCATACTGTTTTTATTAGTAGGCATTATGATTATGAAAAAATTCAAGTAATACAAATAAAAAATCAAATAGTATGAAGAGTTAATGGGGAATGTATCTCCCTTCAATGCTCTATCACTATTTTCAATATTTTCCCAGAACTATCTGGCTACCAGTGACCTATATATCATTTCAGATATAGCTCTCAAGATCCAAAGGGTATCATGATATATATATTTTCTTACAAAATGTTTTGTTCCAGTACATATTGGTTGTCATTTATATCAGTTTATGGAGGTCTGTTCTATTTCTTTAAGGCCCATAATAATATAATACCATATGGAAAAAAATGAATATTCTGTACCCTTTGGTTTTTTAAATCTTTTATTACAAAAATATTGAGATAAATATTCTTATCCAAATTTCTTTGTAATAAAGGGTGAATACATTTGTTGCCTGCAATTCTACAAGTGAAATGACTCTCAAATGTTACATGAGACTTTAAAGGACTAAGCAGTTTTTTGCAAACATTTTATTATGTGATCCCACGTATATCACTCTACCATCAGCAGAGTATATATTCAAACTTTCAAATATGAAATTAAATTAGTTGAAAAACAATATCTTATATTTTTAAATTTTTAGTCAATTTTATTATAGGTGGAGGTTCTTATATAGTATTTTTCTATGCTTAAATTCTTGTGTTTTTTTTTTTTTTGGGGCCAGATTTCTCTTTATATATACTTTGCTGATTTTTCTATTGGAATTTTTATTGGCTTAATAGTTATTTAACAATTAAATGTTTGCATATTGAGTGTTATAATATCTTTATTTTGTATGCCATTAATTATAAATTTGGATAATAATATTTCTCATGCAAAAATGTTAAGAATTATGTAGTCTAAGTTATCTGTTCTTCATGACTAGATAACTTTGCACTATATTATTTGAAATGTTGCATTCTTGTATTACGTCAGAGAAAAGACTTCCTAACTCTAGTATTACAAAATATTCTCTGATTTTTTTCATAATATTTTTTGGATTTCATGGTTTTCTGTGTAATTTTTTTTACCTAAAGCATATTCTGTTTTAAGGAGTAACAGAATTCAAACATTATTATTATTATTTTAAATAACGATTTTACTCAAAGAAGATTTAAGAATTGGAATGTCCTTTTTTTAATATATTAAATCCATATTGGGCATCTGTTTCTTTCTGCTGCTCCTTTATTTATCAGTATATTTAAGTTGCTTTTAGTTTTTAAAGCTATATTCTGTTGCACTGTTTTACAGAGCTAATTCCCATCTTCTGTTCTCCTTTTTAAGAATATTCCTGGCAATTCTTGAAAGATGTTTTTCCAAGTATACACTATAATATGCTTGTTTAGTTTACAATAAAATTAGTGTTTTTATCAGTGCTATGTTAAATTTATAATTAATTTATTGAATGAATATTAGAAAAATTTTTTAAAAATATGACTTTCTGTTTAAGTATCTCATTGCATCTTCTTGTATATTTCTATTTTTTCTTTTTAAAAAGTTTAGCTTAAGTAATTCATTTTTCTCTATTGTTATTGAAGGTAGCCTCTTTACTTCCATTACATCTTCTAGATGGTTGGTTTTATATAGGAACTAAATGTTTTTTGTTTGTATTTTCCTAGGTTTAATATAGTAACATCTTTACCATCTAACAATGTGTGTTCACACTGTTGTGAAGACAGATATCTGGAGCCTTTTTATCTTTGTTTTATTAGTAGGCATTAAATGACAACACCTTTTTCTTGCATCTTATCATATCTCTTAGTAACTACTGTTCTACTTTCTGTTTCTATGAATTTGATTATTACAGATATTTCATATGACTGGAATCATGACATACCTGACTTTTTGTGAATAGCTTACTTCATATAGCATAAGTCTTTAAGGTTTATACATGCTATCACATAAAACAGGATTTCCTTACTATTAAAGCTTTGTATATATAAAAGCCTTGTGTATATAAAACACATTGTGTTTTTCTGTTTACGGACATCTGAGTTTCTTCTATTTCTTGGTTTTTGGGAATGGTGCTATTATGAACATAGGTGTGCAAATATCTCTTGAAGACCATGCTTATGATAATTTTAAATATATACCAAGAATTGGGATTTCTGTATCATGGGATAATTCTTTTTTTTTAAGAGACTCTGTACTCTTTTCCACAGTGTACACACCACTGTACAATTCTATCAACAATTCATAAGGATTCTAATTTCTCCCCATCCTTGCTAACAATTGTTATTTTCTGTACCCTCTACCCCAATTTTTTCTTTTAACTGTTGCCATGCTGATGTCATGAGGTGCTATCACATTATGGTTTTTATTTGCATTTCTCTGATTAATAGTAATTTTGTGTATCTTCTCATATATTTGTTGACTGTATATCATCACTGGAGAAATGTCTATTCAAGTATTTTGCTTGTTTTTTAATTGGGTTACTTAGTTTTGTTTTTTGAGTTATATGATTTTTCTTATATATTCTGAAAATTAATTTCTTATCAGATATGTGATTCACAAATATTTTCTTCATTCTCATTTTGCAGGTAGCTTTTCACTCTGTTGATTTTATAATTCTATTTTTTTTTTTTGGTTTGTATTTGTGTGATATATCCAAGAGATAATTACAAAGTCTACTATTCTAAAAATTTCCCCTATGTTTTCTTTTAGGAGATTTATTGTTTTTGGCCTTGAACTTAGGTCTTTCATTGACTCTGAGTTAACTTTTTAACATAATGTAAGACAGGGGTTCAACTTATTCCTTTGCATATGGACATATGGATTTCCCAACACTATTAAAAAGACTGACCCTTTCCATTGTTGAAAATCATTTGACTGAGTGAGTACACAAAGGTTTCTTTCTGTGATCTCTATTTAATACTATGGGTTATATATCTGGTGAAACCAGTACAATGTTGTTTTGGTCTCTGTAGCTTTGTGGTATATTTTTCAGAAAGTCTAGGTTCTACAAACTGTTCTTTTAAAAAATTATTTCTACTGTCTAGAGTTCCTTGAAATTCTATGTAAATTTGGGGGTGAATTATTCTATTTCTACAAAAAAGCCTTTGGAACATTAGTAGAAATAATGTTGAATTTTTATATCTCTTTTGGTAGTATCATAATATCAAGTTTTCCAAATTGTGACCATAAAATGTCTTTATATTTATTTGGTTTCTCCATTACTTTCTTTTTTTCAGCAATATTTTGTAGCATTCTGTACAGAAATCTTTCAACTTTTTGTATAGTTTTATTTATAAGTATTTTATCATTTTTATGCCATTGGAAATGGAATTGCTTTTTAAATTTTCTTTTCATATTGTTCATTGTTATTGTATAGAAATGAAACTGATTTTGATGTGTTATTGTGGTATTTGTTTATTATGATACTATTTTTGTTAAATAATTAGGATTTTCTAAGATAATATCATCTGATGATTACAGAGGTAACTTTATTTGCTCTTGATTCATAAGTAAAGTCTCTTAATTTTCTCCATTATTTGTGATACCGGGTTTTCCCTTGTCTCTATCCATGTCTATATCTATCTGTACATGTATATAGTAAATGTTTTGTAAGCATGTGAACACACACACAAATTTATAACACATTTAATTAGAAATTATAGTTATGTGTGGAATATTTGGTAAAGAGTCAGGTAGAAAGAATGTCATTTCAAAAAACATGAATAAATACAGAAACAGAATATTAAGATCTTTTCTAGATAATTTATCTTTCTAGATACTCCACCAAGACACAAGAAGTAGTCATGTTGTAAGTGCATTTACTTAAATTGTGTTTGGTGCTTAAAAATGAATCATTTATAGCTTGGTATTTAATTAACAACTTATCAAAAGAAGTATGTTTTGTCGGCTTTCTTTTATTATAGCAAACATCTCAGATAATTAATTTATAAAGAAAAAAAGTTATTTTGGTTCATAATTTTGTAAATTCTAGTCCTTGGTCAATTGAACTCATCACTTTTGGGTCTTGGCAAGGTAGCACTTTATTGTGAAAACACATGATAGAACAAAACCTACTGACCTTATGATTACATGGTAAAAGAGAGGAACAAGAAGAGACAATCCCCTTCTGGGACAAGCCCCCAGTGACTTAAAGGCTGTGACTTCATCTCTTAAAATCCAATTACAATAGCTCCAAGCTAGGTACACAAGCTTCTAACATATGGACCTTTGGGAGATACTCAAGATGTGAGCTGTGGCAGATGGTATTGGGAAGGCTCTGCAATCTTTATAATTGAGTCGAGAATCCTCAAAGATCTCTAAAATCAATTTAAATTAGTAATGCTTAATTATGGAGGCTCAGAGAATGATATGAAAAAGGAAATTATATTCAGATTAGTGATATATTCAATATGTATATGTCTATGTAAATGTATTTTTTCCATAAACACTCTATAAGGGTAACCTTACCCACCTATAATAGCATTAAATTTTTAAAGACATCTTCTCTATTATGGGAATGGCATGTTGGTAAGTAAACATTTTGAAATTGCTCCTCTTTCAATTTCTGAAAATATTTCCTAATTTTTTTTCTTCCCATAACAGCCCACTTGATGCCACTCTTATATATACATACATGCCATGTAATTCATTATTTTTCTTCTTAGCTTTCCTCACTTTCAAGTGCAGAGGTTTATGCCTGCCAATCAAAATCAAGACCTAAACCTCAAAACAATCAGAGTTTATGATTGTCAAATAAGTGCCCAAATACTCAGGGAATAATTAATCTTCTCTGTAGACCAAGCTTAAAATTGAAGTAAACAGTGAGGGTTTATGCAGAGTTAAGGCAGCCAGGATGGAGTCAAACCTGAAGTGGGTAAGAGAGTGGAGATTAATGAATTCATGTACTATGAAAATAAAGATGTATTGTACATTCTAATTACTTTATGGGACTTTGTAAAGCATGTATGAACCATGCCTTAGATCCGGTAACTTTCTCTGTGATGTGGTGATTTTCATCTCTTCCTGTGCTCCTATGGAAATACTTACCTGAAGCAGGAGTCAATCAATTACAGCCCATGAATCCAACCTCAGTACCCCACCTGTTTTTTTAATATTTATTTTTTACTTATAGGTGGGCACAATATCTTTATTTTACTTTATGTGGTGCTGAGGATCAAACCCAGGGACTCACAAATACTAGGCAAGCACTCTACCTCTGAGCCACAACCCCAGCCCCTCCCCCACCTCTTTTTAAGAATAAAAGTTTTATTTAAAACAAAGCCATACCCATTAGTGTACTAATTACCTATGACTGTTTTTGTTCAACAAGGTCAGAATCAAGTAATTACAAGAGAGATAATTTGGCCAACATGGCCTAAAGTATTTACTTTTTGGCTCTTTGAAGGCAAATATTAATGAACTCTAAAATTGTATGTCTTAATGTTAAACCCTCAGTATCTTCACTGTGTCAGCTGCATAGGAGATATGCAACAAAGATATAAGTAAATTAACGGATGTTATTTATTGATTATAGAGCTTGGGAGATTTCTAAAACATCTTACTTTTAAGGAGGAAACCCAAATACACACAGTAAGTCAAATCCATTTACAATATAAACTGTGTGTATTAATATATTTGGCAGTCAAGTAGTCAGCTTTGAATAAGGATTCAATGATAGGGCATTGAAAGTGTAAGTTGTAACTTATTATATTTAATGATAACTGTATTCACACAAGTGATCCTTTGGATACAGCATATTTCTTCCAAACAATAAACATTTTAGTACACTTTTCCACCAACATAGTGTTATTCTTCCAGACAACCATTTCAAGACTTAGTACCAATGTAAAACTAATTTAATCTCCAAAAATATGCAAAACCCACCAGGAGAGGACATAAATGTTAGAAAAGTAGTGCAGATTTTTTTAGTTCTTAATTGTTCTTTCATTTTCTTATTACCTTGCCTTAGCTCATGCCATACTTTTTCTCATGCTGATTTACAGAATCTGAAAAAGAAGGTAAAAGAACATATTCTGAAGGCAGGAAATGTGGAGCCTGCTGATTTTATAGAGGAAAAATCAAAACATTTAGCTATCTATGGACATTTTAAGGGAGTTCACATCAAAATAAGAGTCAGTCTGGTATTCAAAGAATTTTGTCTCTTTTTGTTTGTGTGGTTGTTTTTGCTTCCTAATATTTTGGGAAGGGGATATCTTTTTTTTTTTTTTTAAGTGTTACACCATAATGGATTCTCCAATGCTTTTGTGTTGTACCAATCTACAACTAGACAGTATTATGATGCTCCAGTGTGTTATTTAGTAGCCCTTTAGCAAATGTACCCATATCCACACTCCTCCTTCCCTGCCCACATGCATTTGGCCCACTTCAGCTTATCACTTAGCAGCTGTTTCAGCATCCTGCTGTCATCCATCCTCCACATGTATCCAGGCCAGTGGAGCTGCATGAAAGTGAGCAGGGCTTCATGGCAGGGGAATTGGCTGCTTGCCAGGACTTCATTATTAGTGATCCCTCTTACTGCTCATGTTTCATAGGCTCTTGGGTGACACTGAATCACGTTATCAAGAAATTCAATGGAAACTTGTGGTAAGCCTACGTTTCATGGCCTCTGCTCTGTAGATGCCAAGCTTGGCTGGTGACAAGGATGGCCCTGTACAAAGCAACAGTGTATGCAGATAACCTGCTTTTCACATTCTGGATAGTAACTTGACAATGGTAATGGTGAATGCCTGTCCTTAACAGAGGAAAAATACCTCATCAGGATCCTGAATAACAATATGTTATACTACTATCACATTGAAGACCTCTTTTCCAAGAGGAACTAGGGTATTGGTACCTCTCCGTATGAACCAAACATCTGTTTTCAAATTTCTTAACAACCAAAAAGCTCATATTTTTGTAGGACAGTGTCAATGTCTTTTATAATAATTTAAACTCATCAGCAAAGTTAGGGGAAAACGTGGCAGAAAATAAAATTAAATAGAAACCTATTCTGAATTCATTTCTTGCTTTTAAAACAAATGAAAATGAAGACCAGGAAAGCAGAAATAGAATCTTTGAAGTGCTTTTTTTTTCTATAATTTGGTGTATAGGGAAAAAAGTCTCATAAATAAATCCTGTATTCTTATCCCATAATCTGGTTTGTCTACTAGATACCTTGATGATCGCATTAGGCAAAAGAATTTGAATACTGTTAACTATGAAAATCTTTCAGCATTATCTATTCTAATGTGCTTATATTTAATATAAGTTAGAGAGATCCTTCTCTTGACCGCTATCTCATCCTTCATAGGAGTTTCTCTTCACCTTCCAGAAAGGTGGAGGACAAACCACATCTGCTTTCCCAGAACTATATTTGTCACATTATTTCCAACTTCCTATGCTTTTCTCTCCATTAAAACCTGAATCATTGGAACACAGGAAATCTTGTCTCAGTAGTCACTGCCAGTATTTGGTACATAGTAGGCAATCAACAAATATTTGGAGAAACAGAAGGACATGTTCATACTCTACTGTACCTCTGCAATATGCGCACATTTCAGAAGCTAAAAGTTACCACATTTTCCTTAGAGTGATAGTAAATATTTTATGCAGCTCAGCTTCACAACTCATCCAATTTATCCACGTTTGTGTTTAACACACACTTCGAAACAACACACAGAAGTTAAAAGCACCATTATACATAATGGTAGAATTTCTGATTCAGACAAAGACAAATTAAGTCCGTTACAGTCATCAGCAGCTATGGACTTTGGGTAAGTCACTTGTCCTCTCTTAGCTCAAGTTTCCATATCTATAAATAGGATGATAATTATATCCTACATGGTTACTCTGAGGATGAAAAAGATAATTCTTGTAATGGCTTCTAAATCACACCAGAAAATATAAATCATAATGAATATTTCATTTCTCTTCATACTCAACTCTAAGTATCAAGTAAAGCATTGTTATTAATAAGGAGACCTGCCTTGTTATTAATATGGAATATTATTTCCAATTATTAACTATTTGCCCCTCATATCTTAACTGTTCCTAGTGTATATTATAAATGCTGCAACAGCTACAGATTTTCATAGTATAATTTATTTCTGCTTTGGTTCTGAACTGCTAATGACAAATGGAGAATTAAAGCATAAAGTAATTTAATTTTCAAACTAAACAGAATTAGGGGACTAAGCATGGTTCTTTAGCTTTTAATGAGAAACACTGGTCTTTAGATAGAGATGTGTTAAATGATTAGTTTATGAAGAATATATTTACGAGGATTTTAATATGCACATCAGGGTTCCTTTCTAGGTATTCACTTGGCCAGAAGAAAAATGATTCTGTCTTTCTCTTGTTTGATAGCAGTGTGGCTGTGCCTCTAGCAGATTCATGCTGTTTAACTCTGCATATCCACTATCTGTGAAAGACTGGTCTCCAGAATGTTAACTCACATTTACAATGTTTGCAGTGCAGGAGTGAATCTTTAAAAAGACTTACTGCCACATTCACCACCCATTCTATTTAATAAAATGGAACACGCAAGTGGTTCAAAGTCACATTTGTTCTTCAATTCAGAAGGAAAATAGCACATTTCTAAAAGCAGATGTCTTGAATGGAGGAAATAATTGTCTAGGTCATTCACATAAGATCTAATTAAAAAAAAATGTTGCTTTACCATCCTAAAGGGTGCATATATTTTTCAATCACTATTTTTTCAATCAGAAGTCAATGTTACTTTTGACTTGTGACACTTGGAAAGGAGACAGCAAAGAAGATAGTTTCAGATAGGGAGGTCAAATCTCACGGTGGAACAGATTTTTTCAGCACTGAATGTATCAATGGTATAGTCACAATTTAACCCTGATCAAAAGCAGCACAAACTTTGTGCCTCCTTTTCTCGAGGTGGATTTTCTCACTCTTTGTATTTTGAAAATTGCAAAGGAATGGAGTTGGAACTGAAAAAGTAGTAGATAAGTGGAAAAGTGGATTACATGTAGGCACAAGAATGCCAAATTCTGAGATTCTGATGGAGTGAATATCAGCCCCTGGAAAGGGGTCTTAATAAAGGGCAGCTGTGCATGCAGTGCAGTCTCCATGTGGTACACTTTCTAAAATAATTGCCTCTGGGATAAGAAAGCCAATCCAGCCATTTATTTCCAAATTTCTTGACTGACCTTCTAAACTAGAGTCCCTTTATATGCCTGGATGGAGCCTCTAACAAATATAACCGTTTTACCTTTGTACTTTCTGTAATTGGAAATGCAAGGAAAACAGTAAACCAGGATTGGTTGTTAAAAAAAACAATATGGTTGTTGGATCAGGGGAGGGAAAAACTCTTACAGAGGATAGTCAGGACTGGCCTTTTTGAAAACGTGACAGCTGAGTTGTACCACAGAGTAGGGCCACAAGCACTACAATAACCCCTGTGCAGGCCCTGAGGCTGCATATGGTTTGCTTTGTCTGGAGTACAGTGAGAGAAAGGTCAGCATGATAGGGTCTGGTCTCCTAATGCCTTGAGTTCTTAGTAACCAGTTAATTAGGAAAACTTACAGCAAAATAAAATATTTTATTTAGAACTTTCATTGTATTAAATCATGTTTTAAAAATTCTACTCCAGAAACTAATATTTTATTAACATCCGTTTAGTCTGTTTTTAAAATTCCAGTCTCTTATTTGAATCACATATTTCAGAATTTACCTCCTTCCTGCTGCCTATGCTGGAATATAGTTCCTCTACAATGTTAAGGAGAACAGAGACAGGAGAGCCAAAAGGACAAATGACTTTCAGGCCCCTCACAGCCAAACTCTCAGTATTTTTCTGAAAATACTTCTGACCATCAGCCTCCAGGTGGGAGGTACTGTCTTGCTGGCTCCTGCACACTGTGTGTGACATTACTTTGGAGGCCTTGCGGGTCCTCCCTGCTGCCCAGGTTTTTGATTTGGGAGTTTGGATTCCTATTTATCCCCCTTTTGTCATCCACACTGGCAGTCTACCTGCCACAGTGGGAATGCAGGCTCCAGGAGGGCCAGACAGCCATAACTCAAATTGATTTTTTTTTCACCTTCCAAGAAAGATTCAGAGGAAGTACAGCAAGTTCACTGACTAGATAGATATTCAAGAGAGAAGCTGAAGGCCAGTTGCCCTTCAGAGTGGCAATATCAATGATCATCTTGCAGGCTACCATCATTTCTTTGGGGGAGTTCCATGCTTCTTGCAGCAAACAGAGCATTCTCCATAGGTACAATGAAATTGAGGTGAACTTGTTCTTTTAGTTTTCTAAGTGTACATACTGGGGAGGGGAGAAGGGGAAATGGTAGCTGTTTTGGCATTTGGTGTCTCTAACAACATCCAAAATGAAGAGATCAATTTTTTTTTTGAGGGGAGGAGGGCAGCCAGGATTGGACTCAGGGGCACTCAACTGACCACTGAGTCACATATCCAGGCCTATTTTGTATACTATTTAGAGACAGGGTCTCACTGGGTTGCTTAGTGCCTCACTGTTGCTGAGGCTGGCTTTGAACTTTCATTCCTCCTGCCTCAGCCTCCCAAGCCACTGGGATTACAGGCATGCACCTCCTTGCCTGGCAAGATCAGGCAAATTTAACATTAAATCACACTTGATAAATACTTGGTATACTCTATAATATAATAGGAGTAGTATGGACTTTAAAATAATTGACCCATGTTCAATGTTGTCTTTTGGAAGAGCTAAATTCATTCAGTGCTTTAGTTGCTAAATATGTAAATATGGGGAAAATAATAGAATCCCATCTCAGAGAATTGTTGTGAAAAATAGATGAGTTAATAATATTTCTATAGCATTTGTAAGAGTATTAGCATTCACTGAGTTAAACTCAGAAAGTCTTGGATTATTAAGCTTTCTGATCAAGAGTGATTTTTACACACTTTATTTTTAGATTTTTTTTCTACTTTAATAAGACTTAATTGACACATAAAATTATATATATTTATAGTGTTCAATGCGATGTTTTGATATATGTATATATTGTGAAATGATTGCCACAATCAAGTGATTAATATATGCATCGCTTCATGTGCTTATTTTGTGTGTGTGGGTGAGGATATTTAAGACCTACTGTCTTTGTAATGATTTTAAATGATCATTCAATTGTTTAAATGAAAAACAGAGTAGATAGAGCAGGGAAAGGTGGTGGCAGAAATGAGTTTAAGGTGACTATTGGAGCAGGCCAAGTCATCTTTTTTGTTGCTGTGATCAAAGGACTTGACAAGGACAACACAGAGGTGAAAAAGTTCATTTGCTATTCATGGTTTTGGAGGTCTCAATTCATAGATGGCCATTTTCATAGCTCTAGGCCCCAGAACATTACGTCAAAAGGGTGTGGCAAAGAAAAGTAGCCTGAAATATGACAATTAGGAAGCAGAGAGAAAGCTCTTTTCACCATGGACTAAATGTCAGTTTCAAAGGCATGCCTCCAGTAACTTACCTCCTCCACCCACACCCTTCCTAATTATAGTTACCACCCAGTTAATCCATATCAGTGGATTAATCCACCGATTAGGTTTAAGGCTCTCATAACCCAATAATTTCACCTCTGAAAATGATAAATTAGTCAAAAATAATTTCACTTCTTGCATTGTTTAAAAAATGAGCTTTGGGGGGACACCTCATATGTAAACCATAACACCAAGTAAAAATTTACAGGTATTTGAATGAAGTGCTACAGATAGAGGTGATGAGACATAGCCTTTTTCATTATGTGTTTTTACCTAAAGCTGTCAGGAGCCTCCAAAGAATTCTTCATGGAACCTGAGGATAAAAAAGGGGACTCAAGATGGCTCTGACTTTTCAGTCAGAGAATCTAGGAAAATTCTTAGACATATAGGCCATGGAGACAAGATGAGAAAATTAAAATAAACAAAAAATATAGGCATCAGAAAAGGAAAAAATAAATAAGCTGTCCTTATTCACAAATAATATACTTTTCTACATATTCAAAAATCCTTGATTTGGAGTTTTAAAAATCTGTAGAAAAGAAATATTAATTCTTCCTTCACTCTTAATATAAATTTTTACCTCTATCTTTTCTCCTTCTCCCTCATAAACATCACATCCTACTCTACTTCTCTTCCTTGTTTATCCATCATTGGAAACAGTAAACCCTTTTAGCAAACTTACTGTTTATATTGTAAACAATAATTGAACACATCATTTATGTATTTTGTTATAAAACTATATATGCCTTAATAGGAGCTATTTGGTTTAAGGTTGTATATTGTTTGCATTGAGTGCTATTAATATTGGTCTTCTTTTAAAGGTGAGGTACTGGAAGCCTTCAGTGACACTATAAGATTACAGGGTAAAAACTTTACTGCCTCCAATCCATACAACTAGATAAGAGGACACACAACATGAAAAAAAAGGTAACAAACTATCTCAAACAAACCAAGATGTTCCAACAATAGAATCCATAGACAACACAGTAGAAAAAATGTCAAAGAAGGAGTTTAGAATGCACATAGTTAAGCTGATCTGTGAAGTAAAGGATAGTATAAGGAGTGAAATAAAAAAAATACAGAAAGTGAAATATCACTTCAATAAAGGTTAGAGATTGTTTTTTTATAAAGCAGAAATCCTCAAAATGAGGGAAACAATAAACCAAATAAAAACTCAAAGAAAGCATCACCAACACCAACAGACTAGACCACTTGGAATAAAGAACCTCAGGCAATGAAGACAAAATATATACTTTTGAAAATAAAATTGACTGTACAGAGAAGATGGTACAAAACCATGAACAGAACTTCCAAGAAATATGGGATAACATGAAAAGACCAAATTTAAGATGTACCAGAATAGAAGAAGTCATGGAGATACAAAACAAAGGAGTGCACAAATTTTTCAATGATGTAATATCGGAAAATTTCTCAAATCTAAAAAATGAAATGGAAAATCAAATACAAGATACTTATAGTACCCCAAATGTACAAAATTACAGCAGACCCACACCAAATTATACTGAGAATGACTAACATGCACAATAAGGATAGAATTTTAAAGGCTGCAAGAGAAAAAAATTAAATTACATATAGAGGAAAACCAATTAAGATTTCAGCTGATTTCTCAACCCTCAAGCCAGAAGTTCCTTGAACAACATATATCAAGCTCTGAAAGAAAATGGAGGCCAACCGAGAATTTATATCCATCAAAACTAATCTTCAGATTTGAAGATGAAATAAAAACCTTCCATGAAAACAAAACTTAAGAGAATTCACAACTAGAAAGCCTGCATTACAGAACATCCTCAGCAACACATTCCATGAGGAGACAATAGAAGAACAAGAAGACGGAGGAGGAGGAGGAAGAGGAGCAGAGGAGGAGGAGGAGGAGGAGGAGGAAGAGGAGGAGGAGGAGGAGGAGGAGAAGCTGCAGTGGCTGCGACCAGCAAACGGGGGAATTACATTAAAGGAAAAGTCAATCAAATGAGAAACTAAGTCATGTTAAGAACCAAAAATAAACCAAAATGACCAGGTAAACAAATCATATCTCAACAATAACCCTGGATGTTAATGACCTAAACTTATCAATCAAAATATAGACTAGCAGATTGGATTTAAAAAAAAAAGAACGAAAGACCTAACAATATGCTGTCTTCAAGAGACTCACCTCCTAGGAAAAGATAATCACAGACAGAAGATGAAAATTTGGGAAAAAATATATCACTCACATGGTCTTTATAAATAAGTGAGGGTTTCCATCCTCATATCAGATAAAATGAATCAGAAAGTAACTTAGAAAAATATAATGATAGTTTTAAAACCATTTCTTGGTGTAGGTAACCAATCATTTGATAAAACAATTTGGCAGTCTGTACCTATGTTTCTCTTATTCCTGTTTTTTGTCCTTCATGGGATATGAAAATATTTGATAGTGACCCTATAAACAAAGAGTTCATCTCTTAGTGTAAATGAAAAGTTTATTAATGTATAAGCTACATTGCCTACAACAACACATACGATGTATCATAGGATAAGACACCATTTGCTATATGATGAACTATGTTCAGCATATGTGGATTCATACAGAAGAGTACATATCTATCAAAAATGAATTTTGTGAAAGCTTTTACTTTCTGTAAAAACTGTGCTATTAACTTACTTAGATAAACATTTAAAGCATTTTTACATTTCCCTGAATACATTTAAGTTCAAAAAGGTGGAAGAATAAATAAATCATAGTTCTACAGTTGAATGACCTGGTAAGTTGCTGAGAGCCATTAGCCAAGTAGGTATGACAATTTCCTTGCCAGCGTACCCCATGTTGCTAAGTGGAAGGACTCGTGGAAATAGGACTTGCCTTAGACATTTTGTAGTGACATTGCATGTAAGCTGACCTTGCTGAAGGACCAGGGCGGATCCGGGTTTAGGGCAGATCAGGGTTTTAGGCTCTCCTTGGATTTAGGGCTTTCCCGGTTTAGGACAATCCGGTTTTAGCGTGGTTCCAGTATGATATTGGAGGGAGAGGAATATAAAAGTTTGGAGGTTACATATTAGGTCAACAGCAGAGGACTAATTCAATGCCTCTGCATGATGACACTTGATGCCTAATATATTTCATACCCATGTTAGTTAGCATTATTTTTTGGTAATATTAAATCTAGAAATAGAGAAATGAAGTTATTTAGAAGGATGGGAAAGGTAAGAATTGGGGGAGAAAAATCTACCTATCTCTACAAAGCCAAAATTTATTTCCTGAGGCTTTCTGAATTAAGTAAACTTGATACATTTTAATTTGTGATATCAATTTAATTTGGATAGGATAACAAGGGCACTAGGATGAATTTCATTATTAGGAAATGAGTAGAAATCTTTCAGAATGTTTACTACCTCAATGGTTTTGAATCCTAGCTGTGCTTTAGGATTGATCACCTGTGGGAATCCATAAACAATACTGATGCCTGGGTCTTCTTAAATCAGATTCTCTGTAGTGGGGGCCTAGGCAGCATTATTTTAAAGAAGTCCCCAGGTGATTCTTGTATGCATTCAGACTGAGAACCACTAAACTAAACAAATCACTTGGAGTTCATTATTTTCCCTTAGATTGTGGTGAAATGATCCTTGGAAACAAAGGTGACCTTCACAGATTTTGGAAAAACTGTTTAGTTCTTTAGGTTCAAGTACAGCAAAGACAGACTGTGCAAATTTCAGCAGTGAATGAAACTCTGAAAATCACTCTGCAAGTTTCAATTATTTTTTATGGTTTCTACGAATTTCTTTAACATACCCAGAAGCAACTCTGATGTGCCTTTCCAAATCCACTGAGGAAAAACAATACCTTTTTTGCATATTGTTTTTTACACCACACTCTAAACACAAAGGAGGATGGCAGCTATAATGTCGATATTTTAAACAACAACAAAAAATTATTCCAATTGTACACTTTAAATATCTTGCTAATTGAAGCAAAGCTGTATATTTCTCTCTTTCCTGTATTAACTAGAAAGCTACCTTGATTATGGACTCTGCAGGCGTAGCAACAGCCCTCATCTAAAGAAGTACAATTCATGATTTATTCAAATCTGTAATGGTAATGACTCGTCAGTCTATGAGGAAAATTCAGGTCTATCAGTTATTCCAAGGGTACCGAAAAGCTTTCTTTACATCTAGCTGTTCATCTCGGTGACATTCCTGGAGGGCGTCTTTTGATAGTTGATTATTATTTGAAGTGGCAGGAGGCAGGCAACTTCAAATGAAGCAGCTCCTTCAGCCAGAACTAATAGTCTTGGGAAGATGTTTCTTGTTCAAAATATACTGAAGTCTGTTGATTGTGACCATAGAAACCTGGGGGATACTATGGAAGAATATACATTACAGAAGAACAGGGAAGAAAGTAATAAAATCCTGGAAACAATATGAAGAATTAGCACTGTTTGTAACCAACCAGAGATTTACCAAAAATAAAGTTTTGTGGAAAGAAGGGACTAAGTCTTTCCTTAAAGCGAACAATGTATTTAATTTTCAAAACCTACAATAATCATAATACAAAGTAGAAGTCTCTTCAAAGGAGAGGAAGGCATACTGATATGAAGGTAAATAAACCACTCCTCCAACCCAAATGGTCCAATTTTGAATTATTTCCATATAGGTGTTATGGAGAGTTCTTAGTTTAATAGAATCATTTTGCTGCTAAAATTTACCACAACAGTAATAAAAATTTAAAACTCTCTAAGGGACAGTAGAGTTTCTACATACAAACCTAAAATATGTATTTGCATAAAGTAAACAAAATTTATAACTAACACCAGCAAGCACATTAGCAGTGTAGACTATTTACCTCAAACCTACTTAATAGATCCTCTTTCCATTTTTGTATCTTTGTGTTTCTACTCTACTGTTCATTCTTCCTTTCCATTCTTTTTGGTTGGATTTTTAGTGGGGTATTAACATCTCTTACCTATGATTTGACCCCAGTGAGCACACTCTGTTTTCCATGTACATTATGTGAGGAAAGTTTGGATAAGTTCAATTTCTCTTCATTTATGCTCTTTCGAATTCTTGCACCACCCTGCTTGGTCCATGCCCATTCAAAAATATGAATAGGTCAAGAATACAAAAAAATAAAGCTCAGAGCTGAAGAAAAAACTACTAATGACCTAATTTTTCTATTTCAGTCACTTAAAAAAGTAGCTGTAGAACTAGGCAGAGTGGTACACACCTATAATTCCAGCAATTGGGGAGGATGAAGCAGAAGTATCTCTAGTTCAAGGCCAGCCTCAGCAATTTAGCAAGGCCCTAAGCAAGTAGTGAGACCCTGTCTCCAAACAAAAAAGGGTTAGGTATCTGGGTATGTGACCCAGTGGTTAAGCACTGAGTTCAGTGGTTAAGCACAAGGTTCAATTCCTAGGACCAAAAAATAGTGCTGTAGAAAAGGTACTTTTTGGTACTGCTTTTGGATAACTGATACCAGAAATTGCAAAATATTTGTAGAAAACCTGCCATTGAAATGGAAGCTAACCACATTATAAATCATATATCCGGAATAAAATTTTGATGTAAGAAATCATACAGCTGTGAACCATTTTCATAATTGCATCTGGGTGTACATCTGTTTGTCTTCCACTTACTCACCAAACCTGATTTTCTAATGACCTAGAAGCTTTAATTTTTAAATGCCCCATAAACTCACAGAAGAACTATAAAAGGAATCACATAGGTGGAATTCACTTCAAGCAATCATCTGCTCAAGCCCTATCTCACACAGATCCCATAATGGACCCACCAAAAGATTAGGAAATATCATCTTCAGTGGTGAAAATTGAAATTGGTCCTTGAGTTTCAGCTATAGTGATTGTATCTCTCTATACCCCTTTATTTCATAATTTCACTTTTCTAAATTTCCCTGGAGAATGTAATCAACAACAATTTCTTGTCTGTCTTTTCTTACTGTACTTTTATTCTTCAGTGGCCATATGTTCACAATTATATACTTGTAAATACCTAGTAAGTAATCATTTAGCTTCCTCTTTCATGAGATAAATTGCCTATCATGTTTAAAGGTACTCATGCTTTTATTGCATTATATGATAATGATTGATTGACTGGTTGGTTGGTTGACAGACTGAGTTGTTCTTTCAATTTATAAGAGTCTTTGCCCCAGCAATCTTTTCTATCATATTTGTGCCTCCTATCTGGATCCTCCAACTTTTTCAAAGCCTCAGTCAAAAATAAATTAATGTAATAGCTATTTCAAGAATACATAAAATAATTAATTCTGGCCTCAGCATTTCAATTTTACAAAGTTCTATTGGCATTTCTAGTGAAAATGCAAGTCATAGTAAGCATGCTGGATTTCATGACCTTCGTGTACTTTTGTTTTATTGATTTTCCTCCACTTTCATCAATGCAGTTTGCTTTGCATTTCTACATATACCGACTTGTCCATGTGTCTGATAAATATAATTTTGATTGGGTTGATTCATTAAATTATTATATGGCTAGTATTCTTGATCAAGAATGGTATTTCAATTCAATATGGCAAGGTGCATTTCTATGATCTTTAGGTGTATATAATACATAAGACATCATTCTTTTTCTGGGGAATTTTATGAAGTATTGTTGGAGATTATGAGCAAATTGAAAATGATAACAAATTGAAATATGTGATAATTAACCCAGACATATAAAATCCATAACTCTTCCTTATCTTAAAATTCTATGTAAAATTTAACTAGCTCTAGAGAAGTTGATGAAGATATTGAAACAAACTGATCAAGATTGCCCTTGAGATCTTATTTGGCACATCAATTTTGTTTTGACCCATTAATATACATGGAACTCTGAATTATAGCATAAAACAATAGATACCAACTCATTGAGAACTATGGACCATTGTGCTTGATCCTTTGCTTAAGCTTATCCTGCTCTGCAATTGTTTTCTTCACTTTATATAAGTCCAGAAAATAATTTGCTGTCAGTCATAAGGAATATTGAGGTTTTTAATAAAGACAGATCTGTTAATGCCACTTCATGTACCCTTTCCCTTGGTTTTTGGTACAGAGCATGATGAAAATCACATATTCCTTGCAGAAGAACAAGCAGAGGTATCAGGTACCACTTTCTCTCTTCTGTTGCTCCAGCAGCCAGTGACAGTCAAGGTTGTAAGGTCTCCAGCAATTTCAGACAGAAGTGGAATACTCTTACTACTAACCCACGTTGAACAAGAAACATAAGCACGACATTTCACTGTAGAAGCTCCTAGCACGTTGCTTCAGTCACTGAATATTAGAGTATTAACTAAACTCTATAGTACTTAACTATAGAGTATTTTGGATTCTAGAGCTATCTGTTTCTAAAGCTTGTATTCTTTTCCATCAATTCACCTGTCTATTCCAAACATGTGTTACATACTCCATATCTAAATCAGATATAATGATTCCCTTCCTAAAGCTGGTAGTGAAACTCTTCCTGACACAGTGCAGATGAATGCCTGAAGCCCCTATTACAAAAACTAGATTAACAAGAGACAAACATAAAAATTTATTTAATATGTTTTATGGAACATAGGAGCCTTCATAAGGAAATGTAGACCTAAAGGAAGAGTTAAATTTCTGAATTCTCATGTTAGATTTCATCAAGAGTAGATAGTAATGGAGAAGTGACTAGACAAAGCTACTGCGAATTCACTGTGGAAAACTTAGCAAGACTTGTTCCATCAGGTGATGCTCTGTAGCCTTAGCCTTTTGTCTTCAGAGGTAAGAATGTTCCTGTCCTCCAAGTACAGGAGTGTACCTTTAATACGTGATTATATAATCTGCCACAAGGGAGAAGAGCAAGGGAAATGAGAGTAACTTTTCCTCTGCTTTTTTATCAAGTGCCAATGATCCATGTTTTGCTTATAGTGTATGTTGAATTCCTCAATCCACATCACCCTGTACCATAATTCACTAATTTCTCCTAGAGTTTATATGACTATGCTAATTGTCTTGACCTGAAGCAACTGTCCAGTCTCAATAGATAAAAGTGTTCTAAAATCATAGAACATTTGTAATATTGCTGACATTACACAGTCTGCCTGGCAAAGGCTTTACATTCTATGAGCTGTTTGGCCAGGGAGGTTTCTGAAGTAAGTCAACCAAGGCAGGCGGGTTCAATTTTTGTTTGTTCTATATCTTCCAGCCTATGGTGAAATTCTTTCTATAATAGCCATGACATTTCAGACTACACAAAAATGAATGCACCCCAAAATATAATTAACATAAAACAAATTTCATCCAGGGATCTTGATAATATGAGCACCTATAGTGTTCCACATAAAAACAACAACAAAACAAACAAACAAACAAAAACAGAATAGGCACAAAAAAATCAACACCTCTTAAAGAAGCAGTGCCCAGGGAATGGTGGTTGTAAATGTCAATTTGCATATCTACCAGTTATTGGGGACCAGCCATGTTAGCAAAGGCTGACCTTTCCCTGGACATTTTTTTTTTTAAGGAAAGAAAACTATTCCCTCAGATTTTTTTTTTTAATTCCCTGCTTTTGACACTTCACAGAAGAAGTGATTTTATATTTATCATTAGAGCCCTTTATTAAATTGTGGATAATCCACCTAAATACTTTTTCATTTTTTTTTACAAGTGCTTCAGAAGCTATATAAGGATGAAGACTACTGGCTATACATTGTATATCTCTAGAATCTAGCACTCCAAGTAGGAAACTGTTACATTTTTCACTGAGATCATTTTGAACAGATTTGAGTTATGTAATCTGGCTACTTCTTATTTATATTCCATAGCCAGAAATCAGCATTGACTGGTGTTTTCCTAATACTTCTCTAAAAAAGTAAAGTAATATATAGATAACAAAAATGTATTAAAAAATTAAGCTGTGCCCAAGGACAGAGTATACATAGCTTAGTGGAATGATATTCTGGGGTCTTATGATAACTTCTTAACTGAAATATCAACCATATCAAATCAGGCAAAGCCTTCATGTATACAAACAATTCACAGACAGCTTAGAACACTGTACTTTCACAGGTACAAAAACCCAGTCCCTAATAAAGTTAATTTAAAATATTGTTTCTACTTTCTTCTCCTCCCTCCCTCTTTCCTTTTCTTTCTTTCTTCTTCTACAATATAAAGGTCCCCTTTTAAAAGAGAGCTGACAAATTTCGAGTACCCACAACTTCTCAGGAGCAGATTCCTATTTAAATGAAGAACATTTGTTTCATTCATACCTGGAGGAAACATGTCTTCAGAAACATCAGAAACAGCAGAGCTGATTACTCTAAATCACTGGGTGCCATATTAGGCACTAAAAAAAAAAAAAAAAGGGAGAAAAAGTTAGAAGCTGAATCATTTTAAATCAGACAGGACCAACATATTTGTGAATATGCTACAGGGTACAGGAAACAATTTTGCTTTGTGTTAGGGGTACTTGTGTATCCTAATTTTTTTTTTTTAACTTTCTGCCATAGAATAACATTCTGAAAATGGGACACTGTTTTTTTGGGAGTAGGAGCATTGCTACATCTGCTGACCTACAGAAAATTTCTAAAACATAAAAAGCCTAGGGGGAATTCAGTGCCAGGTGGCAGCAGGGATTTCTAGTTAGCACTCCTTTCAAATGACTATCACTCCAGGTGAACAGCTAAGTCACTGACAGGGACCTGGAGGGCAGCTCCTGTGCAGGCAGT